>NC_080671.1:379183091-379783091 GCF_030247195.1 Topomyia yanbarensis
GGCAAATCGGTCCAGCCATCTCTGAGAAAAATGAGTGACATTATTTGACACATACGCACATACATACACACACACACATACACACACACATACACACACACATACACACACATACACACACACATACACACACACATACATACATACACACACACATACAGACTTTTTCCGATCTCGACGAACTGAGTCGAATGGGATATGACACTCGGCCCTCCGGGCCGGGATTAGGTTGACGTTTTTCAGAGTGATTGCATAACCTTTCTATATGAGAAAGGCAAAAATGTGCCAAAATCCAAAAAAGTGAATCGTGGTCAATTTTTTTTTCGAGTTTGCATCAAATCTCGACGTTTCATGCACCTTGAACACATTTAACATCAAAAATAAAAATTCTATTTTTAATTTTTCCTATAGTTTATATGAGAAATTTCTGTGTGGCCGCACTCTGAAACCCGTAATTCCGGAACCAGTATTCCGATCGATCCAAAATTCAATAGCAGCCGATGGGAAGGTTGCACCTTTCATTTGAGACTAAGTTTGGGCAAATCGGTCCAGCCATCTCTGAGAAAAATGAGTGACATTATTTGACACATACGCACATACATACACACACACACATACACACACACATACACACACACATACATACATACACACACACATACAGACTTTTTCCGATCTCGACGAACTGAGTCGAATGGGATATGACACTCGGCCCTCCGGGCCGGGATTAGGTTGACGTTTTTCAGAGTGATTGCATAACCTTTCTATATGAGAAAGGCAAAAATGTGCCAAAATCCAAAAAAGTGAATCGTGGTCAATTTTTTTTTCGAGTTTGCATCAAATCTCGACGTTTCATGCACCTTGAACACATTTAACATCAAAAATAAAAATTCTATTTTTAATTTTTCCTATAGTTTATATGAGAAATTTCTGTGTGGCCGCACTCTGAAACCCGTAATTCCGGAACCAGTATTCCGATCGATCCAAAATTCAATAGCAGCCGATGGGAAGGTTGCACCTTTCATTTGAGACTAAGTTTGGGCAAATCGGTCCAGCCATCTCTGAGAAAAATGAGTGACATTATTTGACACATACGCACATACATACACACACACACATACACACACACATACACACACACATACATACATACACACACACATACAGACTTTTTCCGATCTCGACGAACTGAGTCGAATGGGATATGACACTCGGCCCTCCGGGCCGGGATTAGGTTGACGTTTTTCAGAGTGATTGCATAACCTTTCTATATGAGAAAGGCAAAAATGTGCCAAAATCCAAAAAAGTGAATCGTGGTCAATTTTTTTTTCGAGTTTGCATCAAATCTCGACGTTTCATGCACCTTGAACACATTTAACATCAAAAATAAAAATTCTATTTTTAATTTTTCCTATAGTTTATATGAGAAATTTCTGTGTGGCCGCACTCTGAAACCCGTAATTCCGGAACCAGTATTCCGATCGATCCAAAATTCAATAGCAGCCGATGGGAAGGTTGCACCTTTCATTTGAGACTAAGTTTGGGCAAATCGGTCCAGCCATCTCTGAGAAAAATGAGTGACATTATTTGACACATACGCACATACATACACACACACACATACACACACACATACACACACACATACATACATACACACACACATACAGACTTTTTCCGATCTCGACGAACTGAGTCGAATGGGATATGACACTCGGCCCTCCGGGCCGGGATTAGGTTGACGTTTTTCAGAGTGATTGCATAACCTTTCTATATGAGAAAGGCAAAAATGTGCCAAAATCCAAAAAAGTGAATCGTGGTCAATTTTTTTTTCGAGTTTGCATCAAATCTCGACGTTTCATGCACCTTGAACACATTTAACATCAAAAATAAAAATTCTATTTTTAATTTTTCCTATAGTTTATATGAGAAATTTCTGTGTGGCCGCACTCTGAAACCCGTAATTCCGGAACCAGTATTCCGATCGATCCAAAATTCAATAGCAGCCGATGGGAAGGTTGCACCTTTCATTTGAGACTAAGTTTGGGCAAATCGGTCCAGCCATCTCTGAGAAAAATGAGTGACATTATTTGACACATACGCACATACATACACACACACACATACACACACACATACACACACATACATACATACACACACACATACAGACTTTTTCCGATCTCGACGAACTGAGTCGAATGGGATATGACACTCGGCCCTCCGGGCCGGGATTAGGTTGACGTTTTTCAGAGTGATTGCATAACCTTTCTATATGAGAAAGGCAAAAATGTGCCAAAATCCAAAAAAGTGAATCGTGGTCAATTTTTTTTTCGAGTTTGCATCAAATCTCGACGTTTCATGCACCTTGAACACATTTAACATCAAAAATAAAAATTCTATTTTTAATTTTTCCTATAGTTTATATGAGAAATTTCTGTGTGGCCGCACTCTGAAACCCGTAATTCCGGAACCAGTATTCCGATCGATCCAAAATTCAATAGCAGCCGATGGGAAGGTTGCACCTTTCATTTGAGACTAAGTTTGGGCAAATCGGTCCAGCCATCTCTGAGAAAAATGAGTGACATTATTTGACACATACGCACATACATACACACACACACACATACACACACACATACACACACATACATACATACACACACACATACAGACTTTTTCCGATCTCGACGAACTGAGTCGAATGGGATATGACACTCGGCCCTCCGGGCCGGGATTAGGTTGACGTTTTTCAGAGTGATTGCATAACCTTTCTATATGAGAAAGGCAAAAATGTGCCAAAATCCAAAAAAGTGAATCGTGGTCAATTTTTTTTTCGAGTTTGCATCAAATCTCGACGTTTCATGCACCTTGAACACATTTAACATCAAAAATAAAAATTCTATTTTTAATTTTTCCTATAGTTTATATGAGAAATTTCTGTGTGGCCGCACTCTGAAACCCGTAATTCCGGAACCAGTATTCCGATCGATCCAAAATTCAATAGCAGCCGATGGGAAGGTTGCACCTTTCATTTGAGACTAAGTTTGGGCAAATCGGTCCAGCCATCTCTGAGAAAAATGAGTGACATTATTTGACACATACGCACATACATACACACACACACACATACACACACACATACACACACACATACATACATACACACACACATACAGACTTTTTCCGATCTCGACGAACTGAGTCGAATGGGATATGACACTCGGCCCTCCGGGCCGGGATTAGGTTGACGTTTTTCAGAGTGATTGCATAACCTTTCTATATGAGAAAGGCAAAAATGTGCCAAAATCCAAAAAAGTGAATCGTGGTCAATTTTTTTTTCGAGTTTGCATCAAATCTCGACGTTTCATGCACCTTGAACACATTTAACATCAAAAATAAAAATTCTATTTTTAATTTTTCCTATAGTTTATATGAGAAATTTCTGTGTGGCCGCACTCTGAAACCCGTAATTCCGGAACCAGTATTCCGATCGATCCAAAATTCAATAGCAGCCGATGGGAAGGTTGCACCTTTCATTTGAGACTAAGTTTGGGCAAATCGGTCCAGCCATCTCTGAGAAAAATGAGTGACATTATTTGACACATACGCACATACATACACACACACACACATACACACACACATACACACACACATACATACATACACACACACATACAGACTTTTTCCGATCTCGACGAACTGAGTCGAATGGGATATGACACTCGGCCCTCCGGGCCGGGATTAGGTTGACGTTTTTCAGAGTGATTGCATAACCTTTCTATATGAGAAAGGCAAAAATGTGCCAAAATCCAAAAAAGTGAATCGTGGTCAATTTTTTTTTCGAGTTTGCATCAAATCTCGACGTTTCATGCACCTTGAACACATTTAACATCAAAAATAAAAATTCTATTTTTAATTTTTCCTATAGTTTATATGAGAAATTTCTGTGTGGCCGCACTCTGAAACCCGTAATTCCGGAACCAGTATTCCGATCGATACAAAATTCAATAGCAGCCGATGGGAAGGTTGCACCTTTCATTTGAGACTAAGTTTGGGCAAATCGGTCCAGCCATCTCTGAGAAAAATGAGTGACATTATTTGACACATACGCACATACATACACACACACACACATACACACACACATACACACACACATACACACACATACACACACACATACATACATACACACGCACATACAGACTTTTTCCGATCTCGACGAACTGAGTCGAATGGGATATGACACTCGGCCCTCCGGGCCGGGATTAGGTTGACGTTTTTCAGAGTGATTGCATAACCTTTCTATATGAGAAAGGCAAAAATGTGCCAAAATCCAAAAAAGTGAATCGTGGTCAATTTTTTTTTCGAGTTTGCATCAAATCTCGACGTTTCATGCACCTTGAACACATTTAACATCAAAAATAAAAATTCTATTTTTAATTTTTCCTATAGTTTATATGAGAAATTTCTGTGTGGCCGCACTCTGAAACCCGTAATTCCGGAACCAGTATTCCGATCGATCCAAAATTCAATAGCAGCCGATGGGAAGGTTGCACCTTTCATTTGAGACTAAGTTTGGGCAAATCGGTCCAGCCATCTCTGAGAAAAATGAGTGACATTATTTGACACATACGCACATACATACACACACACACATACACACACATACACACACACATACATACATACACACACACATACAGACTTTTTCCGATCTCGACGAACTGAGTCGAATGGGATATGACACTCGGCCCTCCGGGCCGGGATTAGGTTGACGTTTTTCAGAGTGATTGCATAACCTTTCTATATGAGAAAGGCAAAAATGTGCCAAAATCCAAAAAAGTGAATCGTGGTCAATTTTTTTTTCGAGTTTGCATCAAATCTCGACGTTTCATGCACCTTGAACACATTTAACATCAAAAATAAAAATTCTATTTTTAATTTTTCCTATAGTTTATATGAGAAATTTCTGTGTGGCCGCACTCTGAAACCCGTAATTCCGGAACCAGTATTCCGATCGATCCAAAATTCAATAGCAGCCGATGGGAAGGTTGCACCTTTCATTTGAGACTAAGTTTGGGCAAATCGGTCCAGCCATCTCTGAGAAAAATGAGTGACATTATTTGACACATACGCACATACATACACACACACACATACACACACATACACACACACATACACACACACATACACACACACATACACACACATACACACACACATACATACATACACACACACATACAGACTTTTTCCGATCTCGACGAACTGAGTCGAATGGGATATGACACTCGGCCCTCCGGGCCGGGATTAGGTTGACGTTTTTCAGAGTGATTGCATAACCTTTCTATATGAGAAAGGCAAAAATGTGCCAAAATCCAAAAAAGTGAATCGTGGTCAATTTTTTTTTCGAGTTTGCATCAAATCTCGACGTTTCATGCACCTTGAACACATTTAACATCAAAAATAAAAATTCTATTTTTAATTTTTCCTATAGTTTATATGAGAAATTTCTGTGTGGCCGCACTCTGAAACCCGTAATTCCGGAACCAGTATTCCGATCGATCCAAAATTCAATAGCAGCCGATGGGAAGGTTGCACCTTTCATTTGAGACTAAGTTTGGGCAAATCGGTCCAGCCATCTCTGAGAAAAATGAGTGACATTATTTGACACATACGCACATACATACACACACACACACATACACACACATACACACACATACATACATACACACACACATACAGACTTTTTCCGATCTCGACGAACTGAGTCGAATGGGATATGACACTCGGCCCTCCGGGCCGGGATTAGGTTGACGTTTTTCAGAGTGATTGCATAACCTTTCTATATGAGAAAGGCAAAAATGTGCCAAAATCCAAAAAAGTGAATCGTGGTCAATTTTTTTTTCGAGTTTGCATCAAATCTCGACGTTTCATGCACCTTGAACACATTTAACATCAAAAATAAAAATTCTATTTTTAATTTTTCCTATAGTTTATATGAGAAATTTCTGTGTGGCCGCACTCTGAAACCCGTAATTCCGGAACCAGTATTCCGATCGATCCAAAATTCAATAGCAGCCGATGGGAAGGTTGCACCTTTCATTTGAGACTAAGTTTGGGCAAATCGGTCCAGCCATCTCTGAGAAAAATGAGTGACATTATTTGACACATACGCACATACATACACACACACACATACACACACACATACACACACATACATACATACACACACACATACAGACTTTTTCCGATCTCGACGAACTGAGTCGAATGGGATATGACACTCGGCCCTCCGGGCCGGGATTAGGTTGACGTTTTTCAGAGTGATTGCATAACCTTTCTATATGAGAAAGGCAAAAATGTGCCAAAATCCAAAAAAGTGAATCGTGGTCAATTTTTTTTTCGAGTTTGCATCAAATCTCGACGTTTCATGCACCTTGAACACATTTAACATCAAACATAAAAATTCTATTTTTAATTTTTCCTATAGTTTATATGAGAAATTTCTGTGTGGCCGCACTCTGAAACCCGTAATTCCGGAACCAGTATTCCGATCGATCCAAAATTCAATAGCAGCCGATGGGAAGGTTGCACCTTTCATTTGAGACTAAGTTTGGGCAAATCGGTCCAGCCATCTCTGAGAAAAATGAGTGACATTATTTGACACATACGCACATACATACACACACACACATACACACACACATACACACACACATACACACACACATACACACACATACATACATACACACACACATACAGACTTTTTCCGATCTCGACGAACTGAGTCGAATGGGATATGACACTCGGCCCTCCGGGCCGGGATTAGGTTGACGTTTTTCAGAGTGATTGCATAACCTTTCTATATGAGAAAGGCAAAAATGTGCCAAAATCCAAAAAAGTGAATCGTGGTCAATTTTTTTTTCGAGTTTGCATCAAATCTCGACGTTTCATGCACCTTGAACACATTTAACATCAAAAATAAAAATTCTATTTTTAATTTTTCCTATAGTTTATATGAGAAATTTCTGTGTGGCCGCACTCTGAAACCCGTAATTCCGGAACCAGTATTCCGATCGATCCAAAATTCAATAGCAGCCGATGGGAAGGTTGCACCTTTCATTTGAGACTAAGTTTGGGCAAATCGGTCCAGCCATCTCTGAGAAAAATGAGTGACATTATTTGACACATACGCACATACATACACACACACACACATACACACACACATACACACACACATACATACATACACACACACATACAGACTTTTTCCGATCTCGACGAACTGAGTCGAATGGGATATGACACTCGGCCCTCCGGGCCGGGATTAGGTTGACGTTTTTCAGAGTGATTGCATAACCTTTCTATATGAGAAAGGCAAAAATGTGCCAAAATCCAAAAAAGTGAATCGTGGTCAATTTTTTTTTCGAGTTTGCATCAAATCTCGACGTTTCATGCACCTTGAACACATTTAACATCAAAAATAAAAATTCTATTTTTAATTTTTCCTATAGTTTATATGAGAAATTTCTGTGTGGCCGCACTCTGAAACCCGTAATTCCGGAACCAGTATTCCGATCGATCCAAAATTCAATAGCAGCCGATGGGAAGGTTGCACCTTTCATTTGAGACTAAGTTTGGGCAAATCGGTCCAGCCATCTCTGAGAAAAATGAGTGACATTATTTGACACATACGCACATACATACACACACACACATACACACACACATACACACACACATACACACACATACACACACATACACACACACATACATACATACACACACACATACAGACTTTTTCCGATCTCGACGAACTGAGTCGAATGGGATATGACACTCGGCCCTCCGGGCCGGGATTAGGTTGACGTTTTTCAGAGTGATTGCATAACCTTTCTATATGAGAAAGGCAAAAATGTGCCAAAATCCAAAAAAGTGAATCGTGGTCAATTTTTTTTTCGAGTTTGCATCAAATCTCGACGTTTCATGCACCTTGAACACATTTAACATCAAAAATAAAAATTCTATTTTTAATTTTTCCTATAGTTTATATGAGAAATTTCTGTGTGGCCGCACTCTGAAACCCGTAATTCCGGAACCAGTATTCCGATCGATCCAAAATTCAATAGCAGCCGATGGGAAGGTTGCACCTTTCATTTGAGACTAAGTTTGGGCAAATCGGTCCAGCCATCTCTGAGAAAAATGAGTGACATTATTTGACACATACGCACATACATACACACACACACATACACACACACATACACACACACATACACACACACATACACACACATACACACACACATGCATACATACACACACACATACAGACTTTTTCCGATCTCGACGAACTGAGTCGAATGGGATATGACACTCGGCCCTCCGGGCCGGGATTAGGTTGACGTTTTTCAGAGTGATTGCATAACCTTTCTATATGAGAAAGGCAAAAATGTGCCAAAATCCAAAAAAGTGAATCGTGGTCAATTTTTTTTTCGAGTTTGCATCAAATCTCGACGTTTCATGCACCTTGAACACATTTAACATCAAAAATAAAAATTCTATTTTTAATTTTTCCTATAGTTTATATGAGAAATTTCTGTGTGGCCGCACTCTGAAACCCGTAATTCCGGAACCAGTATTCCGATCGATCCAAAATTCAATAGCAGCCGATGGGAAGGTTGCACCTTTCATTTGAGACTAAGTTTGGGCAAATCGGTCCAGCCATCTCTGAGAAAAATGAGTGACATTATTTGACACATACGCACATACATACACACACACATACACACACATACACACACACATACACACACACATACACACACACATACACACACACATACATACATACACACACACATACAGACTTTTTCCGATCTCGACGAACTGAGTCGAATGGGATATGACACTCGGCCCTCCGGGCCGGGATTAGGTTGACGTTTTTCAGAGTGATTGCATAACCTTTCTATATGAGAAAGGCAAAAATGTGCCAAAATCCAAAAAAGTGAATCGTGGTCAATTTTTTTTTCGAGTTTGCATCAAATCTCGACGTTTCATGCACCTTGAACACATTTAACATCAAAAATAAAAATTCTATTTTTAATTTTTCCTATAGTTTATATGAGAAATTTCTGTGTGGCCGCACTCTGAAACCCGTAATTCCGGAACCAGTATTCCGATCGATCCAAAATTCAATAGCAGCCGATGGGAAGGTTGCACCTTTCATTTGAGACTAAGTTTGGGCAAATCGGTCCAGCCATCTCTGAGAAAAATGAGTGACATTATTTGACACATACGCACATACATACACACACACACACACACATACACACACACATACACACACACATACACACATACACACACACATACACACACACATACATACATACACACACACATACAGACTTTTTCCGATCTCGACGAACTGAGTCGAATGGGATATGACACTCGGCCCTCCGGGCCGGGATTAGGTTGACGTTTTTCAGAGTGATTGCATAACCTTTCTATATGAGAAAGGCAAAAAGGAATGCATGAAATATGTACCCTGTTGTAACGTTAATCTCCTATAAGGGCATGGCATTTAATCCACTAGTGAACGCGAGATTGATTGAATAAATGATATGCATTTCCTAGAATTTAAATACTGTATTACGGCAACATGATAGCAAAACTGTCGTAGTTGAAGTTCCACATACACATACATTTTTGTGAATGTGCCTGCGAAATAGTGGAATATGTGACAATTCTCTATATTACAAATTAGTTAAATGCTTAATTGCTTGTCTACATAGTTTCCAGTTTGATTTTAGAACTATGTTGGAAATTTCCTAGCTTTAAAACGACAAAAACGAAAAGATGATTATATTTTTCTGCTGTATGGCATTTTATGCTATTGTGAATATTTATTCAAATAAAATATAAAATATAACATAATCTCCTAACACCGTAAATGTAGTGTACATAAACATACAAACATACATACAATTGTATTTGCGAAAGTAATGACGTGGCGTGGATTGTTCACGTTAAGAAATAATGTTGTTGACAAAGTTAAGCCTAGTAAATTCGCGGCGTTCTTTGCGTGTGAGTATGTTGATAAGCTTGTAACGTACTTCATGTAATGAAAGCGAAAATGCCGTCCATTAGCGACGATACTTTTCGTTGTCGAAATTCACAATAAAATTAAGTGCCTTTATTTAGTGTTACTTATCAACAGTTAGACGCTTTTACCTAATAGGACATCGAATCAATTATGACTTGGCTTACTTTCGATGAAAATTCCGGCGTACTTCTTTGGCAATAAACTCCCAAGCTGCTCGAATTTGACGTAAAAATTGAATCAAATTATACACACCGGCCGAATTTCACCCGAATACTGAATGATAAACGCATTTAAATGATTTAATCATCAAAACCGGAATTTCTTACGTCTTTTAATTATTCCACAAAAAGTTAACAAACTTTGCCTTATTGTCGTCCAAAAGCAAATAAAAATCTCCCTTTAAGGGGCTGTATATTTTTTGGAGCGATTGGTTGTTTCTTTGATTTGTGCATTGCGTTTAAAGTTGGTATGGAAATTAGGGTACTTTTGTACCCTTTGCATCTCCGCTCATCCTTTAAAATGCAAATTTTAAAGCGAGAGTTATTAAGATGTGAAGATAGAATGGCTATATTGATTGCAGAAGTTTATTGTTTCTGTCAACACTGCAAATGTATCATCAACACCAACAATCCATGCTTAATGGCGTTTTTCATTGATTTCAGTGAGTCGGTGCCAGTGTTTTACCAAAGACAAATACCCTGTAACTCAATGAAACAGTTTTGTACAACTCATTTGTGCATTTGGATGTACGCGTTTCTGCATGCTGTGATTTTTTCTCATCTGACAGTTGCAGAATTTTTAATTTGGTGGCATATGCTCTTGCTGGACAGTTTCGAAAATAAGTTGATAGTATTTTTATAAAAATGGCGACAATTAATTTGAACGACTATGATTTAGTTTATAAAAGTCCCAATGAGCTTATGGTTGAGAAAGAAGATGTTTTCATTCAACACAAAAACGAGGTAAAATTCGTTATTATTCGTTAACGTGTAATTCAATATACAATTTCAATTACAATATTTCAGTGACAAAATCATCAACGTTAGAAGGATTGACGTAGCAGACTTTTTTGGCATTCCGTTGCATGTTCCGGATGATGAAGATAATAGCGAAAACAGTGAACTACCGACAGTTGCGAATTCTGTTCAGGGTTTTTCAAAAGCAGAAGTTGGAAATGCTACATGGACGGACGGAGCTACCAAGTGCTTGGTGGAGGGTTACAAGCATGCAATATCTCAAGTTGGTCCGATGAAAAAGTTTCAGAGGAAAAAAGACATGTGGAGGGCTCTGGGTGCGGATATCAATAAAACCTGCAGTACCAGTTACACAGGACCTCAAACAGAGAGCCGTTACAAAACGGTGGTAAAGAGGACCAAAAACACCCTGTCAAACAACCGAACTAGTGGTGCGCAACGATCGGTTGATCCATATCAAGATATCAAGATGAAATGGCGATAATCCAAAGAGATGATTCAATTATACCTGAGGTTCACGTCAGTCAGGATCAAATTGCTAGGAAATCGCCAGCCATGGAAACTTGTTCAATGTCCGCAAAAGTGCCAAAATCTAGAAACAACAATGTCTCAAAGTCCTCATTCATGATTGAGTTATTAAGAGACAGAGATAGAATGCACCGTGAGAAAATGGAAGCAAAGAAAAAATGCTCCTAGAGAAACTGAATGCCTGCAAAGATATTTGCTCTGTTTAAACCGATCGGTTTTGAGGTCAATCAATTTGCCATTGAATTATATGTTTCCTGTTTCGTTTTTGCCTTGCTCATATAGAAAGGTTATGCAATCACTCTGAAAAACGTCAACCTAATCCCGGCCCGGCAAATTTTTTTTGACTGGCATAAGGTTTCTGGATTTTAACAGTTGCGTAGTTGATGGTATACGGAGAGAGGTTGCCCCCCCTCTACTGTTCACTCCCCTTCCTTTAAAACCCCATTAAATCACCCCTCAGACCACCACCCCATCCAGCCCATATACCCCCGCCCCCCTCAACCCCATCATCTTTAAACCACCACTATATCACAAAGTATACCAAATTAAGCTGGGAAGTCGTTCGTTCGTGGGACTTTCGCCTTTCTCACACATCCACCCCCGCATGACAAAATGAGTTAGCAAGCAGATTATATTGGCTGATTAGGCTAATGAAATATGACATTTTTTTGTTTCAAGTGTTTCACCGTCGACATGTAGCTCATCAAGTTCGTGGCTGGCAAGCCATTGTGTATAAGTGCAAAGTGTACTAGGAATGTAATGGACATTTCTACAATTATGTTGAACATAAACAGCCTCCGAGCCATAGTCTAGAGATATGAGAAAGGCACAATTGCACCGCTAGGTGGATTAAAACAGGTTTTTCTGTTTAATATTACCGTGGCTGTTTTTTCTTGTACAAAATTTTAGAACTCAAATAATGATTTCTTTTCTTGTATATGGATGTCATGTCATGTATAATAATAAAATGTTATATATGCATTTGAAAGCTTTTAATGAATATAAACAACGCACACATTCTCGTGTTCATGATTGAGAAAGGCACAATTGCACCGCTAGGTGGATTAAAACAGGTTTTTCTACAGAAAGTTAACGATCTCATGTCGTGTTATTACTCCCAGTCTTCGTAGCGCCGCAGCACGATTGTCCATTCGACAATACTCAGAGATTCACTAAAACGTACACGCCGCACCAACTGCTTCCTAAATGCCGCTGTAAGGTTGTCAGTAAGTTTTTGGTGTAACTAGCACTTGTATTTGCTATTTGCGCTTGAAATTAAGTATATAGCGGTAGTAATAAGCATCCCATTTTGGTTTAAATGCAAGGACGGTTTTTAAAACAGAATTTGATTGATTAATTTAACTCATTTAACCAATTTTATCAATTCTGTATTGTAAAAAGATCTTTTGAATTATACTGAACGGGGTGAATTTGGCACTACTTGCACAAAACGTTGCATAACGCAGGGCTGTTTTTTGGAACAGCATGTGTTATCATTCAGCCCTTCGTTATGCAAAATCGCGATATTATGACAGATGGGTTAAGCGCGGTGTTTCAAAGAGTGCGGCCGTTCCTTTCAATCGGGAAAGGCCGCGTGGAATTTTTGTTCAGATGCTAGGCAAGAGCCCTCCGATATCACTAGAGTTCCCGGTATGTCACTATGGGACATGGTGTCTAGTGGATATGAGCGTCTTTTTTATTGGTTCAACCGAAGGCAGGCATGAACCTAGGCTAAGACCGAGGGTAAGGGATGCCGGACTTGACCGATTGATGATCGCGCGAGCGGTGGGTTAATGCTTGAGACTGCGTTTGTAAATTTATAAGTGCTAAAATTTTCTTTCAATTACAGGGGTGTTTTAATATTGACGAGATAATGGGCGTAAGTATGTGTGGATGATTGCAATTGCATTTTTGCATTTGTGACCTGGTTTGTGTTATCGTGAAAGCCAGGAGCGTTTGTACGTTTAGAATGAGAAAGATTGTGAGTGTATTTGAGAGAATATGCAATTGATTGTGTAGTTTAACATAAAGTATTAAATAAAAACAATAATAACATGCCGAATAAAGAAAAAATGCAAAGAGATTAAGTAGAAATAAGTGTTTCAAAAATCACTCCAATCAGCATGCGCTGAAAAAACCAAAGTTTAACGAATCATTAAAATCCATAATTTTATCACTCGTGGTTTTTTTGGCTCCTGAGGAGTGAAAACCACCAAGGAGTGAAAACAGGCTGCTAGATTATAATTGTAGCATAAGCTGTTTATACAGTTTGAAAGCTCGATAGCTCAATTTAAATTTTCAATTTTCATTTTATCATGCATAAAAGCAAAACAGAACCTTAGTACAGATCGTGGTGTAACCTTCTTTTTCGACAGACCTCGAAGGTTATCATTCGATGGCTAGCGTACTCGGCTATTACAGTAAATAATAAACATCTAATATAACTGCCACAATATATTTTGAAGTATATGTATTGTTGAATAATGAACAAAGTTATGTAGGGGAGACCGGGGCTAGTTGGCGGTGTTATCAGTTTTCATTTTTTACCGCTTTGATTTTGGTAGGCAGTGGTGGATCCAGGGGGAGGGTCCTGGGGGTCCGGAGCCCCTCCGAATTTTTTTAACCTTTTGAGAAATTTTAAATTAGTTTTAATTTTATACTAGTTTCAAACATAAAATCATTTGAAACCAAATTTTACCACCAAAACTGATTTTCATTAAATGAGCTTTTGACGTATAATTTATTGTACAATGTTCATTCCAAACTCAAAATTTCGGACCCCTCCCGAAATTTTTTTCTGGATCCGCTCCTGTTGGTAGGTCTTGCAAAATAGAACACTTTGCATGAAAGGGCAGACTGTTGACAATATCTCTGAATTTTATGAAAATGTTTCATACGTTGTCTTTATTTCTAGAGACAAAAATATGTGACGCGGAAAAGCCGCCAACTTACCCCAGCCCCGGGGTAAGTTGGCGGTATGTGTGGGGTAAGATGGCGGAATGCCAAAAAATAAGCAATCAAATGGAAATTCGATTACATCAGTGGTCCTTATGAAATGTGCCGATTGTGTTTTCAATAAAACTGTATATTATTCGACACTTTTCATTATATTTCAGTCTCAATACCCCGTAATTTTGACTTCGACGCATACTCCATATTCAAAAGCAAATTTTCGAAATTCTTCAGGCGATTGGCCGAAATAATTGTCCCCTGCATTGACGAGAGACACAAGAAAAAGTTTCTCTTACTTTGGAGTGAATTCCAGAAATGAAAATATTTGATGACTATTTTTGCACTGTAAATAGTACCGCCAACTTACCCCGTGTGCGTCACCGCCAACTTACCCCAACCGTACTTTTTATAAAAAAGGATTTAAAAAATTTCTTTTGTTTATGGATAGGTGTAATATCTATACGGATACTGAATGCTCTTTTCGCGCACTATCGAAAACTATAATTATTCGGGAAATATATTGAAAACCACCTTAAATAACACAAAATGTTTAAAATTAAGAAAATTTACAAAGTATGCTCAAAAACATAATATCGCCCATACCCGACCAGGAGGAAATAACACTATTATAACTCATGCTGATATTTTGTTACGAAAAATTTCCTATCAAATTTTGTTATAAATCAGAAACCGTTAGGTGTTAAAATAACAAAAATTCTAACAAAAAATTCTCTACGAATATCACATTTATAACAAACGTTGATAGCAATATAACACGATCATAACTACATGAGATAGCATAATTGACTCCAACATAGCTTGTATTACTTATTGTATAATATCAACGATTTTAGCGTGCACGTCTAAAAATAGAATACGAGAAAAATAAAGCATACATTAAGGCGCTTTTTGCTTTGGGAGCAAAAAGCTTCATGCATCAAAAGCTTTTATAGCATTTGCCAAATGATTGCATAACTGCTGGCTGATTGTTATTGTGAATATATGACACGCAGATTATTATTTGTCGATATTGCCGCTTTGAAAACCTGGGTATTCTGAGTTTGATAGGGTAGTTTCCTGCATGAACCAACGACGTTGTTTTCGACTGATGTTTAATGTTAGCATAATATTCCACACTTCCGTCAAGGGCAAAACGATTATAGATGCAGAAGACGTTTCCAGAACGCACACATTGAACTTTGCCCAAGCCTCCCGATCAGAATGAAATAACAAGATTATAACAGAACACATTTTTTGTAACATATTGTGTTATAAATTAGGTCTCGTTAGTAGTTAAAATAACAGAAATTTATAACAAGTAACAATGCGAGTTATAGTTTTGAAATATTTCTGTTATGTGTTTCTGATCGGGCTAAGTGCTCTTTGTTTTCCTGGTGTCATACGCTTTGTTTTTATTTAGTTTTACTGACCAATACAGCTGTCTATATGACGATAGACTGAATAGCTTTATAATATCTTTTCAGATTAGGAAAGAGGGGCTATTTTTAGATTCTAAATAGTGCGCTTTGGCGCTTCTCTTGTACGTTAACGTGTTTTACGTGGTTTTTAGAAATAATGTCGATGCGACATGGTAACATTGAGTGGATATTTTACGTACATTATTTTACGGAGAATACGACAAATCTTATTTAGGATTCCGCATAGATTCAAAGCAACAAATGTGTTATGAGGTTTCAAAATAAGTCTCTTTTGGGGATTTGTTATTGGCATTTTTGATATGGGGAATACTAAACAAACCAGTACAATTATCTCGCACCTAATAAATTTCTAGAAATGCAAATCTTTCACAGAAATTATATCTATCAACTGCGAATATAACAGATTTATGAGAAAATTCGAAAAATTGTTGATGTTTCTTCGATGGGACGGATTCTTGAATATTTCATGTTTTTTCTGTTACACATTTTGTTCCAAATTTGATTAAATTTTAAGGAGGAAATTAACAATATTTTTGCATTAAAGTTTTTAGATATTTCAAGGATTATCTAAAACGCATTCAAGTCACTTGTCAGTTCAACCATTAAATATATTCAAGTAAACTCAAACACTTTTTATGCGGAGGATAAAATAAAAAAGTCGCGATAGTTTAGAAATTCCAAAAACGCACTAACTAGAAACCCACAAACTGGATAAGGTTTAAGTGTTCATAAAAACCTGCATAAGTTAGAGAAATCGCACTGAAAGTCTCGTCAAGATCCTCAAAATACACTACGAAAATTTTCGAGATCAGTATAATATATCAGATAGTTTTTTGTGACCTGAAAATTCGTTTTCGCAATATGCAGCATAGATTAGAGGAAAATTAATTATTAGACTAACCACAAAAACTAGTTTTAAAATGCTTTTTGCTTTCAATTCACGTTTCTTTATTTCATCTGGACTGCTTGATACTTCCTGCATATTCTTCGAAATAAGTTTATAGGAAAATGATAATCTTTAGAAATGTTCTTTGATAGCTTCACGATTCCAAAGCGTTTTATGATAATGGATTTAACATTTGAATCATACGCCTCCTACTCGAAGTTATGTGTCAGACGAGTGTCTCAGAAAATAGGCAATGTCATCTCTTAATCCAACTGCAACCAAGTAAGTCAATCAAACACCTCACTGACAAGTTCGCCGACCAATTGCATCTAAAACTTGTCTATACTCAAAACGCGGAATTTTGAAAATCCAAATCAAAAAAATCAAAAACTTCGAAAATTCGCTTTGAAAAGTTGAATTACGATGCATAAAAAGAGATATCAGTGTATAAGCAAATATACTGTCATTTGTGTAACCGTTAGCGTTCAAAGATAATTGTGAAAGAATATATAACTTACTGTAACATCATCGTTGTATGCGTACATTAATATCATATTATTAATCCAATGATAGCACCAGAAGATATAATCTTGATATAAGCTTGCTTGCGTTCCTGATCGGTATATCACAAAGATAACACAGAGAGTAATATATATACATGAGATATAAATTTGATAGCTTTCTGTTATGATGTTCTGATCGGGACAGTACTCCATTCGCTTCATTAACTTGATAATTTCTCGAATTTTCGATAAATGTCCCTTGAAGATCTCATACTGTTTTTTACACTAGTTGAATTGTACCATATCTACCATTTTGAATGCATGATCTACTATCTAGGTCAATCTCGTCATCTAAAATATTATCAAAAAAGTCATTTCCTTCATTTTCGTCGCTATTTTCAATATCTTCAAATTCTATTTCTTCATCCTCATATTTTCTATCTAACAATTGCTGATCATCAAAAGTTTGTAATAACTTGCTTTCCTGCGTAATATTTAATTTTTCAATAGATTTTGTTATATTTCTTGCATTGTCTGTTGTAACTGCGTACACATGTGCCAGTGAAAGGTCATATTCATGCAAAACTCTTTTGATATGCGCACATAAATTGTCAGACGTTTGTTTATCAAAAACTTCTGTCATTGCCAAAGTGTAGACCTTCACCGAGCTTTCTTCAATATACTGGACATTTATGCTAAGTATATGCCGGTTCATTCGAGTGGCCGAATTGATTTTTAACGAAAACATGCGATTTTTAAGCGACTGCGAAATAATATTCCTAGTTATATTTGCCACATCTTTCACCGACCTAGAATATGTAGCCTAGGTGTGAATAAAAAAGCCATAACTGTCGATTATATTTCTACGTACATAGATGTATTCAATTCATTTACGGCCATATTGATTACCCCCGCTAATTGTCCCGCTACCTTGTGGAATGCTGCTGAATTGAATATCCTTAAATTCATTCTCACCGATTGTCACGGAAACTTTGGCTTGCTTCTGGTCACGTGTTGCTGCGGCTTCTACGTCAGTTCTGCGTTTTCTATCTTCATCATTAATTCCTTTGAGTTTAATTCCTAGTTGATTGGCAATATTCGGATGGCTTCGAGCTATATGACGATTCAAATTAGATGTATCATCTCTAGATAGTATACTTGTTTTGCACCCTTCCACTACACATTTGAACTTTTGGATTTCTTCATTCAAGCAGAAATATTTTTTCACTGCATTTGAGGTGTGTTTTCCCATGACTCTATAGTTATAATCATAAATTTGTTAAAGAAATTTAGTTGAGAACAAAGGACTTGCTTACTAGAAATTGAACGCACAAATTTTGAAGAACTTTGAAGTTTGAAATTTAATTCGGTCTATAAGCGGCGGTAGCACAAGAATCACAAACCGGAGTGACCACGAGGAGCCAAAACCAGGAGTGAAAAACTAAGAGTCAAAATCTACTTGGATTGCTTCGATTTTTTTACTCACGACCAGAAACGTGCATAACAATGATTGGTTTCCACCGCTACTTTGCAAACAGGCTCCTTGGAGTGAAATGTGTGGTTTATTTGAAACACTTGCTTCCATTTCCCGACCTAGCTGTCACAAGTACTCAGACGAATACATACACGGATAGACATATGACTAGCACATAAAAATTGTACACTAATACTAAAAACTGCACTACTCTAACACTAATAGACTTCTACTTTAACATTTCATTAATTGGTATGTGAACGATAACGATGTCGACCGATAAATCTACGCACAATGAACCCCACAACGAGCCGTGTCTAGCAACACTGCCTTTAAGCTGTGGAACAATGTCTGCAAACACGGCCCACAGCAAAAGTCAATCCACGCCGATCCTTTCTGAGTGATCTCCGCACTTTGATGCGGAATATAGGGTAAACAGGTCTAATACGCCCCCCTTAAGCAAAAATAGCTATATTTCACCATTCGACGCTATGATCTTCTCACTAACTACTCTAATTTATTGTTATATTAGTTAGAAATTAGTACCCGTTTCATTTTTTTATTAAAAACATCCTGATACAAGTACAATTAAACATTTTTCAAACATACCTAAATTCTAGTTTTTTCTTTCACCCAGGGTAAAATGCCCCCGATGAAAGTGTAATATGCCCCACAACAACAGGACGGTATGCCTCACAGCAATCGGTGAGTATGTCGCACAACAAAGGGTGGGGCGTTTTGGCCGGTGATGAGCTGTTGTGAATACATGAATAATTCTACACACACACATAATATTAAGCCAAGCTATAAACTAAGATAGTAACTATAACATTCTAGTAAGCTACTTGAAATAGTTCTATCGAATCCGACTATTTCTAATTGGTTGTAATGCTATTGGAAAAAGTTGAAGCTTACATACAAGTAGCTCTTTTGAAACTTTTGTGTATATTGTTGTTTTGCAACATATTAAAAATAACCTAACTAACTTAGTACGTTGATTTCATGAAACGATACTGTTAGCAGTCATTTTTACTTTTAAGATAATTCAGGAATCTTGGAAATCGAAGGTAAAAGGTAAAAGGGTCTAGGGTAAAAGGGTATAATACGCCCCACCGGACACTAGAAAAGTCAGCAAAATCAGTTCATCTTCATATAGCGAAACTTCTTCGATATTGATAAACCTTTTGAGGGAGCTATGCAAAGAAAGCGACTGAACTTTCATAAAAGCTTTCCTGTCAAACGTGATGTGGCTAACTGCGATGAGGTGCAAAAGTTGAGCGGAAACGCCGCTCGATGAAATTCTATAATAATTCTTCGAAGTGTTATTTCTGTTTGTCTGTGCAGAAGTCTTTTTGAGTGAAGCAATTCCTTAGTTGTAAAATCTAAGTCCTCGATAAACGTGAACCACGTCACACCTCGTGAAGGTGTTTTTTCCGCAATTGAATTCGTGTTTGTAATAGGTACATCCGCGACAATGCGAAATTTAATTTGAAATATCTTCCGCAAATTGCTGGGAAAGCTTACTATTTGTAGTCAGCATGCAGTTGAAAAGTTTTCCTCTTGCTGTTCGGAAGCAAGACGAACTCATTCTGGGGCGTGCCTACAAAATGCCTTATTCCAAACAGAAGCCCACCGTAGTTCCGTTTGTGTACTCATCTCGTCGGGGTTCTCTTGCCGTCGTGTTTCTTTATGCACATTTTTAATTAAATTATAGAACTTTACTTATTAATTTCCTTGTCGGCTCGTAATCGTGCTGAACAAAATAATGAGTAGTCGGCGGCTCCGGCAAACCCAGTCCGTCTGGCTAGGTGTGTACTTTTGGTCTGCACAGATTCTGATTTTTTTTAAATTCACCACCGGTTACCGGGGAGCACCTTGACACTGTGCCGCCCGCCGGAAACTTCATCGCGGCCGATAGCCTGAATTAGCACTGACAACTAGTGTCCTTAGTCTCCCGCAATATAAAATTATAATTGCATTAATTTCGAGCGATGTATTTTTCGATTTTCATATTTTCGCTGCCTGCGAACTGAAAGTGCACCCCGTGCCTACCTAGTCGGTACATTTACGAAGTTTTCTTTCCTGTGGCGGCTCAGTATGCAATGGTTGCGAAAATCATCGAAAATTAAATTATAAATTACGTCTAAAATTTCCGATGAACTTCTTGCGTTTTTCTTTCGAAATGCTGGAGGTGAAAAAACGACACATTCACGGAGTAGCGAAAAACGGCGAGGAATCGACCCTAGTTTCCTGGGACAAAAGTTTGTCTGCTCGGATCACAGCCAGGACCCAGGAAAACTACAGAACACAACGGGAAGAATGGAAAAGAAACGACTGACAGTTGAAATTTCCTCCGCCAACACAGTTGCCGAGTTGAGAATTATTGTCAAGTAAGCTTAAAACATTTATCACTTCATCCTCGCTATCAACTCGACGGGGTGTTTTTTACCCGTTGCGAAAATTCGGTATTTGTTCGTTCGTTCCAATGGAAATCACCGAAATCAGATCGGAAATGGAATGAAACTTTGCAAATCTCATCAATAATCATAGCTAGCGGATGGGTTTTTTTCAGTTCGATTTCCTTTCTTCCTGCTCCAACTCTGTTGAGATGCGGATCAAAAATGAAAACTTTTGCTCCGCTGTCAGATTAGGTTCAGTTTAGTTTGAGTTGTCGCTATACTATCGTTAGCAGCGAAATTGGCATGCCCGGGGTTTTTTTTTGCTCGAGAGAAGTGCAAGATGATGGCTGGGGGATTCCGTTTCGAATTGAAATGTTTTCACCTTGTAATCTTCCGGATTAGATAAAGTTGATACATGTTTAGGTAACTGTTTCTTAAAAATCGCCATTGGAAAGCTTTTAAAACACAGCTAGGACCTCTTTGCGAAATGCTGAACATATTTTGTAGGCATGCAGCCAGAATTGTGTGGCTAGGGGGTTAAAACCCCTCATCGAGGTTCTTGGATTTTTTTGAAAATAAACTGCAATGTGTAAACAAAGACCAAAGATGACAGAACAATTTGGAAATGTCATAAAAAACTTGTATCTCGGCTACTCTGCCAAACTTTTGTCACATGGATTCTCAAGAAAAGGTTCGAATAGCTTGATGTGAAAACTTTATAGGAGACTTCGCAATAAAGCTATCGAAACAGTACTTGCACCCTATTGGTTGCCATGGTAACCCGATTTTCATGTTGATGTTGATGTTGAATTTGATGAAAACTTGACATTCTACTCAGACAAGACCATGCGTATTCTCCACGCACATTGATGCCCTATGGATTAGTTCCCTACTTGGTTAAATATACACTAAATAAACAAAGAAATTAGTTTGCTCAGTCCAAAGTAATGTCAACTCGATTGGCACCACCCGGCGGATACATGTTCTCTTACAATGCCATCTAATCAACGAACATTTAAGAATGCATACGATAAAATATGTGCAATTTTAAAAATAGTAACATGAAAACTACTACTTATTTGCAATAGGATAAGTTTGAAAAAAAAATAGTCGCGTAACTAAGGCTGCTCATTTTCAAAGATTGTTGAATCACCTTATAATAATAGATGATATGAGACGTGGACGAGAATAGCTGACCACCACCCATGCCTCTCCTTTAGGCTTATCACGAAAATAGATTTTTTTCTATCTCAGGACAAAAGGGAAAACCTATCAAATGAAATCTGTTTGACTCTAATTAGAACTTTAATTAAAAAAAATGTGAATTTCCAAAACAGTAGTTTAAAAACCGTTTTGTTTTGTTTGTTTTTGAGGTTTTGTCCAGTTAGGCGATACTGTGCGACAGGATCAAGCAGTAGACGAGTGTGGGTGGATAATCTTAAGGAGCTTAATTAGAGAAGACATTTTTGATAAAAATCGTGACAACTACGTTCCAAAATTTCGAAGTCGATGGACTGATGCACACAATGACTTCGGCCGCAACTGTTCAACTTCGCAAACAAGATGAATATTTGTTGACTAACTCTAGCTCAGAAATCAGAACCATCGCCTTTCTGGTTCTGATTTCAACTACATACTCAGCTTGTTTTTGGTTTTAACCTCTCGTGGGATAGCATGGAACCATTTTTGTTTAGTTCAATTGAAAGCAGCTTGTCAACGTAGAACGGTAACCATTCGTCTATGTGTAACCGCATTTTGAGAAACGTTTCTCCGACAATGCCTCGTGGTAGTTCATAATGCCAACCACAAACTGTATCCCGTGTCCAGTCCATTCAAAACCTTGCTTTTCGCTGGGAGAACTTTTCCATTACTACCGGCAGCAGTAACAACTGGACGGCTTCATTACTAAATTCTGCTCGTTCAGCCAGGATACACACAATCAAAACGAAGCTCACTCAGAAAGTATTTGATTTCACCCGTGAAACATGTTGTTTGTTGTTGTTATTGGTACGTTATGTAGACACGCAGCAGCTTTCAGCTGATAGCCTATGACGGTGAATGTGGGTGTCGGTTGCTGCTCAGGTGCCTTGGTTCACCGGTCGCTATAGGTTCTGGTTTTCACAAACTCTCCCATCGGGTCTGACTTCCGGCTGCTCGTTCATTTGTATGGGTTGGTGTGTGTATGTCTGTTTATAGGCCGATGTAACATTCATCGCACAAGCGAGAAGCGATTGTTTTGCTAAACTGCCTCGTTTCGTAACCGGGGCAGTCCTCCAGTCTTAGTACAAAACGAGCAAATTTTTCCAGGCCGAATGAATATGCGAAAGCTGGGAAAAGGCCCGTGGATGTGCTATTTCATTCATGTTATTCGACCAACAACGGATGGGAATCTAAAGGATCCGAAGTGTGCTGTTTCTCGATGTGTTGTGCGTATGCAGGTGAATTTTCACGATCAAAGAACATATGGGCACTAGGCCAGTGGAAATTGTTACTCGATGACAAAAATAAGTATATTTCAATGCAGTTTGGAGTATTTGTGAAGAGGATCAACCGAAGAGAAGTGTAATCTCGTGGAGGGAGGGAAGATTGGTTCGGATTAACGGCATAACTACATCCCCTTATTTTGCTTTGGAGTAAGATGAGAAAATTACAATAGTTATGAGTAAAACTAAATATTATAACAGTACTTTTTCAAGTTTTTAGAAACTTTTTATCTTGAACATCGTAAGGGCTTTCGGAAATCTACGGGAACATGTTAATCTTGAAACTGATGTCGTAGTGATCTTAAAATATCTATGCCGTTATGATAAAAATCCATCTATTATTTAAGGGGGTAAGCACTGAATCGCAAAAAACGCTTTTTTTGAATTTTTTTAGAAATTTGGCTGAAGCGAATTGATCAAAACTATTTCATTTCAAAAACATTCTGTAATTTTTCTATGCAAAAATATCGACAAGCTACACGGTAACGAAGTTTTATGTAGAACGTCTCTGAGAAAAACACGATTTGCGATGTTAACTGCCATTCAAAAACTACTTAACTGATTTACTTCAAAATTTGCATACACATTCCATATATAAAAATCCTAACCCCTACGTTGAGTTTTTGAGATATTTTTTCAATTAGGTGGGTTTTTATTCATTAAATGGTAGAATTGCTATTTTTCACGAAAATTGGCTAAAACAATGAGTTCCTTTTCTTGCGAGACATCACACTTGACTAGGAGTGTGCTCAGGAACACTAAGTGTCTCCGTTTTTGCAGCTTCAATCCTAGGTAGCAGCATTTTTTCAAGAATCTCGTATACAATCGTTACACCTTCTTCCTTTGTTATTCGCACTGTTTGAAAGCATCACATGATAATCAGTTTGTAACCAGAATGGCTGAACATGCATGAAGAAATATTTTTCCAATCGAAGACTTAAATCCATCATTCCGGGAATGTTTCATTAATAATATTATACATACGTATATTGATGCTTTTATGGATAGGTTATAGCAAATATTTAAAAAATAGATATTTATTCGCCCAATTAAGAATACCGATTACTGCTTCATTAAATTGAATAAGGGGAAAAGAGTGTAAATGGTTACACCTAAAAAGTAATTAATTGAATAAAAATCAATTTACCGTTCCATATTTGCAGTAAACTGCTGGGTAAATTTAAATCCTTCCACAGTTCTACCAGTAACTTGTCTGTTGTCATGTTGTTTAGTTTTTGATTACCTGAAAATCACGTAACTGAACACACTAAAATTGTTTATGATAAATCACTGTCAATTTCACGAAAATGTTGAGTGAACGTTACGTGCTCTGCTGGTCAATGTTACTGACGGCACGTAAGATTTGCGATTTATTGAAAACTGATCAATTACGTGATATTTCACGTGAATCGAACATATCTTAGAGTGTAAGTTCATATTGAGTCACATCGAAAAAACTAAACACATTAACATCATGCGGAAAACTATTGAATTAATTCAATCCTCAAAAACTTTAAATGCGCACGGCTGCCATTTGAATCTCTAATCGAGAGTGGAAAATAGGGTTTTAAAAAGGAATTCATGCGAACATTGTGTGACAAGCACATAAACATCATAAGAAATACCACTCACTAAAAATTCCAAATGCATTACACATGAATATTCGATTTACGAATAAATTTAATTGTTAGGAAAATCGGCGCAATCAATTGCTTTACATATAGAAATGCTATCGAAAAGGGCTTATGTAACATTAGCACCAACGAAAATTACAAAAAAATATACGGTGAAATCGACATGTTTGATCGATCAGATGAGTTCAGCTAATTTGTAGATAAATAACTGACAACTCAAATATAGAAAAAACTCCGTCGAGGAAAAGTCAAATTTACGCACTCAGAAAAATGTTGTATCTGTACCTCTCGCGAGATGCACATATGGTCGGTGTTAAGTCAGACCGGACTAAGTCGCAAAACATCATAAAATGAGATAATGATAGCACTGGATAAAGAATTGCGTCAGGTACATTCGACTTTTGCCAGATTTGATGTATTTAGCAATAAACAAGAATTATGGCAAAAATAAATTTCCAATCATAATGTAAAGTATGCGGCGATTCAAACTTTAAACTCGTTTTTCTCGAAACCATTATTTTGTCACTTAGTCCGGTCTGACTTAACACCGACCATATAGGGAGCGTGACAATTCACCTGGATTTACATTTAAGGACATGTAAAGCTATGTGTCTTTCACTATTATACAGTGTATTCAACCTAGTTCTTCATTTAAAGAGACATCATCTTTACATACATTTAGAATTGTATTATCAGACGAAAATATACGCCGCAATGTTATTTACGTCGAATGCAAAATTTCACTTTTTAGTGTGTTACAGTTAAATACACACTAAATAAATCTGAATATTAATAATGACTCAATTAGAAATCTGACGCAATTGTATATGATGCAACTTTAAATGTGATCTATTTTTATGTAATAATCGACGCATTCATAATATTTTATTAATAAATTCAATACTCCGTCATTTTAAACAAAAACAATTGTCACACGCACTATTTTTAAGTGTAGGAAATAAAATTTGAACTCGATGACTCAGTTTTCAGTGTAAGATGCCATAAAATTACACGTCCCGAATCAAAAACGCATCAAACGAAGTGAAGCGCGTATTTATCTCAAAAAATTTTCAAGGTCCGTCGGCTGTGCAAAAATCGTTAAGATAACAATACAATTATATTGCAAGTTCTGCGGATTATCCGCTGAAAACGTCGAGTTTTTTTTATCAAACCTGTTCGGTTACCCAAAAAAGAAAAGAAGTTCGAGTGCCCTTTCAACCACTGTGGGGTCATTTTTAAATCATTCAACTTGTTCAGCATATTCTTGACTTATAATTCCACGAAGCTTCGACCCAGTAAATGGTGGACCAATTCTGAATTTCGGTGAAAATATGCGTAATTGAATTTTATTTGTGTCTTCCGTTTTCACGATAATAGATAATGGGTCGATTATTTGTTGGTAAGAAGCGCGTGACGAACTGCAGTAAGGTTAATTTTAATTTTAAGATTGAAAATACGTTTTACTTCAATTTTACTAGACAAATGTAATTTCACAGCGTTCTTGTAAATTTACATGTCGCACCTAATTTTTCTGTTGGCATAATGTAAAATTACGTTTTTGAATAATTTGGTGTCCTGTAAAAATAGGAATGAACGCAATCGGTCATTTTGTTCGTTGGCATATGTCGGCGCAAAATGACGTAAAATTACAAGAGTTTTTCGAAGTGTGTATGTAATTTAAATGTTAAAAGTGAGGAATAAGAGATAAGTGTGTACTGCAAGAGGCGTGCATTTGACGGCCCGCTTGAAAGCAAAAGATCGTAGCACAATTTGCTTGAAAACAAATCCCCGGAAGAACGGGTGACAGAAAATAAAAATAAGTAGTCTGAGAAAAGAGTTGACGGTCGATAGCGGAGGTGTTTTTCCCAGCTGGAGGAAGACAAAAAAAAACAGGTGTGCGATATCCGGCGGAGGTCGTGCGGTAGCAAGACCGCCATCGCGGTAAAAGTTTTTTGGCACTCTTGTTCGTTTGGTGTGTCCACCGTTTAAGACAAGAGCTAAAACACGAAATTTCTTCATCGCGGTTCTGTCGTGTGTTAATGTATGCGTTTCAACCGAGTCTCCATTACGAGACAGAGGAATAAAAAGTCTTTCGGAAAATTCATTGTGTGCCCGGGGGAAGGAACTAGCTCGTGACGACCCGTGGTCCAGTTTGCCGCGGATAAGCGAGGAAAGAATTCTCCTCAAAACAATTGGTGGCTGAGCGCAAATTATTCACGACAAACGACGAAGAGCAGGGCAAATCGGTGAATTTCCGGCGACACGTGGCTGCCCTCAAACCAAGGCTGGCCGCGATTCGAAAGCGCTCGTTCACAAGGAGTGCTCGCATCGTAGCATTGTTTTGCACGAAATTGTCGCACATCGATCGTATGGAAATTGTGTTGTCGGAGCACCGGAAACGCAAGAACACGACGGCGCTTGTCAGCCACAACGCGACAGAGCGACCTACTTGGTCCCAAGATGACCCACAAGGTGACGACATGGACAGGATCGTCAAATACCGGTAGGTCTACACATTATTTCTTCCCTCTTGCATTAACATATTTATATTTGTGGGGTTTCGCTTTTTGATTTGGGTCAGACAACCGTATACAATTTTGCTACAAGTGATTGGTTATAAAAATTTATTATCCTAAAATGTAATTTTTGTAAGAAAAACCGACTTAATCCACCTAGCAGTGAGACGAGACATTTCTTACACATATCACTGTTGGATTATTCATTTGTTTGAAGAATGCGACGTAGGCGTCCAACATAGTGCCCTGCGCAAATGAAACCTCGAATAAACTGAATAAATTATAGAAAATTAAAGGAACGAAAAAAAGTAATTAAATTTAAAAATGCGTTGTCAAATTAATAAAGTGAGTTGAATGCTTAAGATCAATCAAAGTAATAAAATAAATAAATCGGTTTGGTTCAGCTCACAAAATGCAAAATTAGAAAATATAAAAAATGTTACAAAATTAATAAAAAAATAATTTGAATCAAATTAGCAAATTGGGGTAAATGAATAAAATGAATGAACAGAACAGAACAGAAATAAAATAAGTTAAATGATGAAATGAGTTAAATAGACTAAACGAATTAAATGAGTAAAATGAATTAAGTGGAATCAATGAAGAAAATGAATTGAATGGATTAATTTAATTAAATGAATTAACTGAATTAAACGATTTAAATGAAGTAAATTAATTAAATTGATTGAAATTATAAACCGGACTAAATTAACTAAATGGGAATATTTACGGCTGGCAGTCAAAATAAAATTGAACTCTAGGTTTTATAACGTCTAAACCTTTCGGTCGTTGTTGAAACGCTTGGACGTTCTAAAACGTAGATTTCAATTTTATTTTGACAGTAGAGCCGTACATATATCTTTAGAACAACGAAAGTCATGAAAATACCAAATGCTAATTAAATGAATAAAATAAATAAATTTAATAACATTATTAAAATTAATGAAATTTATTGCTTTAATAAAAAATTATATTAATATATAAATATAATAATGAACTTGATGAATTTATAAAATTAATACAAATTTTAAAATAATATTAGCACAATTGATAAAATTAATAAATTTGGTAAAATTATTTAAATTAATAAATTTAATATAATGAACAAAATGAGTTAAATGAAAAAGAGTAATAAAATGAATGGTTTTAAATGGATGAATTGCAGAAATCAATAAAATTAAAACCAAACGAAATTCATAAAGTGAATAAAATGGATGAAATAAAAAAAATGAATAGAATGGATAAAATGAAGGAAACACTAAACAGACTAAGATGAATTAAATTATAAATGGAAAACTAAACAACATTGCAAAAGTGATAAAATCAATACAAACAATAATTTTGATGGAATGAAAGAATGAAGAAAATTATGAAGTTAATTGAAATGAAGAAACCAAATAAAATGTTTGAACTAGAATAAAGCAATAAAATGAACAAAATGAAAACAGTGAATAAAATAAGTTAAATGTATAAAATGAATAAACTGATCGGAATGGATCCAATGAATGAAACGAATCAAACAGACGAAATGAAGAAAATGAACTCTAATGAACAAAATGAATAAAAAGAATATTGAATGAAATACATAATTAAAATGAACTGTACATATATTTAAAATCAGAGCAATATTCAAAATTAATAAAATGAACAAAACGAATAAAATCCATGAAATTAATAACCAGGCAAAATGAATATATGTATTTGGTTTATTGATTTTTCTCGGTTAAATTTCACCGCGAATAATCAATAAACCAAATACATAACAATTTTTGCGGTGACCAATAATACCTAAAAAAACGCTTTTAATCCACCTAACAGTGTGATGAGACATTTCTTATAACTCTTATCACTCTCTTCGGATATTATATCGTTTGAGAACATTTAGAACTTGATGCTTCGCGATGTTTTTGATAAGACATACTACATGGGATAGTGGCAGAACTCAAATCAGCATAGGACAACATCAGTGCTAGAAATCTCAAACAAAATCAATGGGAAAGCGAAAAAATGGCCCATAAAATAGACATACCAACGAATTATTGTTAATGCTCTGTTAATAAAATATCTATATTGTGGTGGGAAAACTGAATTTTCCTAAAGGGGTTATATATTGTACTGAGCCAAAAAAAATCGAAATTTTTTTTTGAATCCATTTGAAGTTTATACTTTACTCAAATTTCCAACGCGACTGAGAACTAAGAAATCAACGCTTTTTCTTGAAAAGGGCGATACTAGCAGTGATACCATTCAAAGAAAATCAACAGTGAATATTTCCAGACTTGGTTTTATTTGAAATTGACAAAATGATAGTATCGCCCCTTTGGCGGTTGTTTACTTTTTCAGTCCCACCTATCAGCATTGAAGTCTCCCCCTTACGTTTTTTTACAATGACTACCGTTCTGCACCACCGATTTCGTCCGTATTTTTTCAATAGCGATCATTTTTACTATTTACAGCTGGTATCAGCTTGATAATCCTAAAAAACATACAAAAATAACAGTTTCGCCTCTAAACTGTTAGCAAAAAAGTATCGCCCTGTTTGTTTGCATGGAGCGTGGAGGGCGAAATTTTAAATAAACAAACAAAAATACAGTTTCGCCCGTTGTATTTTTTGCTGTAGTTTAAGAGAGCAATATAGTAAAATCAAAATTTTTAGGTTAATTTGTTGCGTTTCAAAGCCCTCATTCGCATGTATGAAAAAAGCCATATGTTTACATTTGTAAGTATCGCTCTTTTCACAAAAAAAACGTTGAAAGGAAATCGCAGCTTCTGATATCACGCTATCTCTGAAGTGCATGCGTGCATAGTTCCAAATTTTACTTCGACATCGACTTTTTCTAAAGGTGACTTCCCAGTAGTATCCTTGATTTGAATTATTATCGCTAATCCTAATGCCAAAGAACAAATAAAAACCTCTCGAAAACGAACCATTAGGGAAAATCATCATCATTACTGGAATTTTCATTTTCACGAATCTTTTCGATAACCTTCCGTCACTTGCGTTAATGCACTGGTTGCACAGTGCTCTGAAAATCTAGCGAAATCGTCTTAGGGCACCAGCGGGTCTAATTCAGAGCTATCTACGCGGCGAGTTAAATCTGTAAAGAATACTAAAATTTATTTCTATTCCATAATTTTCAGTTCAGCAATTCGAGAGATCGTGCTCATCGCAAGCCATGAAAAATAGACTACGTTGTGAAGCGATGGTCACTATTTATTAAAAAATCACGGTTAAATAAAAAAATAAACTATTAAAAAATTTCAAATAGCTTATAATTTTCACAAACTTTTTGGGAAAAATTGTTTAATAAGCTTTCGTAATATTGTGTGGGAAAAAAGCTGAAAATTTCAGCATTTTCTCTATCTGCAACATATAAACCCTTAAATATACCAATTAATTGGTATACGAATTGGAATAGGTTCGCCAAATTTTGGAAGAAGTCTATAAAATAACCCCTTGAAAGCTACCTAAAAATTGTTGTAGTTCGATGCAATAAAAAAATCCCCAAAAATGAAATGTACCTATTAATGTGAAACACAGTGAATAATACATGCAATAAAGACCCATTTTTATCAATCTCATGGTGTATTTTAGGCTGACAAAATGGGGACATTGACTAAATCGGGCATTTTTTTTCTTTATAATAAACTGAAGCTGTTAAAATATTCTTCCCGTCCCTTGATGTAGTCTGATAACTATTTCTGATTATGATGAACTTTTTACTTTGCATATTTCCATCTTCATGATAAGGAAAACATGCTCAAGAAAGGATTTACTTCAATTCAGTCTTGTTCGTCTGCTAGTGCCCTTCAAACATATGTTCATATTTGGCTGATAAAATCGGGGTTTCAATGTATTATAATAGATATTCAGCATTCGAAGAAGTTTCTTGTGAACGAGTGTAGAACGTCTTTGTTTCTACTTACTTGAAGTCAGCGGCGTAGCCAGAAATTCGGTTTGGTGAAAATCGATCATACTGTCCAAACGGCATAATTCCGAAACCGTAATTTTTGAAGTTTTAAAAATATGCAGAATTATTTTTTCAGAAAATAGTAACAGAGTTCGTGTCTTTACCGAATTTGTTGAGACTTTATTGTAGTCATGAATATTAACCTGAGAAAATTCACCATAAATACTTCTTGGACGATATACCGTCAAAATTATTTTATCAAATGATGCGCTGTTTTTAACGTTTGTAAAACTCATCGAAGATACTAAACCTCCGAAATTGGCGGTTTCAAAATGATGCTATCTTGACCTTAAATTACTGTTTTTAAACATTTGACCTATACATATAATTGGTCATACAACAAAAATCAAATGCTCATCAAAATCGATCAGAACCTGCTAGAGTCGAATTGAAATCGTCATTTTTCATAAATTTCTCTCTACATTCGAAAAGTGTTATCCTCGGTATTAACCATACTACGTTTTCGTCTCAACTCGACGCATTCCCAAAATAAAAACCTGTTTTAATCCACCTAGTGGTGCAATTGTGCTTGTCTCATTTGTATAGACTAAGATACCATGGCTGGTTATGTTCAATACAATGGTGGAAATGAATATTGCATGTTCAGTACGATTTGCACATACATACAATGAATCAACATACTGTGATACTGAAACATCGCTTGAAACCAGCGACGGATCATGGAGAAAGATCCGGGAGGTCCGGGTCCTGCCGAAAATTTTCAACTTGTTAAGAAATTTTAAACTAGTTTTAATTTTAAAGTAGCAACCCCTCACTGTATATTCCCTCCGGGCCGGTATGATTGACGATTTTTAGAGTGATTGCATAACCTTTCTATATGAGAAAGGCAAAAATGTACCAAAGTCCAAAAAAGTCAATTTTTGTCAAACATCTCAATGTTTCATGCATTTTAAAATCATTTGGCCTCAAAAATACAAATTTGATTTTGAAAATTTTTCATTTCAGTTTATATGGGAATTTGCTGTGTGATTGCACTCTTCAACTCGTAACCCCGGAACCGGAAGTCCAATCAATAAAAAATTCAATAGCAGCCAATGGGAAGGTTGTACCTTTCATTTGAGACTAACTTTGTGCAAATCGGTCCAGCCATCTCTGATTAACAGAGGTCACATTTTTTTTCCACATACACACATACACACAGACATTTTCCGATCTCGACGAACTGAGTCGATTGGCATATGACACACGGCTCTCCGGGTCGAGATTAGATTGACGAATTTTAGAGTGAATGAGAAAGGCAAAAACATTTTTAGCAAATGTTGAAAGTTATGCATTTTTTTGGTGCGCAGTTCTATGTTTCATAGACATTAAATCAATTTTAACTTCGCTTCCTATTAAATAAAGACCCTTATCACAGTACATATCTACAAAAACGAGCTCAATTTGAAAAGAAATCTGAGGATTATGATTGATTACAGAACTCTGGAATTTTCTATTGGAATGTTTTCAGGCAGGAATTTGATATTGATGCTATTAGACAACTGTAAAATCAAGACCAATAGATCAGTTACTTATCAGAACCCCATTCCGACAATTTATCAAAAGTCCTCATGATGTTTACAACAACAGGTTATCAATCTACGGATCAGATAATTGTTATTGTAATATTGAATTAAATCAGTCAGCACCAATAAATTTTCAACTTCAATCCAATATTTTTTTTGGGTGTGGTGGGGGAGGGAGGGTTGTATGGTGTACCCCAAAACCTTCTCTTGGCTACGCCGTTGCTGCGATCTGAAACATATCGGAAAATAAAAAGCGAAATAAATCGCTTTTTATTTTCCGATATGTTTCAGATCGATCCGATGGTTATAAGTTAGAAATATTGCAGTGAGAAGGTTCGCACAAATGAACATTGTAGTACTGATAAGTTATCAAGTTCCTTCCAAACAACTTGGAAGTGTTCGGTGATTATTTCTAGCGGTTGTAGATAGTAAATTGAAATACAAAATTCGTTTTATCGAAATAATGTTTATCTTATTTCAATGGATTATTACTATATTGAACAATAAATAGGCGACAAAGAGTAATCAACAAACAACAAGCCATAACTTTTAAAGTATCCAAAATAGATATTTAAAGTCTTTAGTAAAGTTATTCGCAAAAGTAAGAGCTACAAATTTGCTGAAGACATCATTTCGATATAATCACTTCCAAGAAAATTTGTGAAAATATCTCACTCATAGGGGGATTAATCAGCAAAAGCACAATATCGAAAGAAAGGGCATATTACCTCCATTAAATTCTCCGAAGATACTATTGACCTAAAATAAGCCGTTTTGGCGTTAATAATAGATTACATGTTTTTGGTCAGATTTCTGGCAATGGGAAATGATAAAAATCTTTCGTCCGCATTTAATGTTAAATATCTCTTTTGATAATAGTTCGATTTTAACAATCTATAGCTTGTTCGAAAGGTATTCGTTAAAGCTGTCTAAAAACATATAAATTGTTAATCTATGTTGTCAATTTCGGCAGATAATTTAAAAAAACTGCGAAAAACGCCATTTTTACGCATTCAAACATTCATATCTTGGAAACTAAACATCAGAATCAAAAACAAATTAATAGCGTTCATACTGTTTTTTAGTTCTTTCATTTAAAATTGGTTTGGATTAGATCGGTTCAGCCATTGCTGAGAAACACGAATGAGAATTTGTCCGTTACATACACACACACACACAGACACACACACACACACACACACACACAGACATTGTCCCAAATCGTCGAGCTGAGTCGATTATTATATAAGACTCGGCCCTCCGGGCCTCGGAAAAAATCTAGAAAGTTTGAGCGAATTCTATACATTTCTTTTATAAGAAATGTAAAAAACCTATTTTAATCCACCTAGCGGTGCAATTGTGCCTTTCTCAATCATGAATCACGAGAATGTGTGCGTTGTTTATACTCATTAAAAACTTTTAAATGCATATATTACATTTTATTATCATACATCACATGACAACTATATACAGGAAAATAAATCATTATTCGAGTTCTAAAATTTTGAAAAAGAAAAAACAGCCACGGTAATATTGAACTGAAAAACCTGTTTTAATCCACCTAGAGGTGCAATTGTGCCTTTCTCATTTCTCCAAACTATGATTTAATAGCTGGTTCGTACAATATAACTTTATGGAAATGTCTTTCATTCTTATTACACTTGGTAAGTATATATAAGAGCACCTTTTTGCATTCATCGCGGTATCGGTTTGAATCGGAGTTTTCTATGTGATCGACCTCCACAACCCGTAACTCCGGTGCTGGAAGTCGGATGGAGATGGAATTTAATATCAGTTTCTGGGGACGCAACACCTTTCATTTGAGACTAAGTTGAGCAAATCTAGCCATTTTCGAGAAACCAATATAACCATTATTCTGACTTTGGATGCTTCCGGATCCGTCGATGGTGGCCAGTGTGGCCAAAGAGACTTTGAATGACTGTTGGGGACCTAGATCTACAAATTCAACAGTCGTGTTTACATTTTGGAAAAAAAATCACCTTTTTACATTCATCGCAGAATTCGTTAGAATCGGGATTTGCTGCGTGATCGTACGTATCACCCTGTAATTCAGGAACCAGAACTCGGATCCACACAAAATTCAACAGCAGCTGATGGACCTTTCATTTAAAATTAAGTTTGTCAAAATCGGTTCAGAAAATTCCGAGAAACTGATTTGGAAAAATCAACAAATTTTGTTTTGTAACCATACTCTTCAACTCGTAATTCGGAACAAGATGTCGGTTGAAAATGAAATTCAATAGCAACCTATGGGAATATTATACCTTTCATTTGAATCTTAGTTTGTAAAAATCGGTTCAGCCATCTCCGAGTAACCGATGTGGACATTTTGTTAACAAATCCGCACATACATACACACATACACATACACACATACACACATACACACATACATACATACACACATACATACATACACACATACATACACACAGATATTTTGCGATCTCGGCGAACTGAGTCGAATGTTATATGAGACTCGGCCCTCCGGGCCTCGGTTAGATAGTGGACAATATATTCAAAGAATGTTTGATTGGCAATCAGTGATCTAGATCTACGATTAGAAGTAATTTGGTGACCATTTCTATAGTTTTTAGCCTCTGAGGTATTACGATTGTACCGATTTATATGGGAAATTCCAGTGTATCCTTACTAACACCCCTGTAACTCTGGAAGCAAGAGTCAAAACCGAATGAAATTCAGCAGCAGTCAATGGCATTACTGTATCTTTCATTTGAAATTAAGTTCGTAAAAATCGGTAGAGAATTCGTTGTGGAATGGGTGTGATATTAGCTTAGGAACTTGGCGGGTTCCCCGAGGGCGTCATGAACCGTCATAGGTGGCCAATGTGGTCAAAGCTGCTTTGATTGATCATTAGTGATCCAGACCCGCAAACTAGAGTAATGTTACATCAATTTTAATATGTTTTACATCATTTGAACATTATGGTGGTACCAGTTTATATGGGAATTTGCTGTGTGACCGCACTCTTCAACCCGTAACTCCGGAACCGGAAGTCGGATCAACTAAAAATTCAATAGCAGCTTATGGGAGCGTTATACCTTTCAGATGAAACTAAGTTTGCGAAAATCGGTTCAGCCATCTCTGAGAAAATTGTGTGAGTTTAAATGACACACACACACACACATACACACACACATACATACACACACACAGACATTTGCCGATCTCGACGAACTGAATCGAATGGTGCATGATACTCGGCCCTCCGGGCCTCGGTTAAAAAGTCGATTTTTACAGTGATTGCATAGCCTTTCTTTATATGAGAAAGGCAAAAAGGTGCGAAATCGGCAAAGTCCCAAAAAATTTTCGAGATAACATTAAATCTCGACGTTTCATGCATTTTAAAGATGTTTGGCATCAAAAATACGAATTTGATTTCTGAAATTTCATAGAGTCCCCCCTTTGAAAAAAAATTTTGAGTTCCGGCTTATATGGGAATTTCATGTGTGACCGGACCGTTCAGTCTATATTTCCGGAACCATACAAGCGGTCCGTGCGAAATTTTACAGACATCTGTGGGGATAATAAGGCTATCATTTGGGACTAAGTTTGTGAAAATCGGCCCAATCATTTCAGGGAAACTGATGTGAGTTCGTAAATTTTGAAAGATGGCCGCTTTTCCCGGGCACTTCCGGAACCGTCTATGGTGGTCAATGTAGTCAACGAAAGTTTGTTTGGCCGTCGGTGACCTAGAACTGCAAAGTTAAGTTATTTGAGAGACATTTTAGCGAAATTTTTACCTTTTTTGCTTCCATCGGGGTATCGGCTTGAATCACAATTTGCTATGTGATCGCACGCCACAACCCGTAACTCCGGAACCGGAAGTCGGTTGGGGATAAAATTTAATAGCCATTTACGGGGACGCAACATCTTTCATTTGAGACTAAGTTTGGTTGATTCGGTCTAGCCACCTCCGAGAAACCGATGTGTCTGTTAGTCAGAATTTTGATACTTCCGCCGGGGCTTCCGGAACCGATGATGGTGGCCAATGTGACCAAAGAGACTTTGAATGGCTGTTAATGACCTAGTACTACAAATCGAAGCAGTTGTGGCCACATTTTGGAAAAATTTTCACCATTATACATTCATTGCAGAATTTCTTAAAATCGACGTTTTCTGCGTGATCGTACTCATCACCCTGTAATTCCGGAACCGGAAGTCGGATCCATTAGAAATTCAATAGCAGCCTATGGGAACGTTGCACCTTTCATTTGGGACTAAGTTTGTAAAAATCGGTTCATCCATCTCTGAGAAAAGTGAGTGAGATTGTGTTCGCGTACACACACACAGACGCACATACACACACACATACATACACACACACACATACATACACACACAGACATTTGCCGAACTCGACGAACTGAATCGAATGGTATATGTCACTCGTCCCTCCGGGCCTCCGTTAAAAAGTCGGTTTTCAGAGCAATTGCAATACCTTTCTATTGAGAAAGGCAAAAAAATAAAAATTATTTAAATAACACAAAAGACTAAAACGAATTAGACGAATTTCAGAACCATTGTTTCAGAAAATTCTGAAAACATTGTGAAATTCCCATTATTTGAAGAATTGCTAATTAATGGGTTACATACCTAGATGAAAAAAAAACTATCTGGATGCACAACTCCTTGAAAATACTTTCGCAAATTTTCATAGAAATTCGACCAATAGATCGAAAGTTACAGCGCTTCGAAGCACGCCTCGTACACCAAGATCAGTGGTAACTTGAAATTTTAAATTCGATTATCTCGAAATGTTGTTTTTCCAAAAAAGGCTTTCCAGTGATCATGATTGCCGGAAAACTACCCAACCGATTTTCTTCATTTTTTTCAATAGTTTGTAATTTTTTTTGTACCTTAACGATTCCTTTTCTATGCATAATTTTTTGAAGATAAGAATTTTTTAAAACCATTTGTTTGCTTCTATTATAGAGGTTTAAACCTTAAGATCATTCGTCTCTTTTTCGGGTTAGTGACATTTCTTTATAAAAATCTCTAACCCTATGTGCGGGTTTGGGAACCGAATCCAGGTGAACTGCGTACAGGGCAATCGATTTACCAACTACGCTACGCCCTCCCCCTTCAATTTTAGAGCTTAAAACCACGATTTTTTTGGGAAAATGGTTCCCGCATGCAGGAAAAATTATTATTATTATTATTTTTTTTAATAGCCCGCCTCTTACCCCCACACCAAAAAGCTCACAAACGGAGCCCCCTGGCAGTGGACACATCAGTTCTCAGCGTACAAAAAAAAGGTCAGCACAACAAAACAAAGTTACGAATCGCGGAAACGCTGAGAACAAAAAAAAACAATACGAGACCGACAAAACACAAAATTTGACAAGAAGCTACGGCGAGTACCCAGCGGAAAAGAATCCTTTTAAGGGTCCCATCGTAGCTTTGCAGGAAGCTCATAATAATTTAAATTTATTTATTACTTATTGCTAGAAAAAATGCATTTATCAATTGTTTTTATTAAAAAAAATGTTAACCAATTATAGCTAAAGGAATAAGCTCGATTGGTGGTGAACGAAGTTTATATTAAAAATTCTCCTATCTTATTTTTTAAAATTAGTTTCAATTTTGCTTGGAAACGAGTGCGACATGTTATTTGCTTTAAATCAGTAGGAAGCTGGTTGAATAACTTAGGTCCGATGAAAGAAATGCGTCTTTGACCAAAGTTCGTGGATACTCTGGAGTATAATAAATGATTGGCTTGTCTAGTGCTGTGAACTCGAATGCCTGTTGTAAATTCTAGATTATTATGAGCAATAGTATTATGCAAAGCATTGTGGATGTATATTATTGTTTGGTAGTTAGTCAACCCAAGCAAAGGTAAAATGTTATGGGCATTATTATTGTATAACAAAATAGTAGGGTACATAAATGGTTTTTTATAAATAATTTTGAGACATCTGTTTTGAAGCGTTTGTAGCTTTTTCAGATTCGAGATACTGGCACGGTTCCACACAGATACAAGGTAGTTCAGCAATGAGTGGATGTGCGCATAATAAAATTTTAGAAGTACATGCTGGGGAACAAAAGAGCATACTTTACGCATAGCCCCACATAACGATGCAACTTTTCTCTCTATAGATGTTATATGCTCAATCCAGGAGAGTGTGGGGTCTAAGTGAAGTCCTAAATATTTGAAGCAGTTAGTTTCCTGAATTACAGACTGTCCCATTCTTGGGTCTGGATGCACGCCTATAGCTCTTCTAGATGAACGAAACAGCATATATTTAGTTTTTGATAGGTTCAAGGAAAGAAGGTTTTCGTTGAAATACGTCGTTAGTGTTTTTAAATCCGATTCAATGTCGCGTACAATATCCAGGCAGTTGTTGTTCGGGTAGAACAACGCTGTGTCATCCGCGAAAAGACGAGGAGTCCCTTTTAACCCGAGTCTACCTAGGTCATTGATATACAATAAAAATAACAGTGGCCCAATATTACTGCCTTGGGGCACTCCTATTTCTATTGGTCTATAAGAGCTACACGAGTCTCCAATAGATACGAATTGGTTCCTATACGACAGATAGCTACGAATAACATGATTTGCTAATCCCCTGATACCATAGCACTCTAACTTCTTAAGCAGGATTGAGTGATCCAGAGTATCGAATGCTTTTTTTAGGTCCAGAAAAAGGGCACCAACAATTCTTTTGCTATCAATTTGACTAATGATGGAGTCAATTAGTTCGGTCATAGCAATTAAAGTGCTGCAGCCCTGTCTGAACCCATACTGGTAGTTGTAAATTACGTTGTGTTTGTTCAAAAACTCGAGTAGTCGAGTGATGAGCAATTTCTCAAGAATTTTATTGAAAACGCACAATGTTGAAATTGGTCTATAGTTGCAAGGTTGGTTTGGATCACCAGCTTTGAAAATTGGAATTACTCGGGCTATTTTTAAACAGTCTGGGTACCTGCCGGTTTGAATTATTAAATTAAAAGCTTTGGTTAGGATGTTTGCAAAAGTGGTACAGTTACTCTTAAGAATACTAGCGGGGATCTTATCAGGACAACAACTGTTATTTTTTTCGAGGTCTTTAATCAAAAGGATCACTTCGTTTATGGTTGCAGGACACAAGAAGATTGTTTCTTGGATGTGTTGTATATTGTCAGCCAAATTTTTGCCGTGGGAATATTGTCAGCCAAATTTTTGCCAATACTAGAGAAATATTCGTTGAAAACATTACATACTTCTTTAGTCTCAGTGACTCTGATATCATTACAAATTAGGCTGATGGGAACATCCGACTTTGAACGACCAAAAATGGTATTAATATTTTTCCAAAGTTTTGAATGAGTTGTGTTGGATAGAAGGTTTTCAAAGTGGGCCTTTTTGCATCGCTTTTTCATTACATTAACTTTTTTAGTTATGTGTTGCAGAAGAGCTTTGAGGTTTTCATCATTGGGGTTATTTTTTACTCGTTTCAGATAATTACTTTTGATTTTAATCAGTGTCCACAAATCGAAATTGATCCAGGGGCACAAAACGCCTTTACATTTAAAAGTTTTGGAAACCGTTCTAGTGTTTTCCGCAAGTAAAGAATTGTAGGTTGTGATGATATTTGTAAGACATACATCTACATCATCAATCAACTCGATGTTTTCTATGAAATTTTGGAAGTCGTTATTGAGTTTTTCATGATTGATTATTGATTTAGTCATATTAACGGGTTCTCTTTTTACTGCAAGTTTATATGAAGATATAATTTGAACGTGATCACTAACTATGGTGTAAACCGTGTCGTTTCGTAAGATTCGCAATGTTCAATTAATCGTTAGGGTAGGTTAAGCCACCACAAAGCGACAGAGAGAGAAGGAGAGATAGAGAGAATGCGATTCGCGAATGAGACAGCTAGATATTTCAAAGCATTCATTTGCATAGACGTAAATAGAATGGAGTGTAAAGTGTCTAGGCTATTTCAGTGATTATGTTATTGTCGATAGCACAAAAGCCGTGCATTCAGTCGATTACAATGCACTCTCTTTCCAGTTGTCCTTATAGCTTGCGAATCGTTTAGTTCGGAATTCTCGATGCGTAGATAAGGATTAATGAGTCCTATGCAAACTAATACTATTAACAAGAAATGGTTCAAACTTTAACAAAAAATAATTAAATTCTGGGAAAAGTAAGTGGCCATTGAAAGTCTGGGCATATAAACTGCTTTTGAGGTATTAACATTCTTGTAACATTTTTAAATAATAATTTTTGGAAATATATTTATTTTTAGTCACATTGATCATGAAAAATCATTTGTAAGAAATGTAAAACGGCCTGAGAATGGTGATAATCTTCTATTTGAGCGCAACGAAAACTTGAATCGAATGCCCTAAATGTGTCAAACAAAGATGGCAGATTCTGCTCTATATAACGGCTTCGTGTGAATACGGTGATGATAGAAACAGTTACCAAAATAGGAGTATTACCCTTGGAATTTTAATTTTTCGCTAGAAATTATCGATATCCGGGCCTCCATTTTTTACATAAATTTCTGCCGGTCTAATAATTTTAATTGAATTTGTTTTAAACAAGTTCTTCCGCTGTTAATGTTGGTTGCTCCTGCAGCAGTCCTAAATTGCGAGAAAAGCTTTGCTCCTTTGTTGGAACCTCCCTAGTGAATTAGATATTGGAGAGTCGTTTCGAGCTCCTCTCATCAGAATCCGACATTAACTTTGCGACAGGACTAAATAAGCGCCGGGTTGATGCTATCTCCAAATACGAAAATATCTTTTGTGTTTCTAAGCAAGAAAAGGAGTTCTGATTAAGCCGATGAGAATTATTGAAAGTGACTATGATGACGATTAACCGAATTTTTTGCGTCGCAGTGTGATTCCCAGATGTTGCCGCTTTCCTGCCTGTTTCGCTCTACTTCTCCTGTTAGCTGTGATAGAAAGCAATGCTTGTTTGGCTTATCCTACACAGCGAGAGTGTCCGGTGCTTTTAGATTTTTGTCGATGACCAGGGAAGTGAAATCGCGCACTTATCTAAATAGACAAAACGGTTCACATAGGCGAAAAATTTACAGTTTAACGAGAAAAGCTCAGAATAGTGGTGTGCATTATGCTTTGCCAAATGAATGAGTTTATACTTGCCTCAATTCTTTCATTTGGCTCATTTTCAACTTAGCAGGGAGGTCTGGTTTCAACGTATACTCGTATTTCTATAAAAGCCTATCCTATCTCAGTAAAAAGCTTCGGGTGAAACAACCCTAGAGACAACGGCCTACGACATTGGCTGCGTGTAAATTCAATTTCATTATTTCATTCACGCACTCGTTTTCGCTCTGAGATTGAGAACAACATTAGTTCCTTCGATATTGAACATAGTGCTGGGCAAACGAAAAAAAAAACCATAGTTACGATATTTACTTGTCGTTGTTCGATTTGGTGGAATTACGAGCTAGCGATGATATTGGATGACTGAAGCACTTTTGGCGTGCATATTTCCAGTTTTGGCGGCGTTCTAGTTGTATTTTTATGACGCACATTGCTATATTTTCATGCAAGGAAAATTTAAATTTCCTGATTTAAAATTAAAACTTGAATTGAATTTTCGTATTGTCATATGAGAACGAAAGACGCTACTTCTGCTACTCGCTTCCATGGAATCGAAAGAAGAAGGGGTGTTGTCTTTATTGTTTTGTTTATATGTATTTAGTAACGAAGAAGGCAGTGAAAAAAGAAGATGAATCCAGTGGGTTTCATTGTTCATTGAATGGATATGAGAATTTTAGACCCTGTGGAACACAAATTACATATTATAGTGATGGTTGCCGTGAGACAAAAAGGAATGTTTCGAATGTGATTCGGACTTCAGTATTCCGATAAAATTCTATAGCCTGTGGAAGCGCTCAAAACTTGCCCTGTAATGTTGCTCTGTTCAATCGTGTAGCGTGGACGGTGAAAGATACAGATTTTTAGACAGAGTAGAAATATAATAACAAATTGAACCATTCGGTAGGGGACAAGCTCTTGTTCCTATTCCACCTAATAGAATAATTTGGATCCCATCAAACGCCATAGAAATCACGAAATCGGAACAATATTTCCAACGTTCAACCCCATTCGTCCGTACTAACCGGTTGACGCGAACTGTCCACCCAGTGAATCAGCTCAACGTTTCAATGCATCAGTTTGCGCCGCCGGTCTGGACTAGTCAGTGTACCGTTGTAAAACATGCATTTAGGCGATAAAAGCCGAATTCTTTCGCTGCAGCATGTAGTTGAAGTAAGGCAGGGATAAACTGTGCCGGCAACAGAACCGTCAGTACGTAGATGTATGCTGCCGGAACGTACCCTCATGCCGTTAGCAGCGGTAACTGAACTGCACTAGAAGCGAATCTGACCCGCGTAAGTTAGTTTAATTGTGCTTTGAACACGGCCTTTTCTTGTTGCCATTAGTAAGGGATTAGATTGACACAGGAAGTCTTATTTATGAGGGAGATGCGTATCGTATATAATTCAACTCAGAAAAATGGTATCTCTCCAGTCTTTTCATAGAAATCAAATAGAAGCAAAACAAACAGTCTGTATTAAAAGAAACTCCAATACAAAAAAAAACAGATATTTTTCTCCATTTTTGGACCAAGAAAAATATCGTAATAGAAAAACAGAAGTTCCAAATTTTTAAAATCTGCGTTTAAAAATTGCATCTAAAAGAGACTCCAGTGTATTGCCGCTGAGTTGCTCGCTCGGGGGCTCCTTCTACTGAGGTTTCGGTGGGCAAAGCATGATTATTCTCCGAGGCATTGCTATTGGAATGGCATTTTGTACAGCTGAGCAGCTGCACGGCGAGGGAGAATATTCGATGCTGCATAAATTTAGCTCGATCCTGGCTACGAGACTTTAATTGATACACATTGTTGGTACCGTTCGTGTTCGGTTGGTTGGATTGCGAAGAGGGGAGTACAGTTGGAAGTCACGTACTAATAAGGCTTCTTGACGCCAATTTGTTTCACTAACGAGAAAATATGGTTTTCGACAGCTTCTTCATTAATATTGTTTGCTGCTTGGTTGGAAAAGTTGCGTGAATTAGGCAACCCCGCGGCGGCGGCGTTCGAAGACTGGTCAGTTTGTGCTACACGCAGTGTCATTCGCATGCCAAATGTTGACTGAAACGTAATTTTTCATTCATTTCATCTTTTCGTTACCTAATTGGGAAAAACCGTACGACAAAGAAAAATACTATTAATGAACAATAAAGTATTTTTTTCTGTTATTGATATGAAACCCACCAGCGATACTAAAATTACGAGGTTTATTTCGAGATTTTTCATTTTCCATCCTATTATGATTGAACACAACGAGTATCGGTTGTTCCGCAAATAAATGCGTGCAATGCATAATTTGGTTAAGTAATGTGGTTAAGTAATGACGTTATGAGATGGATGGTTGATCATGATGTTTTCCAAATCCTGTACTTTCGGTTTTGGTGGATGGTCAATGAAATATTATGGCTTTAATTTATTTATCTCTTCGGGTATTACTTCGCTTATTATCGACGTTGAACCGGGAATGAATAAGATTTGCGGAAAATTCGTCTACATTGGCCGAAGGCAATGCAAGCTTTCCTGATGTGAGCTGTCCAATTAAGTTTTGAGTCAAGAATTACCCCAACGTACTTAACTAGATCTGCGACAATAATTTCAGAGTCAAAGAACTGCAACGGACGAGCTCCGGTTGAAATCGTTGCGCGAAAAGCGATGTTTTATTTGGATTAACTGATAGTTCAACATGAAGACACCATAGCTCAACAACACATAAGGTTGGTTGTATCGAATCAAAAAGAGTGTCAATGCAAATATCGATGATCATTATAAGATAATCATCGGCGAAACCGTAGGTCGGAAACCCAAGCTCATTAAGTTTCCTCAACAAACCATCGGCGACCAGATTTCATAGAAGGGGTGACAGGACATCCGCAGACGCTCAGTTTTCTTATCTTTACTTTTCTTAACGATGAGCACAGATGTCGGTTGCTAAGCATTGCGTGTACAGTTAACTCTCTCTATGTCGATATTCTCTATGTCGATATCTTTCTCTATCTCGATTATTTCGTAGGTCCCTTCAGATCGCACGTGTAAAAACTCCTCTATGTCGATATTTTCTCTATCTCGATATCTCTCTATCTCGATGTACCTAGCTTTATATTTGCCTGCATTATTCTCTCTCTATGTCGATGTGTCTTTTTTCTCTCAGGACATCACAAAACATATACATAATGAAATGAAAATTGGTGATCAGGGCGCTAAGTCATATATCAATATTCTGCATGTAGGGACACTAAAAACATGATTTGGGATGAAGTGGATATTCAATGTTTTCCTACGAGACTTTGTAAAACGAATTCATCTTAATCTGCAACTATCGAGGTTTTCTTGAAATTATGCATTTTTAGGTTCAAAATTTTAACTTTAACGTGCTATAAAAATATTCAAAATGCAGCCACCTGTAGCATGGAAATCATTCTTTCGTGGTCAAAACAATTTTTAAATTAGGGTAACATGGAGAGACTTGACCAAGCGCAGAGTTCTATTATTGGCTATGACGTGTTCTATTAGGTTCTTAAAATAATTTCAAAAATATGTTTATACTAGTTTCGGTCCGTCAAGGTAATTTTAAAAGTTTGGAATGAAAAATGCTTTCCTTATAGAAATGATTCCGTATTAATAAATTTGCGTTAAATGATGTAATTTTGTATCAAACTTTGTATGGACATGGACTACTCGTCTAATAATTACTTCTAAAGTACTCATACATTATTTTATACTTTATGAACTAGTGAAATGATTTTACATAAATCGGAAAATTGAAATAGTTATTACTAAAATTTGCACGAGATTGAACGAAATTGTTGTAATGTTGGGGAGACTTGACCAAGATTTTATGGGGAGACATGACCAAGTGGCAATAAGCCGAAGAAAGATACAAATTTTCTGATATTTACTATGCTGTCGTACCTACTGTTAGTTAATCACGTCACAAAAAAAATCCCACATCAAACATCAGTCTATATGTTTTACATTTCTTATAAAAGAAATGTATAGAATTCGCTCAAACTTTCAAGATTTTTTCCGAGGCCCGGAGGGCCGAGTCTTATATACCAATCGACTCAGCTCGACGATTTGGGACAATGTCTGTGTGTGTGTGTCTGTGTGTGTGTATGTAACGGACAAATTCTCATTCGTGTTTCTCAGCAATGGCTGAACCGATCTTATCCAAACCAATTTTAAATGAAAGAACTAAAAAACAGTATGAATGCTATTAATTTGTTTTTGATTCTGATGTTTAGTTTCCAAGATATGAATGTTTGAATGTATAAAAATGGCGTTCTTTGCAGTTTTTTTGAATTATCTGCCGAAATTGACAACATAGTTTAACAGTTTATATGTTTTTAGACAGCGTTAACGAATACCTTTCGAACAAGCTATAGATTGTTGAAATCGGACTATTATCAAAAAAGATATTTAACATTAAAGGCGGACGAAAGATTTTTATCATTTCCCATTGCCAGAAATATGACCAAAAACATGTAATCTATTATTAGCGCCAAAACGGCTTATTTTAGGTCAATAGTATCTTCGGAGAATTTAATGGAGGTAATATGCCCTTTCTTTCGGTATTGTGCTTTTGCTGATTAATCTCCCTATGAGTGAGATATTTTCACAAATTTTCTTGGAAGTGATTATATCGAAATGATGTCTTCAGCAAATTTGTAGCACTTACTTTTGCGAATAACTATACTGAAGACTTTAAATATCTATTTTGAATACTTTAAAAGTTATGGCTTGTTGTTTGTTGATTACTCTTTGTTGCCTATTTATTGTTCAATATAGTAATAATCCATTGAAATAAGCTAAACATTATTTCGATAATACGAATTTTGTATTTCATTTTACTATCTACAACCGTTAGAGATAATCACTGAACACTTCCAAGTTGTCTGGAAGGAACTTGATAACTTATCAGTACAAAAATGTTCATTTGTGCAAACCTTCTGACTACAATTTTTCTAACTTATAACCATCGGATCGATCTGAAACATATCGGAAAATGAAAAGCGAAATAAATAGCTCGGCTTAGCCAAGAGAAGGTTTTGGGGTTTAACACCATACAACCCCCCCCCCCCCCCCCCCCTTACACCCAAAAAAAATATTGGATTGAAGTTGAAAATTTATTGATGCAGACTGATTTAATTAAATATTACAATAACAATTATCTGATCCGTAGAATGATAACCTGTTGTTGTAAACGTCATGAGGACTTTTGATAAATTGTCGGAATGGGGTCCTGATCTGTAACTTATCTATTGGTCTTGATTTCACATTATCCTCAGATTTATTTTCAAATTGAGCTCGTTTTTGTAGAGATGTACTGTAATAAGGGTCTTTATTTAATAGGAAGCGAAGTTAAAATTGATTTAATGTCTATGAAACATAGAACTGCTCACCAAAAAAATGCATAACTTTCAACATTTGCTAAAAATGTTTTTGCCTTTCTCATTCACTCTAAAATTCATCAATCTAATCCCGACCCGGAGGGCCGAGTGTCATATGCCAAGCAACTGAGTTCGTCGAGATCGGAAAATGTCTGTGTGTGTATGTATGTGTGTATGTGGAAAAAATGTGACCTCTGCTTCTCAGAGATGGCTGGACCGATTTGCACAAAGTTAGTCTCAAATGAAAGGTACAACCTTCTCATCGGCTGCTATTGAATTTTTTATTGATTGGACTTCCGGTTCCGGAGTTACGAGTTGAAGAGTGCAATCACACAGCAAATTCCCATATAAACTGAAATGGTTGCTACTTTAAAATTAAAACTGGTTTAAAATTTCTTAACAAGTTGAAAATTTTCGGCAGGACCCGGACCTCCCGGATCTTACTATGTGATACTGAAACATCGCTTGAAACCAGCGGCGGTCAAGCGATGTTTCAGTAACACATAGTGTCTCAAGGTCGTGGCTGTCGATCCATTGTATGTATGTGCATATCGTACTGAACATGTAATATTCATTTCCACAATTGTATTGAACATAACCAGCCATGGAATCGTAGTCTGGACAAATGAGAAAAGCACAATTGCACCACTAGGTGGATTAAGACAGGTTTTTTGGGGAATGCGTCGAGTTGAGACGAAAACGTAATATGAATAATAACGAGGATAACACTTTCCGAATGTAGAGAGAAATTTATGAAAAATGACGATTTCCATTCTATTCTAGCAGGTTCTGATCGATTTTGATGAGCATTTGATTTTTGTTGTATGACCAATTATATGTATAGGTCAAATGTTCAAAAACAGTAATTTAAGGTCAAGATAGCATCATTTTGAAACCGCCAATCTCGGAGGTTTAGTATCTTCGATGAGTTTTACAAACGTTAAACAGCGCATCATTTGATAAAATAATTTTGACGGTATATCGTCCAAGAAATATTTATGGTGAATTTTCTCAGGTTAATATTCATGACTACAATAAAGTTTCAACAAATTCGCTAAAGACACGAACTCTGTTACTATTTTCTGAAGAATTAATTCTGCATAATTTTAAAACCTCAAACATCACGGTTTCGGAATTATGCCGTTTGGACAGTAAGATCGATTTTCACCAAACCCCCACCAATTGTAAAATTGGTATTGTAAAAAAACGTAAGGGCGATATTTCAATGCTGATAGGTGGGACCGAAAAAGTAAACAATCGCCAAAGGGGCGATACTATCATTTTGTCAATTTCAATAGCAAACACAAATTTTAATTTAATAATTTCAAATACTTCATGAAGTTTTGGGTTTCGATAGGATGTAAAAAACACAATAGTTCTTAAATAGGAAATAAAATCAAGTCTGGAAATATTCACTGTTGATTTTCTTTGAATGGTGTCACTGCTAGTATCGCTTTTTTTTAAGAAAAAGCGTTGATTTCTTAGTTCTCAGTCGCGTTGGAAATTTGAGTAAAGTATAAACTTCAAATCGATTCAAAAAAAAATCGATTTTTTTGGCTCAGTACAATATAGGAAAATTCAGTTTTCCCACCACAATGCATTGATTGAGGAATTTAGATATTTTATTAACAGAGCATTAGCAATAATTCGTTTGTATGTCTATTTTATGGGCCATTTTTTCGCTTTCCCATTGATTTGGTTTGAGATTTCTAGCACTGATGTTGTCCTATGCTGATTTGAGCGATTCTCTAAGTCCTGCCACTATCCCATGTAGTATGTGTTATCAAAAACATCGCGAAGCATCAAGTTCTAAATGCTCTCAAACGATATAATATCCGAAGAGAGTGATAAGAGTTATAAGAAATGTCTCATCACACTGTTAGGTGGATTAAAAGCGTTTTTGTACTAGTAAACAAAGTAGGTAGTAATATGGCTGATTTCGTGACGTGTTAATATGCAATGTAAGCAGTACAGTTAATTCTTAAAAGGAAATGCATTAAACACAGCCGAAATTTATGAAATGCAACCCTTTTATATTTTTTACTGCTACCTAATGACCTCGACAATATGGAAAAAAGGATTACAGTATTATTTGTCATTATTTTTTGTTCTGATTTTTCAAAATTCTCTTGGTCAAGTCTCCCCAGGCATTGGTCAAGTCTCCCCACAGTGGGGAGATTTTACAAAAAAAACGATCTCAGACCAACTTTTATAACTTTTGAAAAAGTAAGTTAAAAATTTCGCAACAAATTATGAACACAAATAATACCTTTATACATTATATCTCAATGACTTTGAAGGATTGAAAACTTTTTTAGAGATTTATGCAGGTTTATCTGAAAACCTGGTCAAGTCTCCCCATGTTCCCCTACATGTGCGGCAGAATGATAAACAGCAAATAAGGGATTCCTTCGCAAACAGCAAACTTGATATTTTACAGTGCGAGTGCACTTTACCTCGTCGTCTACTACCCTACTCCCCTCAATACGAGCATCTATATTCATTTCCCGGTATGTATTATGATGTCCTGAAGGAAAAGTTGTCTCAAAGAAAATCATTGTGTTCTATATGTCGATCTCTCCCTATGTCGATGGTCCCTTCAATATCGACATAAAGAGAGTTAACTGTATCCAGTTTGTGATATACGGAAGGCACTCTATCACCTGATGCTGCTTCCAAAACGGATTCGAAGAACATGTTGTCAAAAGCACCCTTTTCAATGTTGCAGGCAGTATTGTGTAACAGAGTGGTTGTAAACTTCCCTCGCTGCTATGCATGTTGCATTGCAACACTGATTTGTGAAGAAAGAGGGTCAGACTGATCAATCTAAAGCAATCCAATCCGGAAAATCAGTTGAAGATAGTTGGAATGATCGCACGAAACGTTTGTATCTGTTTTACACCAATTATTCACATAATGTATGTGTGAAGTCAAGTCTTACTCATCATTTCAGGAACAGGCTGAAAGCGGCTGATCAAAAGTAACTTTTTTATGTTATACAGTTCAGGGAAACGATTAAAGATAATTCGAATGACTGAAAAAAAATATATGTACCCGTTTTACCCCAAATTTCTCCCATAGCTCAAATGTGAAGTTAATCCTGGCTGTACCTCTTGGAAAGAGGCTGCGCGCAGCTGATGAAAAGTAGTAATTCTTATGTACAAAATTCCGGGCAACCGATTGGAGATAGCTAGTATGACCCTAGTGCTAGTGCCCCAATTCTTCACGAAATGTATGTGTGAAGTTATATCTTACTCATCATTTCAGCAAGGGGCCGAACGCGATTTTTTTGTACATAAGAATTACTATTTTTCATCAGTTGCATTCAGCCTCTTTCGGAGAATTATAGCCAGGTTTAACTTCATACTTGAGTTATGAGAGGAACTTAGGGTAAAACGGACATTCTAGCTACCTTCAATTGATTCACTGAAGTATTTAACATTAAAAAACACTTTTTGTTAACCGCTTTCAACCTCTCTGAAATGTTGTGTAAGCATTAGTTAACACTTGTATAAGGGAAAGAATTGGGGTGAAACGGGTAAACACGTTTCGTGTGGTCATTTCAAGTATTTTCAATCGATTCCCTGAACTGTTTTACATAAGAGAAACTACTTTGGTGAGCCGCTTTCAGCCTCTTGCTTAAATGATAAGTAAGCTATAACTCCACTCTACATTATGTGAAGAATAGGGGTAAAACGGGTATATACGGTTCGTACGGTCATTATAACTATTTTCAGTCGATTTCCCGGAAGTTTTTACATAGGAATTGCTACGTTTCATCAGCCGCATTCAGCTTCATTCGGAGAAGCAGAGCTAGGTTTAAGTGCATGCTTGAGTAATGGGAAGAATTGGGGTAAAACGGATGTACTAGTTTCGTGCGGTTATTCTAACTATCACCAATCGATTCCTCGGAATTTTGTACATAAGAATTACTACTTTTCATCAGCCGCATTCAACCTCTTTCCGAGAAGTACAGCCAGGTTTAACCTCACACTTGAGTTGTGGGAAGAATTTGGGGTAAAACGGATTCACATGTTTTGTCCGGTCATTCGAACTATCTTCAATCGATTTTCTAGATTATTTGGCATAAAAAAATTACTTTTGATCAATAGCTTTCTGCTTCTTTCTGAAATATTGAGTAAGATGTATCACCGCACTTGTGTTATGTGAATAATTGGGGTAAAACGGATACAAACGTTTCGTGCGGTCATTCCAACTATCTCCAACCGATTCCCCAGATTTTTCTACATAAGAATTACTATTTTTCATCAACCACCCTCAGCCTCTTTTCGAGAAGCACCGCCAGGTTTAACTTTTCACTTGAGATATGGGAAGATTTGGGGTAAAACGGGTACACATGTTTCGTGCGGCCATTCTAACTATCTTCAATCGATTCCCCAGAATTTTTTGCATAAGAAATACTACTTTTGATCAACCGCATTCAGCCTCTTTCTGAAATGTAGAGCCAAGTTTAACATTATACTTGAGTTATGGGAGGAATTGGGGAAAAACGGGAACATACGTTTCGGGCGACCAGTCCAACTATATTCAATCGATAACCGGGATTTTTATACATAAGAATCATCACTTTTAATCAGCCGCATATAGTCTTTTACCGAAATATAAAGCCAGAAATCACTTCAAACTTTGGTTTTGCGGAGAATTGGGGTAAAATGGGTGTATACGTTTCGTGAGATTATTCTAATTATCTTCAATCGATTCTCTGGACTTTTTTACATAAGAAATACTAATTTTTGTCAGCCATTTTCAACTTTCTTCCGAGTTATATATTCAGTTTTGAACATAAACTTAAACGAAAGGGGGAATTGGGGCAAAACGGGCATGATAGCGTACCGTGCGGTCTTTGTGAATAAGAGCAATCAATTTTTCAGACCTTTTTAGATAAGAAAAACCTTTCCTGGTAAACGACATGCAGCCTTTTCAAAAAAGTCGCGTTTTGGGTTCATTTTTTCCCACTGTGCAGTCCTTTTGAAATCATCAGAAGAATGGTGGAAGAATGCCGAACAATAGACTTATTTCTTGTTTACGTTATCAGCAGTCGTAACAACCCAAATATCGTGAGGTGTGAGATTGTACCAAACACGTTGGCTTATAATCGTCTGTCACTACAACCCCGAAACGTTTTGCGAATAATCAAAGGTCAACTGTGTCAGAGATTCGCGTAACATAGTCTGGGTAAGACTCATTCCCTGCGCGACTGGCATGTTTTAGCCCTGTCAGCAATTCTATCCGCGGCATGGAGAAACACCTTGACTTGAAGACTCCTGTTTTCATGGGACAGCGATTCTATTTTTGGTCGAGATACTTTAACCCGCCGGATGCCACACGGCCTCTAGGCTGATTATGTCCGGAGAAAGATACTAGACTGTTGTAAATCTCCTAGTGGACCACAACCACAGCTGTTGTTAGTCGCCTTTTACGATATGGCAACAGAAACCCGGTGAGTTAAATATTTGCTAAAATAGAGATTTTAGCCGCCGGGTACCACAAGGCCGTGGATTAATATTGGTTTGTTATCATAGGGAAGATAACTCCACGCCGTACCGTAGAAGTTGAAGTTTCTTAGTACTAGTTGCGGCGCGGATAGGAGGACCGAGTCTCTGGGTGGAATGTAGATAGAAGCAATGCAAAACTCTTGTCTTGCGTGGCGTTGGGCGAACAACATTCTATGACCCCAACGGTGGAATATTCTCGATCCAATTGAATGATCGAGGAATTTAAGGTATGTTTCTGAAAGAATTTATGTTGCACACAATGCAAATCAATATCGACAATAATATGGTACAACTGGCGATTGGCAAAATGAAGGCTTCAACTTCGGCAGGCACAGATGGTATACCAACTATTATTCTAAAAACGCTTTTAATCCACCTATCAGTGTGATGACACATTTCTTATAACTCTTGTCACTCTCTTTGGATAATATATCGTTTGAGAACATTTAGAACTTGATGCTTCGCGATGTTTTTGATAACACATACTACATGGGATAGTGGCAGGACTCAGAGAATCGCTCAAATCAGCATAGGACAACATCAGTGCTAGAAAAATTCAAACCAAATCAATGGGAAATCGAAAAAATGGCCCATAAAATAGACATACAAACGAATTATTGCTAATGCTCTTTTAATAAAATAATAAAGAATTTTCCTAAAGGGATTAAATATTGTACTGAGCCAAAAAAATCGAAATTTTTTTTTTGAATCGATTTGAAGTTTATACTTTACTCAAATTTCCACGCGACTGAGAACTAAGAAATTGTTTAATAAGCTTTCGTAATATTGTGTAGGAAAAAAGCTGAAAATTTCAGTATTTTCTCTATCTGCAACATATAAACCCTTAAGTATACCAATTAATTGGTATACGAATTGGAATAGGTTCGCCAAATTTTGGAAGAAGTCTATAAAATAACCACTTGAAAACTACCTAAAAATTGTTGTAGTTCGATGCAATAAAAAAATCCCCAAAAATGAAATGTACCTATTAATGTGAAACACAGTGAATAATACATACAAAAAAAAACCATTTTTATCAGTCTCATGGTGTATTTTAGGCTGACAATATGGGGACATTGACTAAATCGGGCAATTTTTTTTCTTTATAATAAACTGAAGCTGTTAAAATATTCTTCCCGTCCCGTGATGTAGTCTGATAACTATTTCTGATTGTGATGAACTTTTTATTTTTGCATATTTCCATCTTCATGATAAGGAAAACATGCTCAAGAAAGGATTTACTCGAATTCAGTCTTGTTCGTCTGCTAGAGCCCATCAAACATATGTTCATATTTGGCTGATAAAATCGGGGTTTCAATGTATTATAATAGATATTCAGCATTCGAAGAAGTTTCTTGTGAACGAGTGTAGAATGACTTTGTTTCTACTTACTTTAAATCAGCGGCGTAGCCAGAAATTCGTTTTGGTGAAAATCGATCATACTGTCCAAACGGCATAATTCCGCAACCGCAATTTTTGAAGTTTTAAAATTATGCAGAATTAATTTTTCAGAAAATAGTAACAGAGTTCGTGTGTTTAGCGAATTTGTTGAGACTTTATTGAAGTCATGAATATTAACCTGAGAAAATTCACCATAAATACTTCTTGGGCGATATACCGTCAAAATTATTTTATCAAATGATGCGCTGTTTAACGTTTGTAAAACTATAAACGAAGATACTAAACCTCCGAGATTGGCGGTTTCAAAATGATGCTATCTTGACCTTAAATTACTGTTTTTAAACATTTGACCTATACATATAATTAGTCATACAACAAAAATCAAATGCTCATCAAAATCGATCAGAACCTGCTAGAATCGAATGGAAATCGTCATTTTTCATAAATTTCTCTCTACATTCGGAAAATGTTATCCTCGTTATTAATCATAATACGTTTTCGTCTCAACTCGACGCATTCCCAAAATAAAAACCTGTTTTAATCCACCTAGTGGTGCAATTGTGCTTTTCTCAGTTGTCCAGACTACGATTCCATGGCTGGTTATGTTCAATACAATGGTGGAAATGAATATTACATGTTCAGTACGATTTGCACATACGTACAACGGATCAACAGCCACGATCTTGAGATACCATGTGATACTGAAACATCGCTTGAAACCAGCGGCGGATCAAGGAGAAAGATCTGGGAGATCCGGGTCCTGCCGAAAATTTTCAACTTGATAAGAAATTTTAAACTAGTTTTAATTTTAAAGTAGCAACTCCTCACTGCATACTCCCTCCGGGCCGGTATGATTGACGATTTTTAGAGTGATTGCATAACCTTTCTATATGAGAAAGGCAAAAATGTACCAAAGTCCAAAAAAGTCAATTTTTGTCAAACATCTCAATGTTTCATGCATTTTAAAGTCATTTGGCATCAAAAATACAAATTTGATTTTGAAAATTTTTCATTTCAGTTTATATGGGAATTTGCTGTGTGATTGCACTCTTCAACTCGTAACTCCGGAACCGGAAGTCCAATCAATAAAAAAAATCAATGGCAGCCGATGGGAAGGTTGTACCTTTCATTTGAGACTAACTTTGTGCAAATCGGTCCAGCCATCTCTGAGAAACAGAGGTCACATTTTTTCCACATACACATATACACACACGTGCATACACACACAGACATTTTCCGATCTCGATGAACTCAGTCGATTGGCATATGACACTGGGCCCTCCAGGTCGGGATTAGATTGACGAATTTTAAAGTGAATGAGAAAGGCAAAAACATTTTTAGCAAATATTGAAAGTTATGCATTTTTTTGGTGAGCAGTTCTATGTTTCATAGAAATTAAATCAATTTTAACTTCGCTTCCTATTAAATAAAGACCCTTATTACAGTACATCTCTACAAAAACGAGCTCAATTTGAAAATAAATCTGAGGATTATGATTGATTACAGAACTCTGGAATTTTTTATTGGGATGTTTTCAGGCAGGAATTTGATATTGATGCTATTAGACAACTGTGAAATCAAGACCAATAGATCAGTTACAGATCAGGACCCCATTCCGACAATTTATCAAAAGTCCTCATGATGTTTACAACAACAGGTTATCAATCTACGGATCAGATAATTGTTATTGTAATATTGAATTAAATCAGTCTGCATCAATAAATTTTCAACTTCAATCCAATATTTTTTTTGGGTGGGGGGGAGGTGTGGGGTTGTATGGTGTAAAACCCCAAAACCTTCTCTTGGCTACGCCGTTGCTTGGAGTTATTTATTTCGTTTTTCATTTTCCGATATGTTTCAGATCGATCCGATGGTTATAAGTTAGAAAAATTGCAGTCAGAAGGTTCGCACAAATGAACATTTTTGCACTGATAAGTTATAAAGTTCCTTCCAGACAACTTGGAAGTGTTCGGTGATTATTTCTAGCGGTTGTAGATAGAAAAATGAAATACAAAATTCGTGTTTCGAAATAATGTTTGGCTTATTTCAATGGATTATTACTATATTGAAAAATAAATAGGCGACAAAGAGTAATCCACAAACAACAAGCCATAACTTTTAAAGTATTCAAAATAAATATTTGAAGTCTTCAGTAAAGTTACTCGCAAAAGTAAGAGCTACAAATTTGCTGAAGACATCATTTCGATATAATCACTTCCACGAAAAAGTGTGAAAATATCTCACTTATAGGGGGATTAATCAGCAAAAGCACAATACCAAAAGAAAGAGCGTATTGCCTCCATTAAATTCTCCGAAGATACTATTGACCTAAAATAAGCCGTTTTGGCGTTAATAATAGATTACATGTTTTGGTCATATTTCTGGAAATGGGAAATGATAAAAATCTTTGGTCCGCGTTTAATGTTTAATATCTCTTTTGATAATAGTCCGATTTCAACAATCTATAGCTTGATCGAAAGGTATTCGTTAAAGCTGTCTAAAAACATATAAACTGTTAATCTATATTGTCAATTTCGGCAGATAATTCAAAAAAACTGCAAAAAACGCCATTTTTACGCATTCAAACATTCATATCTCGGAAACTAAACATCAGAATCAAAAACAAATTAATAGCGTTCATACTGTTTTTTAGTTCTTTAATTTAAAATTGGTTTGGATAAGATCGGTTCAGCCATTGCTGAGAAACACGAATGAGAATTTGTCCGTTACATACACACACACACAGACACACACACACAGACATTGTCCCAAATCGTCGAGCTGAGTCGATTGGTATATAAGACTCGGCCCTCCGGGCCTCGGAAAAAATCTTGAAAGTTTGAGCGAATTCTATACATTTCTTTTATAAGAAATGTAAAAAATGCTCTGCCGGTCTAATTGAACCTCTTTGTCATCTGTTTCAATTGTCGCTAACAACCGGAGTATTTCCCGAACTCTGTTTCCAGTTCACAAAAAAGGTGATAAAAAGGTAGTTGACAACTACCGTGGTATTACAACGCTAAGCACAGTTCCTAAGCTGTTTGAAATGGCTGTGTTGGAACCCATCTCCAGCCACTGCAAACAGTATATCTCCGAGACTCAGCATGGATTTATGTCGAAACGTTCAACATCTACGAATCTTCTATCGTTTACAACATATGTTACAGATGCCATGTCGGACGGCCTTCAAACTGATGTTATCTACACGGACCTTTCAGCTGCTTTTGACAAGATTAATCACGCTATTGCAGTGGCAAAGTTGGATAGTCTTGGCTTTGGTACTAATATTCTCCGTTGGATGCAATCGTATCTCAGTGATCGTCGTCTAGCAGTCAAGATAGGTGATTGTGTATCCGAAGAGTTCTTTGCTTCATTTGGTATTCCTCAAGGCAGCCATCTCGGTCCATTTATTTTTCTTTTGTATTTCAACGACGTCAACTTTTGTTTAGAAGGACCACGGTTGTCTTTCGCCGAGGACCTCAAGTTATACCATAGAATCCGGAATACTGATGATGCAGCTTTCCTTCAACGCCAACTGGTAATCTTTGCGGAATGGTGCGAATTCAACCGAATGACCCTAAACCCCAAGAAATGTACGGTCATTGCGTTCTCGAGGAAAAAAACGCCAATTCGATTCGATTACTGTCTAGCTGAATCCACGATTGACAGAGCGAATTGTGTCAGATTTCGGAGTTTTTCTCGATGAACAACTGACGTTTAAACAGCACATCAGCTATATTGTCGCAAAGGCATCACGCTGTTTGGGGTTCATAATGAGAATATCTAAGCACTTTTCAGATGCTTACTGCTTGAAATCTCTCTACTGCTCACTCGTTCGATCAACTCTGGAATATTGTTCAGTTGTGTGGAACCCTCATTATCTTAACGGTGTCCATCGAATTGAGACAGTACAGCGCAGATTTGTTCGGTTTGCCTTTCGTCGATTGCCTTGGAGCAACCCTCACCAGCTGCCAAGTTACGAAAGCCGGGGTTTGCTTATTGGACTCGACACATTGCAAGGGCCCCGCCGATCTATTCCGTGCTATGACGATTTCGGATATTTTGTAAGATCGAATTGAATGCCCCGAGCTTCTCAGTGCGATAAATATGAACGTTCGCCCTCGCGCCCTTCGCAATAATTTATTCCTCCGATTACCTCTTCGCCGGACTAACTATGGAGTAAACGGTGCCGTCATTGGTTTGCAGCGGACCTTCAACAGAGTGTCATCAAAGTTCGATCTTCACATTCCACGTAGCAGATTATAATTTGACTTTTTAAATAGATTAAGAAATTATCATTAGGACCACACTGTGTCTGTTGATATTAATTATATAAATAAATAAAATGCATCATATTTCGAATTATTTATTGACATTTTGAAAGAATCGATTCTCGAAAGGATACTTCTGCAATCACATTGTAGAACAGTGACCAGATACATTTTGCAGTCAACTACTTCAAAAATATTCACTACAGGGAGAAAAATTATCAGAAAGTTTTTGAAATAATCAGTAACGTAGGAAGTTGTGAAAATAAATTCACAATGTCAGATAATTCCATCGGTCTAGCACTGGACTGTGGTACTATTAGAAAAATAGGGACACTTGGTTTTCGATGTTTTTGGAAGTTGTTGGAATGCACATTTCTAAGTCCGGGAGCAACCTCCAATATTATCGTTTGATGTTGTTGGCGCATTCGCAGAGGGAGGTTTCTTGGGGCCCTTTCGAGGGAGTCTTAGAGAGGAAATATTTCTTTTCTTCCGAGGCGCCTCTGACAAAGCATAAAACGGTTTCTTTTGTGAGTCGTTTTTAAAATAATAAGTGCCGAAAAATTCTTCCACATTTCTGCGAAAGATCGTTTTGATCGTGCCTCAAGAGAGCGCTAGGCTCTCCGCGTGTTTATTGTATGAAGGACACGATCTTAATTCATGAGGACTTTCCTCACAGTAAATACACTTTTCAATATTCTTACTGCAGGAAGCATTCTCATGTGCTTTCCCACATTTGCCAGTCCGTAGTTTCGATACAGTAATCAATCGTATGATGCAGCTGTTTACAGTTGAAGTAGTGCTAGACGCACGGTACAAACAAGTGCCCCGGTGGACGAAGCCTTCCCATCGTTCCGTGGTAACGTTCAACTTCACGTAGTCCTTTTTGCCGTCCTTTATTACTATTACAACAGAGTGCAATCGCTTGCAATCCAGCAGCTTAACGCCTGGAATTAAATGGTTTGTTAAACGGCTTACCACATCTCTCAGCAGGTCCTCGCAGGTGAGCCCTGTCTCGGAAATGACACCATTTAGCTCCACGTCACGAGCTGATATGTAGACTCTATAATCCATCGTAAAGTGACCATAGCAAATAATCAGCCGGAACGTCTTGTTCCGCATTTCGTGGTTCCGCTTGCTTTTCAGCGCCGCACCCCTGGCAGGAACTCCATACCGGAGTATCAATGAGAAACACTAGATAGCAGATGTCTCGTGCTGCTTCTCGGGCCGCCGACGTTTGGCATGATCCTCGCTATTGCGTTCGTTTCCTTCGCATACTTATCACTCCCAATTGCTTCAGTGTACGCTTCGATGCAATCACGTGCCCTCCGACGGTGATCTGCATACGCCGAACCGCTTTGCAGTTTCTGTTGCCCGGCACATCCACATCCGTCTTGTGAGCTATCAGTAGCTTGATCCCGTTGATCCAGTTCTCGGTAGCGTCTACTTTCTCCATCACCGATACCTTCGTTAAATCTAGTGTCTCATCCATCAGCGTTAGTGATAAGTCGTCTGCGAAAACCACAATTTCCTGCACAGAAAAAAATATTTTGTGATTTTAAGTTTATTTTCATGCACATATTTGGAGCATAAATATAAACGTAAAATGAAATTCCACCACAAATACATACGACTTATCGTGCTTCCTTAAACGAATTTTATTATAATTTTACACGAGGATTGAAAATTACAGTTTCTTTAAACAGAAAACAAATGCACCTCAATGTATTTTTATTCGAATATTACTGTAAAATGCATGACATGCAATATTACACGAATGAAAGTGTAAAATTGAATGCTTTTTGATGCTCCAATTGAGTGCATTGATTTTAACGTAATTTTCAATTAAATTTTTGATTCAATCTTTGTATGTTTACATTCGTATTGATTTACATGTCGTTTAAATTTCATTATTTTTTGGTGTGTGGGTAGCCGCACAGAGTTGGACCGAGAAGGGAGCCTCGAGGAACGTCCGCTTTGACTCGCATTGACTTCTGCCCTTTGTTCGTTTCGTACAGCAGCACTCTACTCTGGAAGTAGCTCTTCAGGATCTGGCATGATCATTCTGTGCAACATTCCGGCAATGACCACACAGTGGTTTTCAGGATTAATTTTACGTAAGAAAATCGGTCCGTTCCGTTGACCGATGCGATAGCGAATCCCCTAGTGGTCGATATAGGAATACTTCTCGCACACTCTCCAGTCCGTATTCGGTTGCTGCCTTGTCAACCAAGTTTGTGTTTTTTGATCATTCTGGAAAGAAATCCTGCTGAACTACCGAAATGTACGATATAACGGAATTCAACAGCCGATCGCCGATGCGAAGCTTCAACAGTTTTGAACCAGCACACAATGAGATGATTGATCCGTAAGATACAATTAAACAAATTAAATAAAAGATCAAATAAACAAATCAAGAAAAACAAATTATCAATGTAGAGTAGAATGTGGTCCAATAGGTATAGGGGTACAATAGGTATAGGGCGTTTATAACAGAGGTCGCTCATGTTGCGTGAATTATATACATGGTAGAGAACATCGTTGACGACTGTCATCTCGGCTGTTATCATGGATCAGTTGTATTAGTTACGGCGTCGTTCGTGTAAAGTTCTGCGAAAACACATTATCTTTTGTCCTCAGTATAGTACATTTCGATCGTGAACCGACAAATGGGCAAATGTACACAAACGAAGATTTGAGTAATATCTTAACCCTTAAATGCGCAAACCAATTTTTTCAAATTTTCTGAAAATTGTCTCACAGCTTTCATACGTTACTATTAATAATTTTGAGATGGTTTTCGTAATGTTGTTTTAAAACAACATTGCGCATTTAAGGGTTAAAGAGGAGTAAAAATACTTCATAATAAATATAAAAACTCATTTATAAATGTTTCATACTTCATGCAAATCAATAAAAAACAAAACGGCGGATCCGACTTTCAACTGTAAACAAGCCGCCAGGCGGATTACGCCTCTGCATTTCTAAGGTAGTGTGCACGGGCGAAATTGACAGCATCATTGTTTACAAAGCCCGTAAACAGAGTCGCTCTAAACAAAACCAACTGCTTGATACGCCCGGGGGGATAACAAATTTTCCCCTCCGGCGAGCACGGCGAAACCCACATTTGGTTTTTGTTTTCTGGCGACACTGCAGGACGAAATTGTGAGTGCTGAAAATATGAGGGCGACTCAAAAATGGCCTAATCAACATTTCATAACAACACTCGGCGAAATATATTTTTTTCAATTTTATCAACGAAAACGTTATTATATAAAATATTTTAGTAATGCTTCCGAAAACTAGTATTGTTTTGAAGTGTTTCAATACATTTGAAAGCGCAGTATGCAAACACTGTTAAAATACGATTTAATTTTCTGAAGCGAATTTTCAAAGCTATTTTTCTCGATTCGTTATCATTGCGTCTTCGGCCCTTTGGTCGATTCATGATCGATGTAATCAATGTAAAAAATATGTCAAGTGAGTTTTTTCTTACGTAAAAATAATGCTGAACTCGAGTTTTGTGTTGGTTTTTCGATATTTTTGTTTTTGACAAAAATACGGAAAAAATACATGAAATAATCGCTAAGGGGCACGAGAGGTCAGCCGTGTATACACTGTATAGGTTACTACTATAATGTAAATTAAAATTATTTTGACAACAAAATTGTGCGTAAAACGGAATGAAGAGGACATAAGGAACACAATTTCATCTGTTTAAAATGGCGCCAGTATTCGATCAGCCTCTAAACAATTCAAGGTTTCATTCGAAACTTTACGTGCTCGTGTGAAAGAAAAGTGCTCGTCATCAATGACAGCGCTTCAGATATTTCGCTTAAGTCAACAAATTTAAGGTGTTCTTTAAGTAGATAATCGAAAAAACATACATGAAAAAGAGAAGGAAAAAGAATAAAAAAATGCTCCGAAGCGCAAACCTGATCGTATTTGTATTTGTCTTTTCTTCACCAACAAGCATTTCAAAGCCCAAATGGTGTCTTAATTCTAAAATTATTACTAACAGTCAAATAGTTATAAAAAGTGTTTAATAATAATAACAATGAACTCATAAAAATGATGAAACAACAGATAATGAAGGAATCAGTCGAAGTTAGCAGGTCTATTGAAGGTTTTGAAAAATCGAAGACGCAGAGTTTGGCGAGACATATTATAGTCGAATACTGAAGCGACACGGTTGAAGATCCTTTGTAGGCCAGCAATGGGCCCATGTATACTATAATTAGTGCGCAGAAATGGTAATCGGAGCATAATGTTGTTACGCGTTGTTCAACATTTATGTTAAGCTGTTCCAAAATGGCTAGGCAATCCAGATGACCTCGCAAAGCATCAGCAACGAACAAAGCCCTTGACGCATTCCTTCGAACAAGCAGGAGTTCCAAATGAATTAGCTGGCACCGGCTTTCGTAACTGGCTAGACGAACAGAATCTCTCCACGGCAGTCTACGAAGCGCAAAACGTAAAAAGTGTCGTTGCACGGGCTCAATTCTCTCAATTCTCTCAACTCCGTTATTATAGTTTGGGATCCAAACTTCACAGCAATACTCCACAATTGTCCGCGACAGAGAGCAGTACAGCGATTTAAGACAATAAATATCCGTGAAATTTTTGGCTATCCTGAAGATGCATCCTAGCATTCGGGATGCTTTGCTAACTGTATAGGAGACGTGCTGTTTGAACGTAAGTTGCGAATCTAATATCACTACTAAATGCTTCACGTGACTTCAGTAGAGCGGATGAGTAGAAACATCTTGAGATCGTCTGCGAAGGACAGGTGTGGAGTTTTCAGAACTAGATGAACGTCGTTGAAATAAAGAAGAAACATGAACGGTCCCAAGCGATTACCTTGGGGTACTCCTAACGATGAAATAAATGTGGGTGTCTGACAATTTCCAATGACAATCACAATCTGTAATCTCTCCATCTGTAAGATAGGATCGAAACAACTGCAGCAAACTATCGTTGATGCCGTATCGCTCCATTTAAGCGATCGCTATATCTGTATTATGTAGGATGATAGGTATAGCACGTTATTCGCAGTCGAACGCCCAACCATGAACCATGTTGATCGTCACTTAGGTACCGCTTGCAGTGAGCCTGAAGAGGTTCCACAATCACCAACTCGAATAACTTCGAAACAGCACTCAATGAAGTGATTCCGCGATATTTGTTAACGTCTCGCTTATTTCCCTTTTTATGGACTGGGAACATGTTCGCGGACTTCCAGCAAGATGGAAAAATGCCACTGGTAATAGATGCTCTAAAGATGTGAACAAGCGGAGCCACTAAAACGTCGATGTGCCTTTTCAAGAGTACTGAAGGGGAACCGTCGGGTCCCGGATTGAGGGAAATGGAGAACAAGCACTGGTAATCATCGTTTCGTTGACATCGAAAACACTCAGAGTTTGGCTCACGGCCGGAAGTGGACTAACAGCGAGTTCAATTTGATCAACCGTTAAGGTCTCATCTGTAAACATATTCGCGAATTTCTCCGAAAATAGTCTGCACATATCTTACGGCCATTGAAAGTCATAGAGGACGGCAATCCAGATTCCTTGCGCTGTTCATTCACATATTTCCAGAAACGTTTAGGGTGTGACTTGAGATTGCGCTGAATGTTTTGCTGATATCGAAAGAAACAATCTTTGCTGGCTCTTTTATAAGCATGGTTGAGACTGGCGTCGCACAGCAAAGCAACCACGTGAGCCGGAATGCACAACTTCAATTCCACATTCTGGCGAAGAAGTTATTCACAAGTACAAAGTCAGACGTAGCTATTGAAGAAAAACATGTTTTTTTTCAATATTTCTTTCCGCAGTTTCATTTTACATCCTTTGCCATTTTCCTCAAATAATCTCTTACAGAACTTTTTGCGGTTGAAATATCCAAGCGAAGGGGTTACATATGTTGTACTCGCCTGGCTTGTATTTTCTCTCCTTCGATCTGGTCTTAATATCTGTTGAAAGTGAAGAAATGAATCAATAAGTTTGAGGTTATTATCTTTTAACTGCCGTGAGGTTATACTTTATCGATTTTGTTAGTTATTTTCGGCAAATTTATGACTAAGCGAAACGAAAGATATGCAAACTTAAAAACGGAATACCAAGAGCGAATGAGTTATACTCTTAGAACTGAAAACTAGAATTAAGCTGGTATGTATGGGCATGATCGAAAGGCAAAGTCTTTTGATTGCTACAAATCGAGAGTTCAACCCGAGTCAGCACGGTCGGTAAGTGAGCATAACTCATCATCAAACTTTACCACTAACGCCGGCAAAAGAGTCATTCCAAATTCTCGTCTAGAGACGATTACACGATCATTATTCCTTTATTGTTAGCCACAAGCCGTGTGTGTACGTAAGAAATTTGCCCTGTTTTCAATAAAGTGTACCTAAATTATTACTTTTGGTAATTAGAAACAGTATAATAAGAACCATATTGGCCTGAAAATTAATGGCGTTTTCGTTTTTTCTTAGTGCTACACCGGTGTAGTGCAAAGAAAAAGATAGACTGATTACACCCAAGTTTGAATGAGTGTAGCACCGACTACACCGGTGTAGTACACTGTCAAAAACGAATATTCCATAAGAAATACTCCTATTTGAGCCAAATAGAAATTTGTTTGTGATGCTTTCAATTTCAGCCTACTAGTTTAGCAAGTGCATAGACCAAAGCAGAAATATGCTGTTCTAAGTGATAGAAACTGATGAGTGAAAATAAGCCCCACACTTTACTACATACTAAACAAGCACTCCTATTGATACAAGCGTAATCGAAACTTCAGTTTGCCCGGTTTGCGCCTAATTTGCACCCAAGTGTCCTTTCTGTCACTTCGGCTCTTGGCCGACATGGTCAAATTCTGCTAAATTGCTTACATCGCCTGGCAGTATGCTTCATCCGAACTCCGTTTTCCTGCAACTAGCGTGACAAACTGTAATCGACAGGCAGAAGAAACTCCCGCAGTTTCCCCGAACAGTACCAATGCTCACAACTACAGCTTACACAGATGACATCGAAGCAGCATCCGCAAACCTTATCCGCACGGAACCTTCGCTGCCAAATGAAACGACTGTTGTCATCGTCAACAGAATTCGTGCAGTCTTCATCAAACATGTCAGCCACCAATAAAACAACCCCTTATTTCCTCCACAACCGAGCACCCACCCTCTTACAATATATGTACCATTTCAGTCTGCGACAGGATTCGTCGACAGCTCTATATGTCAGCATCTTTGCGAAACATTACTAGGATTGCCTAGTATGAACGGAGACAGGGTATATCATAAAATTTATGGCGATGTCATCTCTCTGCCAGTTTGCCTTCTATACTAAAGAACACCGACTCCTGAGCAGTGGATGAGGGATAGCGGAAGAATGTGAGAAAGTTTCGTACTCGAAGGCGGCAAAATTGAGCGGTCGAAAAAATCCTTTAACATCTGCACCTTAATAAAGTTCATGCGAATTTACGTTTAATAGCATGTCAAACAAGATTTTTCTTTTTAATTAGCTGAGATTTACATTCAAAGAGAAATAAACATGTCATATTCACCGTCATTAATGTAAAATGTTTTTTGTTGTTTACGTCATGTTACATTTACATTTTAAGCGTGATTGCTAAATTGGAGAATGATTGTTTTGTTCCTGAAATAGTATTTCGACAGATCAACCAGACCCATCCATGCCCATAGTGCAACTGAAATCAATTGTGAATCGCATGGATAACTGTCAATATTGTTGGTAGGAGGAAGGAAGTAAGCAAAAGCATCTTCTACACCGCAGCCTGGAGCACTTTCGCCAATCGCTAGCGAAAGTGCTCCTATGGCCAGGAAGCTCACACACGTTCAATCCATTCCGGACTTTTACCGGAGCATACGGAACGAGACAAGTTAAATTATTGATGACAATTTTGCGATGCGTGTATACATTTTAATTTGATATTTTCACAGCGAAAGGGGAAAATTGTTTTCTAAATATTTCATGTGGGTGGCTCCTTCGGGTCGACCCCGCAACCACTCATGCAATACGCTTGTTGAAGGTTCTGATCTGACATAATGGTATTGACGGCAAGCAACTTACAGTGTGTGTTCTGCCAGGCTGAAGCTTTTCACAGCGGAACGGAATGCAGGTTAGTCACGCACCTGGCCTAATTGGACAGACAGGATTCACGATGACAGGCAAAAGCTGTGTCGATAAAAACCGACCGTTGACAATAGGGGGTTTTGCGTTGCATACGTGAGTAATGGACGGTCACTGATTGGATTGGACGGGTCGGCCGGGGCGTATGTAGAGATGAGTTGCTTTAAACCTGTTGAAAACCCGCAGCATTTCGGTTGTAATCATTGAAATTTATGAACACTTACGATTAGAAAATAGGAAATCTAAATTGGAGAAATAGTGGCTAATTAATATGCACCACTATTCTGCACCATTCTTCGCTACATTCGGCATCCCACAAGGAAGCTATCTCGGCCTAGTAATATTCCTCCTCTACTTTAATGACGTCAGTATCACGTTACAAGGACCCCACCTTTCTTTCACCAACGACATGAAATTTTTTTGACAAGCACGGGATAAAACCGATGCCGAGCTTCTTCAGAGGGAATTGGAGAGCTTTAGTACGTGTTGTGATCTAAGCTTCAAACATCGTAGATAAGGCATCTAGACAGCTTGAGTTCATCGTCCGAATAGCGAAAAACTTCAGGGACGTATACTGTCTTAAATCGCTCTGTTGCGCTTAGAATATTGTTCTGCTGTTTGCAATCCGTACTACCAGAACGGGATTGACAGAATCAAGGCAGTCCAACGCCGGTTCATACGCTTCGCACTTCGATAACTCCCATGAAAACTATGAAAACCGGTGTGGACATGTTCTATTTGAACTTGTTAACATCGAGATTATAGTTGCCAAACGTCTTTAATATATGAGCAATTTTAGAGGAATAAGTAAAGTAAAGTATCGTACATTCAAATTCTCACAATACTGTGAAGAAGCATGACCTACGGTGACCACTGATTTCGATTTTAATACTCTTTGAGAGCTTTCAACAATTACTAAGATCGCCAGAAATACACCGTTAGACTTCGGAATTTTTATTCAAACACTTTCACTATCAGCTAAACAATTAATGTAAACTTCGCACAGGCGAAATGGAAACTTCGTCCACGCCGGACGAAGCACTAACTGTTAACTGGCTAATTAAATTCGTATCAGGCCCGGCCGGTCGAGGAACTAACTTATGACTAACTGTCTCAACGGGCACTAAAGACACTACTATAGACTGGCTCAATTTATCGCCCCGGTCTCTGCCCGGCGATTATCAACTACGGACTGACTCATTAAACTTGACCTAAAAGACTTTTTAATAACGCGTGTTTAGACCTCTTGTGCGCATCTCTGAGCGAAAAACCCGAAGCTCTTGATGGAATTTCTAATGCTCTCACTCGAACTGTCGGTCACTAGGTGATTCAATTAAAAACAATGGCAAAACAATGGAAAAATGATTAAAATTTGTGTTGTCGGTAATTTTTTCGGAGTTCTCTAGCTTTAGGAATGCCCAAAATATAAAAAATGATGTGTTTTGTTTTGAATTGAGCTAACTGAAATTGCAAATGCATTTGCAAAGAAGTAATAGTAAAGTACGCAATTTGATTGTGTGTGATTCGAATTCTTTTAATCAGCGTATGTCAGCCAAGATTGCGACATATACGTCATGTCCAAAAATGCAAACAATAAATTTTAATGTCAAATAAAGTTAATTAGTTTTTATTCTACGTGAGTTACAATAGCACGCACTAACATTGTCCCGCTAAGATTTGTTCAGAATCTTTTGATTGTGAGCAGTACAACATTCCTGATGTGATGAAACTGGTCAGAGTTGACATCCAATTTCGGAGAAAGCCACACATTCCCTTCCACTTGTTCCATCCTCGCTGTAGGAATAGAAATAGCGGTTCTTTGCAATATTTTCTCTTTTTGTGCGAATTTTTGTTGAAATAATTATATAATTATATTTATTGAATAATAATTACAATTATATTTATTTAATAATTATAATTCAATAGACGTTTTATGCACTCGCTCATTATGATCGGCTTTGGAAAACGTAGAAAATGAACTAAATGGTACATTTTAACTAATAAGAAACTACATACTATTATTTTATAGACAGCGCCGGTGGTTAACTAATAAGTGTGAAAAATTCAAGCCATTCTTCGTAAGGGGAGTGGCTCACATTTTGACTTTACGATCATCGTTTGACCGTAAACTGAGGTTTTAAATTTAATATATTTAATATAACTATATTGTAAAATACTTCTAAACACGAAAGGACGAAGTTCTGGAATGTTTGAAAAGTTGACCTCTTTTGATGATGATGATGATGATGTAGTGAACTGATCATTAGTGCAAGGACTACGCCAGTGACTGCAGTTGCTTTTAACAGCAACGGCAAATGTTGCTAGTAAACGACTTTCAATTTATTGCTGTATGAAGGGCCAAAAAGGGTTGGATCCATAAGTAGAAGTTTTTATGTGTACTTCACAGGGACAAAGAATCTCCTTCCAGTTCGTATGAAGCTCTGATGCACCTTCCTTGCCCAAATAATGAAATAAATAAATGTCACGAAAAAATGCATATATTGAATGTAATAAATATATTTAAATTAGTGAAAATAAAAGTAATGAAATGTATAGAAGGAATAAAATGTAATATGCTAATATAATAAAAAATCATTTATATAGCAAATATAATGTTAAATAAAGGAAGGTTTAAACCCCTATCCAACCTTAACATCATGGCATCCGACTTCCATACTCTAAATATTACCAATTATGAAGCAACTCATACTTCTACCTTCGGTTGCTCATATTCTGCATTCTCATATTCTGTTGATACTGTTCGAGGTGAAATATTATGAAGACAATGTACATAAGGCATACAATAGAGCTTCTATCCCGGGAATTTATTTCCCGGTAATCCCGAGAATTTTGGATTTCCCGGGATTGCCGATTCCCGGGAAATTGTATTTTCTTATTCCCGGAATTCGGGAATCCCGGGAAAAAAGAATTTTAATTTATTCCAAAAGGCTTAGGTTCTTAAAAAGAAACTGTGTAGGAAATATTTTACCAGCAAACATTTGGAGTGAGTAGTAAATGCAAACTATGCTATTTTAACTGATTTGCAGATCAATGGGTTATATATCTTTAAACACGCACCTAGTTTTTCGTGATTTTTTCAGGTATATGGTCCAAACCTTACTCAAGTCACTGCTAAAGACTGTATATATTTTCATGCTAAAATGGATAAATTTGTCGGCCGTTGTACCGAAGCATTTCTTTACAGTAGCGTTAGCGGTGCGCACAATATCTCTGCAACCGACGAACCGATTGATCAGATTTTGTAACCGCTCTTTTAACAATTTATTTCAATAGTTAGATCTTAAATGAAAGGATTTGCAAACAAAAATTAATTATGGAAATAGCGTTACTTTCTTAAAAATCGATTAGTATTTATTTAAAAATTGGGATGGTTTGTAGAGATATCGTACTTAAATCAAACGGAATGTTTTTAGGACGTCTGCAGATATATTTGCTCGGTTCATCGAATGCATATTTCGTCTAATTTGTTATACCGGAGTTGTAATATCTGGTTTATCATGAATTTTGTATACAATTTTGCATGCCGGGATATTTATATTTTTGGATGCATAAAAAGAAATACTGAATTCTCTATCTGTCCAATATCGTGCCCATCCAAACGTTTTGAATATTGCTTTCAAGGAAGCAGGCAGGATTTTCTAAATCTAAATCATTTTATTTAGGATTATACTGCCCATAAAAGCATAAGAGTCCCATATGGATTTTTGTCGAAAATGAGTTATCTGTTGGATTGTATTCTGTATCACCACTGAATTACAATTCACAAGTAAAATTACCAGCTTTGTTTAGAAAATATCGAAAAAAATACCAAAACATGTTTGTCCCATCCATAAGGCTCAATGAAAATGTAAATCTTTAAAAGCGTTTTTCTCGGCTTGCTGTTTTTCAATATGGGACTCTTATGCTTTTATGGGCAGTATAACAGAAGGTGAATAGCAGTAAATTGATCGCATTCCATCGAAGTGGTCTGCAACGAATTCCAATTTTGGACAGTAACCTCAGCAGTCGCGTTTTAGTTTAATTAATTTAGGTTATACATATATTCAAGAAACATTTTCAAAAGAAGTTGATGTTGTGTAAACTGAGTGACGAGTTATCAAATGATTCAATGATGTGTAGTCCACCAAATCGTCATTTTTGGACAACTGCTTTTAGGACAGATATACTTGCTATTAAACGGGATTGACAACCCTTCAACGTACACTTTTGTTTTCAAGAAAATCATTCACTTTTTTCTGTATTCCCGGGATGCCGGGATTTCCCGAGAAATTTCTTATTTATTTCCCGGATCCCGGGAAACTGAAAACCGTCGCGAAATGGAAGCGCTAGCACATAATAACGAATAATAAAAAATATAACTCATATTAAGAATTATTTCTTTTAATAAGTAAAATAAGGAAATATTATGCATATAATGAAGATAATACATGCAGTCAATATAATGAAATTAGATGATAGTGACATAATGCATGTGCTGCTGAAATGAAATGAAGCTAATGTAAAGGATACTATGTATTAAGAAAATTACCATGATTGGAATGCATCAAACTTCTACATATAATATAATGCATGTTATTTATGGAACGAATCTAAAATGAAAAGAAAAAATACACATAGCTTTTCTGTAAATAACTTTGGAGAGAATTGTACCCATCGCGAACGACGGACACCTTTCCTTCATAGTTACGATTGGCTTCCCACTTCTTGTCCAGTTGTAATTTTAACGGTGTTCTGATGCACCTTCCTCCCCCGTAATTAGTATATGTTATTTTACTATATTTCATAATTACAATATGAAAGGATACACTGACATTCAATATGAGAGAATAATGCGTGAATAATACTAAAATAATAATGTAGCGAGTCAACGGTCGCCCGTGTCGAACATCACGCGCCGCCCTCGAGCGGTCAACAGATAGCGGTCTGTAAATGGCTGTAACTCCAGTTGTAGTGTTCCGTGTGTAGTGTTAAATTTTAAAAGAAATTTTCAGAATAATACACAAATTAACATTTTTAGTTGATCGTTAGCATCGTTTCATAATGCGCTATAACAACATTTTAAAAAATGATTACAAAGAAAAATTACGGTTGCGAAAAAAGTCACCTTCATCGATGGTTGCTGTGATCGAACTGAAAATGTGGAATCGAGACTAAATTTAAACAAATATACCGAATCGGAATTTTATCGATAGTAAATATACTTATATTTTGTTCAACAATATTTTTTATGTTCAACAAGGTTCATTTCATAAAATTTGATTCGAGGAATAATAGAGATATATGCACGAGAATATGATAAAATTTAATATCAGTCACGAAATACCCTACAACCCCAACTTCTTGTATTCTGACAAAGGTCGCAAAGATTCTGTTCGATTCCTGAATTTTTTCACATTAGAAAAACTGCAAAATATGAATGATTTGCAAAATGGAGCAGAATTGCTATAAGAAATTGAAGGTTTTAGGACATAAATCCCAAAAATCCAACTTCCCGTATTTTTCGTGTAATGGAAATATACCCATTGAAATGCTAAGAATGTTTCATTTAAACAAAAGTATATATTGTTTTTTTCCTAGTGCTACTTCGAAAGTTATTTATTTATTTATTTATTTATTTATTTATTCGATCTTCGGCAGAAACCGTACAGAGTTATAGTGTTAATAATCGCTGACTTATAACTAGATTTAGTAATATGATAGTCGAAAAATTCGGAAGTTTCGTTAAATTTACGGCAACATCTATCTACCAAATTATTCTGGCCGTATGCTGTACGGTGCCTAGGAATCCATAAAAGCGATCGGTTTATTATAACACGAGGAGGAACAAACAAATTAATCCTTGAGAGAATATCGGGACAGTTAATGTTGCTCGACAACATATCGAAAATGAACATTCTTTGCAAGAAGGTACGACGTGACTCAAGCGTTGGTAAATTGAGCAGCATACATCTATCATTATACAGTGGCAGACGGATAGGGTCGTTCCATGGCAGTTTTCTTAAAGTAAACCGTACAAAGTTTCTTTGAACACGCTCCAATCGATTGCTTTGCACGGCGTTGTACGGCGCCTATACTTGTACAACGTACTCCAAAATCGCCGGACCACTACGCAGTATATATATTTCAGAGTGTAGAAATACTCGAAATCTGTGTTTCGTTTCAAAAAACCCAATGTTGCAAAAGCTTCAGCCGTTGTCGCTGTGATGTGGTCGGTAAAGCCATGTTTTCTGTCAAATAACACTCTCAGGTCACGGATAGATTCCTCGCTTTCGATGACACACGCTTAAAGGGTATATTCGCAGCGTCTTAGAGTTGTCGAGCGCCCGAAACTTATCACCTTACATTTATCGACGTTGATCTGCATTCCATTCAGCGAGCACCACTCTTCAATAATGACTATATCCTCTTGGAGCACAGCTGAATCGAGTCCCGATGCAATTGAGCGAAAGGTTTTCAAATCATCAGCGTAGAGCAGTTTTCCAGACTTTATGCTGGTGCAGAGATCGTTGATGAATAATATAAATATAAGTGGCCCTAGGTGACTTCCTTGAGGGACACCGGTTGGCGTTTCAAATACGCTTGAGCAAGTGGTGCCGATTCTAACAAAAGCGGATCGTTCAGAAAGGTAAGATTGTAGCCATCTGGTTATCCACGGAGGAAATCCTAGTCGCTGCAATTTCATAAACACAACCTTGTCGAATGCTTTAGCGAAATCAAAATATATTGCATCAACTTGCTGGCGCTTCTCGATGGCTGGAACTAGAAAACTTGTGTACGTCATCAAGTTCGAAGTGGTCGAGCGTTTCTTTACAAAGCCGTGCTGACGTTCATTAATTATGTGCGAAGATGCAGCGTACATCGTATTGTAAACAATCTTTTCCAGAACTTTGGCCAGACAATTCAGAAGCGATATATATATATATATATATATATATATATATATATATATATATATATATATATATATATATATATATATATATATATATATATATATATATATATATATATATATATATATATATATATATATATATATATATATATATATATATATATATATATAGTTTTCAATATTATGAGTATTTCTTGCCGTATGGATAGGAACTATAGCAGCTTCTTTCCAAATACTAGGGAAAACATTTTCCGTGATCGAGCGTTTGAAAATAATGTTTACTGGTACAAAAAGCGCTCGAGCACAATGTTTTATGAACAAAGGCGACAAGCAATCCGAACCTGGCCCTTTCGACGGGTCAACGCTGGACAAAGCTAAGCATTTAATATATTTTTCCTTATAATTTTCAATAGTAACATTGTCAAAAACTTCAAGCGAATTGAGCGGGAGCTAAAATTGTCCGAATGATGTGAAATTTGGAATATGAGCTTACTTTGACATTTGTCACAATATGAAGGTAGTACCAAATACAAATTTTCACTATATTTTTCATTATTTCAATTTTTAATGCCATGATATAAAAAATGAGGGGTTATCCATTGGAATCTGTTCTTAGCAGTTTTTCTGAGCGATATGTGCAAAAATTTCGATAACTTATCGTGAAATGGCTGAATTATAAGTGTTTAAAACCTAACCACATTTCGTTAGATATCTTTGTTGTTGAATTTGTAAAGTGCACCCTAGAGTGAAAAAATGACCCCTATCGGTCCACCCCTGAGTCGATTCCTAGTCCCACCTGAAGTATTTGCTCCAGATTTAAGCCAAATCGGACAAATCTAGCTATCGGACCAACGTGCCTGAAGTTTGTATGGGATTTTTCAATAATTTACATGGAGAAAACCCACTACCTCTTTATTTTCGCCGCTAGGTGGAACTGTATGCATCGTATTATAACTGTAAATGAAAATAAGAACGATAATTTAATTCTCTGCTACTTTGTCGAAGACTCCTAGTTAAGCCGGCTTTGTTGAAGGAAGTTATTAAACTTTTAACGAAGTGATGTCTGAGTCAGTTTTGAATGGGGCCTAGCAGTGCCTGGATATATATTAGTACTCGATACACACCAATTAAACATTTTTGTGTAATTTTGATTAGGTTTAGCTGAATAGCATTTTCAGAAGAGTTATAGTAAATAATATGAGTCATGTTTTGGTTAGAACATTTTAGTTCCACATGTTACCGCATAGAGGGTGCCAACACTAACTTTTCAACAGAGATGGATAGAAATTAGGTGTCTTCTACAAAGTTGTAGAACGGGTATTTTTCAGTAATTCTTCCGAACATTCCGAAACTATACTTTTCTTCTACGAAAAGTTAGTGTTGGCGCCTTCTATGCGGTCACATGTGGAACTAAAATTTTCCAACCAAAGCATAACTCGTATCATGTACTACGATTCTTCTGAACATACTTTTCAGCTAAATCTAACCAATATTTCACAAAAACGTATAGTTCGTGGGAATCGAGTACTGATACACAACCATGCACTGCTAGGCTCCATGCATAACTGTTTCAGACATCACCTCGTTAAAAGTTTATTACTTTTTTTAACAAAACCAGATTGACTAGCAGTCTTCGACAAAATCGTAGATAATTAAATTATACTTCTTATTTTCACTTACAGTGATAATACGTTGCATATAGTGCCACCTAGTGGCGAAAACGCGAACTAGTGGGTTTTCTCCACGTAAATTGTCGAAAATCCCATACAAACTTCAGGAACGTTGGTCCGGAAGCTAGTCTTGTTCGATTTGCTTCAAGTTTGGTACGAGTACACCTGGTGAGACTAGATCGGGGTGAGTCGATTGGGTTTTCAAATATTCATTATTTTTCTGGGCAGTCTAGTGCACCCTCATATCGAAATTAAAGACGTAGTCCTACGTCAAAACTATGGTGGGAAGCGTTTTGCTCCTAAGACCTAGTTGATAATTATGGTATATCTGCATAGGAAGTATGTAGGTCACCAGAGACATATTTTGGCTCGCAATTAGCCTTTTGGCTTCAAAGTATACTTGATACTAGGATTGTCGCCTGTTGTGTTTTTTCGTTGTCACAGTCGTGTTGCGCTATATGTCAGTTCAAGCAGAATTTCAAATTTCTGCAAACGCCACTCTGTAGTTAATTTAAAATTCATTAACATGACATTCACCCCAAAATGGCGTTAGTCATAGGATTGTCGAGGTGTAAAGAAACTGCATAACCTTTTTGTATGAAAAAGACAAAACAATTCCGGATCTTTAGTCCAGCGAAAAAAAAAAACATCAAATGTTGACGTTTGATGCATTTTTGTAGATATTTATCGTCGAGAATACTGTTTCCAAATTGAAAACAATTTGGTATTACTCTTTTTTTCTGTTTTTGGAATAATTCATTATAGCTCATGCAACAACACGCTGGTTATTGTTCAACATAATCCAGAGCAACACTTGTTGGAAATGATTTGACAAACGGTTTACTGTTTCGTTTGATGTGAGATAAAATGTGTTTTTGATGTGCGATAAATGTCGTTTTTGTTTGTATCAACAAATGGACATCCATTTTGCTATACCAACGAAACCAGTTTTGGTGCATCTAGTAGTCACATCAAAACTTTCTTTCATGTTGAATCAATTGTTACTGGTATAAGGTTGTCTAAAACAGTTTTAGTTTATACAGGCTCTCTCTACTTTTCCTCTTCTTTCATTACTAAATCAATTGATCCAATGTTACATAATAATCGCAAAAGATTTCCTTAAGCTTTGTTGTTAGTAATAACAATAATAACAATCATCAAAGTATTTTATGCAATGAAATCTCCAAGAACAGTAACAGTGAAGTAGATCCCACCAAAAACCATTACGCCCAACACAATCTTCATCAGGAATCCATTTCATGTTTCTGGGCTTTTGATTGTTCTTGCTAGCATGGAGGAACTTTTCCCAGCGTTTTTTTTTGTCTGATCCTCCCTTACTGTCCCGTTTTATCGTCAAAGTAGATTTTCGTGCTTCGAATCCTCCGACTGCAAGTGACAATTAGTTTTCCATTACATACACCCCACCATCATCTGTCAGCTATAGCAGAACCGCCCACGCAATCTCAAGCTTGCCTTAGTCTCGAACGATGAGACGGCCGTTCTTCTGACGTCTCATTTGTAACCACTTCCAGTGACACGTATCAGCTTCGTGGAGCATGTACATTGCACACAGCACATCACTCGGCCATCATCAATCATTCCGGTGTGTAGCCAGGACGGTAGGGTTTTCTTCGTGTCCTTGTGACCTCACTCTTTGCCCCCTGGCTTAACCCGGATGACATGCTGGCAAACGTTGCAGCTCTAATTTGTTTACCCTTGCCAATCGGTCTCATCGTGCTCTGGCTCGGGCTCATGGTGGTGGCCAGAAGCCCGTCGTCTAGCACAAGGCCTTCCCCCACTTGAACTATTAAATGCAAATTAATTTCCACCTATTAATGCAAACTGCGTCACCTTTCTGCCTTCCATCCGCCCGCGGCGGGAGGAAATTATGCTCTCAGGGGAAAAACGTCAATCGTTCGCTTCCCAGCCGTGGCGAACGGTGAAGCGAGGCGTGAATCTAATTTCATATGCTTAAGCATAATTAAATTATCCGAAATGGGCACAGAAAAGTGGCAGGCTCTCCACTAGCCGAGAGCAGTGCGCCAAAATCATGTAGCCGGAGAACACCGCTCGGCGAAACTGAAATCAAGCTTCGGGTACATGTTGATGCACTGCAGGAAGTAGTTTACGCTTGTTATAAGTTTATTACTTAAGTTCTTTTGTGTTGTGCTGCATATTCAGCAGCAAGGAAGTGTGATTCGAGTCCGAAATTGTTTGGGGCATACAGTAATCGGGTGATATTTATACTTGTTCTTTACCGGAAAGCGTGGCTTGTTTCTTTGATTTTATGTATGTCAGAATTCAACCTATTAGTTCACCTCTATCATCCCGGTACGTCGCATTTCGTGCTCGGTTGTGAAGATGAGTTCTACATGGAAATGAGTTTGTAGAGCGGTGTAATGAAACCGCTTGGTGTCATATACCCGCTCGCTAACAAGGATTCTCGTACTCGTATAGAGTATCGATTTACACAAGTGGGCAATAAAACGGTGCTGTAGCGTTTTTCAAGTGTGTTGTAGTACGTACTGAACCCACGTGTACTAGATCTATCTAACTACTATTCATACTTACACATATGCTAGCAATATCCCGAAAAATGCCTTGCAGCAAGAAACTGGTTTGTTCGCTTCGGTGCGGTGCGGTGCGGTGGTGAGGCGATGTTCCCAGGCGGGTTATATGAATATTAATACGCTTAATAGAGTGTTTTCTCATAATATTAGCAACGGAGCAGGGCTGAAGGTGTTTGGCACCTTTTTAAATAAAAACAGTAGGGGTTGCTCCCTTTGATCATTTGCAAACTATGTTACAGTACATATACTGTGGGTAAGTAAGTAGGTGTTATCTTTTGCACCATTTCCGACCCTTTATCGCTTCGGTGGTTTTTAGTACCTATTCAATATGCAATTAGTGGAACATCCGGAAGGGTGGCGAAGGGAGATGTTAATGTTTTGTTGTGAAATTTGTATTGTTTTGGATTATGGTTCAAATTACACATGACAAAAACAATGCAGCTTTCAAACTTTACACGCAGTGGAGATTTAATTAGAAGAGCTTACGACGTTGGAATTATTTCCGCAATGAGATTTGCATTTCTTGTACCTGCCTATATGTACATCTTTGCATAGTGGATCTTGTTGCGGTTACTAGCGGATCCAGGGAGAGATACGGGGGCGCATATGTTCCACCCCCTTTTTCAACTAGAATATGTTTTGGTAGGAACGTTCGCTTCCCTCCTACAATGTTTCCCTGATTATTGGATAATTTGTTAATATTTTGATAGTGATAAGCAATGTGCTAAATTCATTTGATTTGACATGGAAAATGTTTTACTGCACTATCTGGGGCAGGGTGTCATTCTAAAATCTAAAATCAAACGATGTCACGTTTTTGCGTCACTATTTTGAACGCTAATAACTTTGTTATTTATGAACGGATTCGTCTGGTTATCACCAAACAATTCGGAATTTACTGAAATTATGTTTTATTGCTATAGTGCATTTGTATTTAAATAGCACACTATTGAAAATAAGCACATATGAATATATCTTGGAAAACGTGAAAACTCCCATACATCAGTCAATCTATACCCGGCCGAGCCGTCAATAGGGAGCACCTTAGTGACTCAAACGAACACGAAAAGTTATAAATAAATGTGCTGCGTGGCTGTTTAAATCGGTTGTTGCTCTTTTGCCGAACAAGTAACATTGTGCTTATAGCGTCTCGTACGATAGATTTGAGCACGCAGCACACTACGCTTCTATGAATGACGTCATCCTCGACTATTTAAAGAATATCATTCCGCGAGCGAGTTCATTCTCCCGTCGAACGTCGGGCCGTTAAAAACAGAAGTAGTAATCAGGCATGTAGACAATGCGCTGCGATGAGTGCTGCATTTGATCACTGCTACCGCTGGGGGTGGGGACGACGACAGGCAGTGCTAAGAAATCTCAAAATCAGTTACCTATTTCTGCTTGCATTTACCGAAACCGACATTCAGATTCAACGCCTCCCTCATTCATCCACTTTCCAACTGACTGAAATTTCATGCAGAATCGAATGCTTGAGTGCAGAGGAAATATAAATTCATTCACCAACCAAAGCATTCATTTGTTATTATGTCGACAGTTTGAAGGCAGAAGTTATCATCTTCTACATTTTCGAGCATAAGTGAACTGCGTAATCTATATTTGGTGCACTTTTGATCAATAATTTCTCTCAGAGCTAGCATAGAAATAAAATTCACTTTGCTTCTGAAACCGAACATGTCCGTACCTGAAAGCGTTGCGTCGGGAGAACGAATGACGATGGAAACGAACCAAAAATTTCATTCATCGCTGCGGGCATGAATTGAATTTTGTTTTCTTTCAAGTTCATGCAGCGATGACAATTTTTTAAAGCTCTGACGGCAGGTCTAGGCCAGGGATGACACATTGAAATCTGTGTTTTGGTAAAAAAATCTTTTTACCATCTGTGAAGACTAAAACAGGAAAAAAAATCTGTGAAAATCTGTGATAAATTTTCAAAAAGTCTGTAAAAAATCACAATATTTCCAAAAATCTGTGAAAATCTGTGAATTTTTTTTTTATCAAAATGCCAAAAATCTGTCATCTGTGAAAAAGAATCTGTGATCAAAAATTGTGAAAAAAAATCTGTGACATTACAGAAAAATCTGTGAATATGGTAACCCTGGTCTAGGCATCCAGCGGTCAAGCGCTCGTGAAGTCTCCTTTCCATGGCACTGATTGGCTGTATTGATTTTGCCGATGACGTCATCCTCGGATATATAACTTTCAGCATTGCTCGGGCGAGCTCATTCTCTGGTCGAGCGTTGGAGCGGAGACGATAGCAGAAGCCGACAGATATATTTAATTTAAGTATTTACACCGGCACACTTTCTATCTCATTTCGATTTGTTTTAGTACTCGTTCCGCATAAAAGATTAAAATTTGTGCGTATCGAAAATGTTGAGCCCTAGTTAGCTCGACCCATATCGTAACCCTACCCATTGGGTCCGTACACAAATGACGTAGCATTTTGTCAAAATATTCCCCCTCGTCACACATCGTTACAAATTCGCTACACCCCTCTACCCCCTAAAGTGCTACGTCATTTATACATGGCTTCTGGCATGTATATACAACTGGCTGTTGTTAGAAAAGCGAAAATCGAAGCGTGACTAAAATATTCGCTAATTTTAAGTCATTTAAACAAAACGAAAGAAATATATTTTAATTTAACTCGAAGTTGAACTTTATTGACTCAACAATTGTTTAAATACGGAATAAATAAATTTTTAAATAAATGCATATCACGGTTTCGCACTGTCTAAGTAGTTTTTTTAGCTTTAATATATGTGCGGAAAAACTGTACATACTTTTAATATGATGGCTAACGATGTCAAATGTTTGAAGTATTCGTAAAATACAACGCTGTTTTTTCCATTTCATATAGGTTAATCCACGTTTATATCCAAACACATAAAATATGTGCACGTTTCGTTGGCATCAAATAACTCAATTGATGGTTGACAACCCGGTTGTCAACGAATACTCGACAAAATGAATACTTTGTCCGACCGTATCTGTGAAGAGAGTAAACGTGCGATATTTCGATTATTGCATCGATTTTGTGGGCTGTTTTCGTCAAATTTAAGACTAAGAGAACTACACGGATCACAGAAAACTAGGACTAGGCAGGCTCATATGGTCATGATCGAAAGGAAATGTGAAGAATCCATTGCCTTCTGCTTGTCTTTCCACCCAAGCTTACCGCATGGTCGTTGATAGAACATAACTCATCATTATGGTTTACCGCCGACGTCGCGAATTATATTGCACACTACATTTTCAATGTCGCCGTGGTCGTGTCCTGCACACAACCCATTATTTTTTTTCTTTAATATGGGAACAAAAAATGACGGTCGTCAAACGGTGTGATAACAAAATTCTCACAAGTTTCCTATCTCATGCCTTCACGCGAGTCTAAGTCTATTGATGACATTTGGTCCTTAGACCGGCGACGACTGGGTGCTATCAGCCTTCTGCCGATAGTAGCAGAATGAGAGGGTGCGAACAGATCTAGCCGAGAAAACATTGCCGTAAAAATTAATAGTTGATCGGAAATTAGCCCCAATACGACTAATCCGACTAGTACCTATGATCACGGGTCAATAGGTATTGAAAATTCGCCGCGTCTGTTTTTATGAACCTAATTTCAAGCTCCGTTATTGCTAACAAGCCCGTGCATTAGGTTAACAGTCCTTTATATTTCTCTTCAGTGTTCGTTATTATCGCTCGTATACTTGTATTCCACAAACAATCCGATATGGAAAATAAGAAATACTTTCCTTGATTTATAACATCTCGCGGTATTTTTGCCTTATAATGTGTTATCACACGGTAGTTTTCAAGCCAATAAATATATCGTTGAGAAGAAGTAGCGAATTCTGTCCAAATACTGTTGCAATGAATAGTGATCCGGCCCATTACGCAGATAGGATTAGTTTTTCTTGGCAATACTCCCACGGTCGGCTGTGTGGAGTTCAAATTGCTTTTGTTTAGGGAACATAGTATACTCTCGGTAGCCGGCTGCTCAGAGTTTAAAAAAAACAAAAACTAAACAAGATCTTCTCTTTTTCGAGTGATCATGCACTCGAAGACTAACTAAACAACTACCTAATAAAATATGCTTTACAGGTCGCATCGCTTGCTTGGAGCGAATCCTAGACCTGATACCCTTCCAAACTACCAACTCCGCGACACCTATGGAAGAGTCTGATGAATCGTCGTCCTTCCGTTAAGTAGGTGGAGCATCAACACTTCCTGTCTACCTTATCCTTTATCCTTCCCCGTGAACGATGGAGATGGGGGCGGCCGGCAATGATGGCTATCATGCTGTTTAGGTTTTAATGTGGGTCGGATTGGTATGAATTCATACTTACGACTTCCTAAGCAACTCTTACTAGATAATCAGCAGTCAAACATGATGAAGTCAGTGTGCAATCCGCCATCGTCGTCACAACGCAACGCAACACAAAAAATGTGGGAACAAAAAATGACATAATCGGAGATATGTAGAATACCGGTAATTCAAAGCTGTTGATACTCAATGCGATTTTCCGATTAAAAGTGATTTGTGCGAGAAGTTTTTCAAATTTCACTTTAGGGTAATGATGGTGGTCTCGATTTTCTTTGACGCTCTGACTCATTGTTTTCGGACTTAGCTGTTTTCCATGGATGCGGTTCTGAAATGATTGATGTAAATGTAAGTGTAGGTCGTACACCGGTTATAATTTTACCAAAAGTTGTATATTACAGATTACAAATTAAACCACCGGACCTATTGAAGAAAGTATTGGTTAATGATATGAAAACGGTAGCAGATTGCACATCAGCACGAACAGTCAGAAGAAGACTATACATTTTCGGTACCAATTAACTTGTCACTTGTTCTTTGCTGATAGAATATAAATAGGATTAGCAGGGAAGCTGCTGTAGATTTCTTTGCCCGTTGCGTGTTAATAATGGAAAGCTGCTGCCGAATCATTTGCTTGTGCCGTGCCGGTTAACATGCTTATTTTTGTCGTTTATTTTTTCGATATATTTGCAATTCAGATTTTCACTATCGGTTATGGAAAATATTCGAACTTATGCTTTAATCATGCTAGGGTTTTGAGAAGAGCTGATATAAATGGAATAATAACACGGGGCTAAAAAAAACCGATTTAATCCACCTAGCGGTGAGATGAGACATTTCTTACACATTTCACTATTGGATTAGTTTGCAGAACTCACGAGAAGTAGACACCCAACTAGAAGCGGGATGAAAACAATAAATATAAAATAAAATCTCGAATAAACTGAATAAATTATAGAAATCAACAAAACGACCGAAATAAAAAAGTAAAGCAAAAAATGAAATAATAGGTTTTTAAATTCATAAAATGACTAGAAAAATTAATGTAAATTAAAATTAGAAAATACACGAATCTATTTGGATTAGGTTATTAAATAAAAATTAAGATTATATTTAGAAATAGTTATAAGAATGAATTGACTCATACTAACAAATCGAATGAAATAAAATGAATGACTGAACATGAAATGCATAAAATTAAAGATATGAATGAAATGAATCAAATGAATCAAATTGATTTAATTCATCCAGCGAATACAATGAATCAAATTAATTAAATGGATCAAATGAAAAAAAAAAGAATGGATGAACAAAATGAATAAAGTAAAAAATACATGAAATGCATAAATAAAACAAACGAATCAAATAAACAATATGAGCTGAAGTGATAAAATGATTAAAAAGAAGAAAATGAACAGAATAAAATGCATTGATTAAAATAAAAATTAAACAGTGGTAAAAGGTTATAAATTAATATAAAAAAATAAATTGAATCAAATAAATTATTTGGATGAAATGATTAAAACTGAAAAAGTAGTCAGATTAATAAAATAGGTAAAACGAAAGCAGATGAACAAAAGGAATAAAAAGATGCTGAATGAAATAATTAATTAAAATGAAATGGTCATATATTTTAAGCTAAAAACATTTTTGAATAAAGAAAATGAATATACCGGTTTGTACGAATTTGAGAACCATTGCATCAGAAAGTTTTGAAATGTTTTTGAAAATCCCATCTTCTGAGAAAAGGCTAATAAATATGCAATGGACTTTCTAGGGCTTCCATCTTTCTTTGGTTTTATTCTTTTTGTTTTCATGCTTCTTTACTTGACGGCGTCGTTTTAAGATTATCTGGTGTTTCTACTTTATTGTTGGACCTTAATTAATTATCAGGAACCTGAAACGTTCAATTTGCTTTGGAATTCGAAGTTTACTTTTTGGTCACATATTCCCGAAAAAAAGATTTATGTACAGAATTAAATTAGTATTAGTATTTAACGCGCAATTGAATGTAGTAAAGTGAGACAAGGTCACATGTGCTTCCAAGCCCCTTGAACAGAGAACGACAGGGAGAATGCGATTCGTGAATGAGACAGGTAGATATTTCAAAGTTTTTATTTGCATTGAAGTAAATAGTGTGAAATGTCTAGGCTATGTCGATAGCATAAAAGCCGTGCATTCAGTTGATTGCAATGCAGTCTCTTTCCATTCATCCTTTTAGCTTTCATATTGTTTCGTTCGTAATTCTCGTGCAGGAAATATGGATAAATAAGTCCTATACAGGCCAAAAAAAAAAAGAAAAAGAGTGAAAAAGAAATGGTTCAAACTACTCAGTATATCCAGATATGCACGACGATAAGTTAGAAGACACATTGTAGTTGCATCCCCCATCGAGAGTGGGTACTTTGGGAGACTTCTTTTCCTGGATCTAATTTGTGGATATTTTTGGTCTTCGATCCGTTATTTTTCATGAAATTTAGTACCAATACAACGAATGTGCAGCTGATAAAACTCATGGTTCATTCGCCTGCGCCACGTTCCGTCTTCCATCTGCACGCCACCATAGATGGTACGCAACACCTTTCGTTCGAAAACTCCAAGGGCGCGTTGGTCCTCCTCGAGCATAGTCCAGGTCTCGTGGCCGTAGAGGACCACCGATCTAATCAGCGTCTTGTAGACAATCAACTTCGTGCGGCGGCGAATTTTGTTCGACCGGAGCGTCCTCCGGAGTCCAAAGTAGGCACGATTTTCCGCCAAGATCCTCTCTCTCTCTGAATTTCTCTGCTGTTATCATTGCCGTTGGTTACCAGTGAGCCCAAATGCATGAATTTGTCGACCATCTCGATTTCGTCATCATCAATCAATTGAATTAAAGTTGAGTTTATGTAGCAGCAGACAAAAATAGTTTTGTTTTCTCAAACCTTCGCAATTACAATTAATAAATATTTCAGATTGGTAGAAGATCTTATCACACAACTTAGAAATGGATACAGAAATAGCTAGATAGATGCGATAGAAGACAGTCAGAGAGAGAAAGAGAAGGAGAGAGAGATAGAGATGGGGGGCGTGTGAGGAGTGGCAAATGATGGTTAATGCAGTGGCATTATTTTTATAGGTATATTATTATGATATATTGATTTCTTACATTTTTATCATAAATAATGTAAGTAGTAATTTTTGCGCCATAACCAGTATAACCTAAATCTTGCAAAAGAGATAAATTTTCGCTAGATTTTTGGGCTTCAAACATACAGTTGCTTTCGCTTTCGGTGACGCCGCGAGTATAATTATATGAGAAACCTTTTATCTCACTACTAGGTGAATTACTTGTTGATCTGTGTATTGATATACCATCCAACATATACCTCATCACTCGTCTCCCAACCTTTGAACGGAACGGATCGTTATATTTCACAGTGGTGTTCGGTGTGTAAATTCAGTGATTCAAGGTCATCCTTTGTTCGTTCGTTAGCTACCATTCTGCTGGTGCCGGCAGTAAATCCAGTACATTGTTTTCGCTGGTGCGGAACAATCGACGTTGTTTACAGATAAGTTTTGCTTTATTTTTTTCCTCGTTGCCTTTCTTTCCTTTTCCCTACTTTTACTCTACCTTGTAATCAAATAATAAGACACATTCTCGTTTATATAACGCTCTGCCCTCGTGCTTAAATGGCCGAGGGCGAAATACCATCTGATGTAATCATGGAAGTCCCTGATCCCCCTATTACTCGCATTGCTCCCCGTATAAAGCAGTACCCAGAAGGTTCCTCTGGGCCATGGGTGGTATATTTTCGGACCGGAGAGAAACCGGTTAATATATTAAAACTTTCTCGAGATCTGACTGCTAATTACCCGGCCGTAACTCAGATAACACGTGTTCGGGCAAACAAGATACGTGTTCTAGTGAGTGATCTCGGCCAGGCAAACGCGATTGCTTGCTGTGAGCGCTTTACGCGGGAATTTAAAGCATACGTGCCTTGTGTGGCCTGTGAAATCGATGGGGTAGTGTCCGAACCGGGCCTGAAATGCGAAGAACTGTTGGAGCACGGGGTTGGCTGCTTTAAGGACCCCTCTCTTGAACAGATTAAGATCTTAGAATGCAAACAATTGTATACCGCAAACACCGAAGGAGGTAAGACTACCCACTCTCTATCAGGCTCGCTTCGGGTGACATTCGCCGGGTCCTCTCTTCCCAACTACATCCTCCTTGACAGGGTTCGCCTACCAGTTCGCCTGTTTGTACCGCGGGTCATGAGCTGCAGCAATTGCAAGCAGTTGGGCCACACAGCCACTTATTGTGGCAATAAAAAACGGTGCGGCAAATGCGAAGGAGAGCATGAGGATGACTCTTGCGACAAAGAAACTGAAAAGTGTATTTGCTGCGGGGGCCCTTCACATGCTCTTAAATCATGTCCTGCGTACAAGCAGCGCGGGGATAAAATTAAGCGCTCCCTTAAGGAACGCTCAAGGCGTTCTTATGCAGAAATGCTAAAGAATGCTTCGCCATCTGTCCTGTCCGAAAATCCCTATGCTGGTTTGGCTAACGTTGAGCAAGAATCTGACGACCCACGAGAGGGAACATCTTTGGTTAACCCAGGGGAATCCAGGAAGAGGAGAAATCCAGCCTCCCCTACATTGCCTCGTAAGGGTGCCAAGGTGTCGTCCACTCAGAGTGCGCCATCTACAACCAATAAATCCAACGGAAGTGATGCACAAAAGCCGAAGCAATTTGCTCCAGGACTTGGAAATATTAATTCTAACAAGGAGTACCCACCACTTCCAGGGACATCCAAAACCCCAAGTGTCCCCTTTTTTCAAACAGATACTCAGTCCAGTAGCGGACTAATGAAATTTTCTGACATAGTGGACTTAATTTTCACAGCTTTCAATGTTACTGATCCTCTTAAAAGCATTCTGATACATTTTCTCCCTATGGTGCAAACATTTTTGAAACAGTTGACTACTAAATGGCCCCTCCTTGCAGCGATCGTATCCTTCGATGGCTAAGTCATCGAACGAGGTCACCGATTCGATCACTGTTCTACAGTGGAACAGCAGAAGTATCCTCCCGAAAATCGATTCCTTTAATTTTTTACTAAATAGTTTAAAATGTGATGCTTTCGCATTATGTGAAACTTGGTTAACTTCCGATATAAATCTCAACTTCCACGACTTTAATATAATTCGTCTGGATCGAGAAAACCCCTATGGAGGAGTACTTTTGGGGATCAAAAAGTGCTATTCTTTCAACCGAATTAACCTCCCTTCGACACCAGGCCTTGAAATTGTCGCTTGTCAAGTTTTAATCAAAGGTAAAGACCTTTGCATTGCTTCCATCTACATTCCTCCTAGAGCCTCGGTAGGGCACCGAACGCTTTGTAATATCACGGAATCCTTACCGGCACCGCGGCTAGTTCTGGGAGACTTTAACTCGCACGGTACGGTATGGGGCTGTCTTCATGATGATAATAGATCAACATTAATCCAAGATCTTTGCGATAATTTCAACATGACCATCTTAAACACGGGAGAAATGACGCGGATTCCTACACCACCAGCACGCGCAAGCGCGTTGGATTTGTCGCTTTGCTCGACATCGCTACAGTTAGATTGCATGTGGAAGGTGATCCCTGATCCCCACGGTAGCGATCATTTGCCTATCGTGATTTCAATTGCTAACGGTTCAAGACCATCGGAAACAATCAATGTCTCATATGACCTCACACGGAACATTGATTGGAAGAGTTACGCGACCGCGATATCCGTTAAAATCGAATCCACTCAAGAACTTCCTCCGGAGGAAGAGTACAGGTTTTTGGCTGGTTTGATTCTCGACAGTGCGAATCAAGCTCAGACTAAACCAGTACCCAGCGCGAATACCCATGGACGGTCTCCCACCCTGTGGTGGGATAAAGAGTGCTCAGAGCTGTACGCGGAAAAGTCCACTGCATATAAGGCCTTCCGGGAAGACGGGTTACCCGCTAGCTATCAACAGTACGCGCCGTTAGAAAGGCGAATGAAGAGTCTAATGAAAGCCAAAAAACGCAGTTATTGGCGCCGGTTCGTCGACGGGTTAACGAGAGAAACAGCGATGAGCACTCTTTGGGGTACGGCTCGACGTATGCGTAACCGTAATAGTACCAACGAGAACGTAGAATATTCAAACCGTTGGATATTCGCTTTCGCCAAGAAGATCTGTCCGGACTCTGTCCCGGTACAGAAAACGTGCCGCGCCGCGTCTCCTCACGATACCGCGAACGAAACATCGTTTTCGATGGTGGAGTTCTCACTTGCTCTCTTATCGTGCAACAATAACGCCCCAGGGTTAGACAGAATTAAATTCAACTTGCTGAAGAATCTGCCTGACACTGCAAAAAGGCGCTTGTTGAATTTATTTAACAAGTTTCTTGAGGGTAACATTGTCCCTTATGAATGGAGGCAAGTGAAGGTCATCGCCATCCAAAAACCAGGAAAACCAGCCTCCGACCACAACTCGTATCGGCCGATTGCAATGCTGTCCTGTATTCGGAAGTTATTCGAGAAAATGATCTTGTTTCGCCTCGATAATTGGGTTGAAGCAAATGGCTTACTGTCAGATACACAATTTGGCTTCCGCAAAGGCAAAGGGACGAACGATTGCCTTGCGTTGCTTTCTACAGAAATCCAAATGGCCTATGCTAACAAAGAGCAGATGGCATCAGTCTTCTTGGATATTAAGGGGGCTTTTGACTCAGTTTCTATCAACATTCTGTCAGAGAAGCTGCACCAGCATGGTCTTTCGCCAATTTTAAATAACTTTTTGCTAAACCTGTTGTCTGAAAAGCACATGCACTTTTCGCATGGCGATTTAACAACATCGCGATTTAGCTACATGGGTCTTCCCCAGGGCTCATGTCTAAGTCCCCTGCTCTACAATTTTTACGTGAATGACATTGACGATTGTATTGCCAATTCATGCACGCTAAGGCAACTTGCAGACGACGGGGTGGTATCTGTTACAGGGCCCAAAGCTGCCGACTTGCAAGGACCATTACAAAATACCTTGGACAATTTGTCTGCTTGGGCTCTTCAGCTGGGTATTGAGTTCTCCACGGAGAAAACTGAGTTGGTTGTTTTTTCTAGGAAGCGTGAGCCGGCGCAACTCCAGCTTTTATTAATGGGTGCAACGATCAACCAGGTTTTCACATTTAAATATCTCGGGGTCTGGTTCGACTCTAAAGGTACCTGGGGATGTCACATTAGGTATCTGAAACAGAAATGCCAACAAAGGATCAATTTTCTCCGAACAATAACTGGAACATGGTGGGGTGCTCACCCAGGAGACCTGATCAGGTTGTACCAAACAACGATATTGTCGGTGATGGAGTACGGGTGTTTCTGTTTCCGCTCCGCTGCGAACATACACTTCATCAAACTGGAGAGAATCCAGTATCGTTGCTTGCGCATTGCCTTGGGTTGCATGCACTCGACCCATACGATGAGTCTCGAAGTGCTGGCGGGCGTTCTTCCGCTAAAAAATCGATTTTGGGAACTCTCATATCGATTGCTCATCCGATGCGACATTCTGAACCCGTTGGTAATTCAAAACTTCGAGAGGCTCGTCGAGCTTAATTCTCAAACCCGTTTTATGTCCTTGTACTTCGACTACATGGCACAGAGCATCAATCCTTCTTCGTACAATCCCAACCGTGTCCGTTTCCTAGATACTTCTGATTCTACTGTATTCTTCGACACATCCATGAAGGAAGAGATTCGTGGAATCCCGGACCATATACGCCCGCAGGTGATCCCCAATATATTTTATAATAAATTCCGAGAAGTCGACTGCGACAAAATGTTTTACACTGACGGATCAAATCTCGATGGGTCCACTGGCTTCGGTATCTTCAACAATACTATCACCGCTTCATTCAAGCTCAATGATCCCGCTTCAGTTTACGTCGCAGAGTTAGCTGCAATTCAGTACACCCTTGGGATCATCGACACTCTGCCCACAGATCACTACTTTATCGTTTCGGACAGCCTCAGCTCTATCGAGGCTCTTCGTGCGGTGAAGCCAAAAAAGCAACTCCCGTATTTTCTGGGGATGATACAGGAGTCCTTGTGTACGTTATCTGAAAAATCTTATCAGATTACCTTTGTTTGGGTTCCCTCTCATTGTTCTATCCCGGGCAATGAAAAGGCCGACTCATTAGCAAAGGCGGGCGCATTAAATGGTGACATATACGAAAGACCAATCTGCTTCAACGAATTTTTTAGTATTTGTCGTCAGAGGACGCTCAACAGTTGGCAAACCTCGTGGAGCAACGGGGAACTTGGACGATGGCTACATTCGATTATCCCAAAGGTATCAACGAAGCCTTGGTTCGGGGGGATGGATGTGGGTCGGGATTTTATTCGCGTAATGTCCCGACTTATGTCCAATCACTACACCATGGATGCGCATTTGCGGCGTATTGGGCTTGCGGAGAGTAGTCTGTGCGCTTGTGACGAGGGCTATCACGACATCGAGCACGTTGTCTGGGTATGCGCCGGGTATTGTGACGCCAGGTCTCAGTTAAAGGAATCCCTTCGGGCCCGAGGTAGACCACCCAATGTACCAGTCCGAGATATGCTGGCAACTCGTGATTTCCCCTATATGTCCCTTATTTATACCTTCATAAAAACGATAAATATCCCAATTTAGCCCCTCTCTTTTATTTCTCGTTTTTAGAGTTTCCTCCTGCCTTGTGGAACCGATCAGCTCCAGAGTGCCACTATGTAACCGCCGTCGCCCTTACCACTACTCCTGCATAGAAGGAAACTGAAGCGAGAGCGACTCGAGTTCCGATGAGTTTTGAAGGATTCCCCGCGTGTCCGAAGAATACCATCCGCCAATCCGGTACTCGACGACTTACTAGACTGAGGCGCAAATTTGTTTCGCTGATCCCCCTTCCCCCCCCGTTCGAGCGAAAGTTGCAAGTTTTGCTCTTCTTTCCCTGTCTCTCCCCTGTCCTTGATACAACTGCTGCTACACTGATGCGGAAATAAGCCACCCTCTGAATATCTTGACCAAGCATAAGTTTTAGTTAAAAAATTCAAATTAGTATTCTGTATTCCTAGTTTTAAGATAGCTATAATTTTTACTCTTTATTGAAACTCTTGTCCTCCATCTTGTAAATAGAATTGAATCCCTAGTTTTAAGATTTCTGTGAAGTTTCTCATAAATATTTGTTCCCCCTTTTGTGTACTAAACTATATTGTTAGTTTTAAGATAACCGTAAAATATTTCGTAAAATACTATTACTCCCCCTCTTGTATATCAAAGTGAATCCCTTGTTTTAAATTTTTTCATAAAAAAATCGTTTGGCCCTCTCTTGTATATTGAATCTTATTTCTAGTCTTAAGATAGCTGTAAACTTTTTTTTTTCCTTTGTAAAAAAAATATTTCAACATTGTAACCTCCTAGTTTTAAGATATCCAAAATGTAAAAACATAAGTATTTGGCACCGCCAAGCTAACGCATTTGTGCCTATCAAATAAACGAAATGAATAAAAAAAAAAAATATACCTCATGATTGAACGCAATGCCTATTCCAAGAGATAAATACTAGAACTCACTGTTTCTTTACCAACACAGTATTTTGTCTTTGAAGTGAGCTTATATATTGATGTTTGAGAAATAATTAATTTATTATAAAGGTAATTCACAAAATGTTCTCAACATCGAATTCCTTGAATCACGTAGATGTGTTTTCATATCCCGATTATCACAATCGGTTTAGTTTTGCCCCTAAAACACCAGTAAAGCAATACTCTGTATGAAACAATCTCGTTTTTAGTTAGTGGAAATTGGTAAGCGAGGACTAAAAATATAAAATGTTTAATATCTCCGACGCTCATGCACGGATTTCAACAATCTATAGCTTGTTAGAAAGGTATTTTTACAAGCTTTCTATTGATGTGCAGTAATATATAGTTCAAAAGTTATTCGCGAAAAACCTGCTGTGTTTTGACAAAATCGCCCATATCTCAGAAAGTAAACCACATATCGAAAATCAAAAATAATAGTGTCAAATGGCAACGTTAGGCCTTTCATTTGAAACTAGTGTCATTAAGATCGGTTCAGCCATTGCTGAGATAATTACATGACATTTTGTACATACATACATACACACATACACACACACATACAGACATTGTCTCAATTGGTCGAGCTGAGTCGATTGATATATGAGACTCGGCCCTCCGGGCCTCGGAAAAAGTTGTCAAAGTTTGAGCGAATCCTATACATTTCTTTTGTAAGAAATGTAAAAATTGAATGTACTTTTAAAGTGGTCTGTTGGTGTTCTTTTGAATAGGTGTGACCGCATGAAGAGATCACAGTAACCATGCGCGTCGAGTGTGAAAATTTTTCGCTGCCGTCAATTTACTTTCTTGATTAACAGAGAACATTTAAATTTTGGAAATATTGAAGTGCTGACTCCTGAAAAAAATGGAAACAACTTTCGGGAAGATCTGAAGAAACGAGGATTAAAATACCGCAGATGCTCCGTTACAGGAATGGAACGGTTTCAGGAATCAGGATGGTGGAGTGAAGCACGGGAAAAAGTTATAACATTTGGAACCCACCATTGTTTCTGGTGAGCTCGTTCTGGTTAAAAATATCTATCTTTTCTTTGAGATTGCTTTTCAAGTGATTTTGAATATTTATTTCATTGAAAACTTCATTAGAATATTAAAAATAGTTGTCATTCTCCTATCAGAGTCAGCTTAGATGCCATGTGGTATCGGGTGGTTGGAATCGTGAATTGATCTACTGAACTCCTGCTTCGGTGCCGTGATGGGTAGTAAAACATTGATATCTTGCATTATCTAGATTTTCTAGGTTTTCTTCTGTATTGTATTGGGGATTGATGTCTGAGCTACTGGTAGCCATTAATGTTTCGCCCAAATCTTCATGTACCCTTTGTACCACGTTTGGCTTTAGATGTGTGAATCTAAATCTGGGTGGAAAGATGAATTCTGACGTGTGGCAACGTTGGCTCTAATCCGTGGTAGAACACGTTGTCCTTCATCGACGGCTCCCGAGACCTCGAGTTTCATTTTCTTGTGCCTTCTCTTTATCATTATGTCCGAGAGCCAGTAAATGAGTTGATTCTACCACTAGAGCCTTGTTAATCGGTAGGTAACACTATAATCAGTTGCTGGATGGTTGATCTTCCTCCGCTGAACCTGATCTATTCCCCGGGAAATCCGCCAAACTCATTCTCGAAACAATATGTTCAGCTTTGAATTTATTTCTCAAACAACTTGGAGAGGGCACAAGATAAGCCGATAACTGTTGGAAACAGTAGGATCTATGTATCCCCGATTTCACTATTGAGATATACTTTGCTTACTTACACACTAAAGGAAAGCAGCTAAGCTCCCAGCACCAGTTGAACATTAACATTTAACCGAAGATACTAACTGATCTCCAGTGACTCTCGACTGCTCCGGAACTAAACTGTCAAATTGATCAATTGCAACAACGACCCTTTCGTGTGGACTATCTATAGCAATCCCTCAATTATAAGAACATAGAAGTTTTCGTCCCTGCGTATCACACTTTATGTTGTTAGTAGATGTGATAATAAGACACCCACCATCTACATCCCCAGACGAGACCAGTAGAGGTACAGGTTTTGTGTTTTTATACTTAAGAATCTTCGTCAGAGGCCAGAATTTAGCACGATGATTCTCATGACAATCAACACACTTCGGTTCGATGTCATCGGTTTAGGATCAGTAGTATGATCCTTTGAACATCGGTGAAATCGTGCTTTCATGAGATAGTTTTATGGGATCGTCCCCATATCTCAGGTTGTTCATGCACGGAGTAACATCACAGTGCTGTGGGCACACGATTTCCACGACACGATGACTGGGAATAGGTCCCGAACGGCTTTCAAAGCAGTATTGTGTGTGCTACCTTTGATGAAGTGTATCAGAAACTGGTCGCGGAAGCTGCTGCTGTCAATTTCATTAGGCCGACGAGTCTTCGGGTAAACTGCTATTGATGAAAGAATCTACAAATTCGGTAAAACAAAAAAAAATACGGCATTCTTTCATTAAGAAATGAATGTTTAAAGCACAGGTGCATGCAAATGCTGATTTCATTTTTGGATCGGAGTTCGTTCTGAACTAACATTTTTGTATGGCTCTTGTTAATATAAGAGCGAGCCTAGAGCGATTCGTTTCTAAAACCGAAGTCAGCATTAGTTTGGCGGAGAGCGAGTAAAGGAGCTTTAACCTAGGCTTAATGAGCCAGGGCTAGGTGTAAGTACCTCTGTCCCATCCCAAAGGACCAAAGGAGTGACATTAATCTTCTTAGCAAAGTCACTCCAAACGTTTCATTCTAACCCCCTATAAACTGAAACGGTCGGTACGGTTGTCCTCGTTTCTTCCTCATTCAAGTTTCAAAACGATTCGTTGGTTGAATTATTTATTCACTGAATAATTCAATTACCGTATAATATTGAAACATCTTCAAACCCAACTCTGCACAGTAGGCCTGGCCGTTTTAATATTTGCGACATATTATAATATGCTTCAAATATTAATGTTGACAAGAAAAACACTAAAGAATAACCGCGGTGTTTTCCAGGATGCTTTTCAATACTGGCTGTGTAAGGGTTAGAATAGAATAGAATAGAATAGTACTTTTAAAGTGGTCTGTTAAAGGTTGTAGATCTCGTCAAATACAACACAAAACCACCACCAATTTAATCTACTCTCAAAATCTTGATTTATAGCAAATTAACCATTTTTCAGGATTTTCAACAAGAAAAGTGTTTTGGAAAGAATAAGAAATGACCTTTCCAACGGTACGCTATGTTATGTTCTTTTGTTAAAAGTACTATGCGGTTTTTTGGACAACAATTTGAAAGTAACCATTATTTTACTAGGTTTTTTTTTATCAAAAATATGAAATTGCTCTACATTTTTTTTTATTAGGAAGCGTCTTTGTTGAAATAGAAATTTAAGGAGAAAATTTAATTCCGCATCCACCTATTTATCTATTTATGATCAAAATCGGTTGAAAAATAGTTATTATTTTTTTCCAAATTAGAAACTTGCTCGAATGAACTTTTAAGGGAAATTTTTTTTTAAATTTATTTTGTTTTGCTCGGTTACAAATACATTTATAAGTATATGTAGAAACTTTGAGTTTGAATTTAGAAAAAATAACGGAAGATATAATTATAGCATGTTATAGGGCTAGACAATACCTCACTAGCTCCTTAAGAGTTCATGCAAGCAAGTTTCTAATTTGGAAAAAAAATAATACCTCTGCCATTTTTCAACCGATTTTGGTCATAAATAAGTCATTGGATGCGAAATTGAATGCTCTCTCTAAATCTTCATAGAAGCATAGACGCTTCTTTAAAAAAATGTTGAAAATTTTTCATAATTTTCATGGAAAAATCGCAAAATTATGTTTGTTTTCATATTGTCGACCCAAAACCGCAAAGTATTTTTGACTAAAAAACATAATATAGCATCTTTTCAATCATTGATGACCGCGCAGAAATTTTTTTAATGTCGAAAGTCCCGAAAAATTGTTTTTTTTTGCTATAAATCAAGATTGTTGTTTATTTTTCAAACATTGTCTTGTATTGCATTTGGCGAGATCTACAACCTATACTACGTCACTTGAAAAGTACAAAATCACTTTAGTACCGTATAATTCATTGGATTTGCATCTAGTGAATTCGAGAGCCATTGTGTGGTCGAAATGAAATTCGGAACGTTGGTTTTCAGCCATTCTTGGATCACTCATGCTTTGTGAGACAGTGCCAAGTCTTGTTGAAACGTCCATGGTTTGCGACCGAATTGTGTGTCTACCCGAGGCTTCAAAGCAGCCTTCATAATAATATATCGCATTTATTTTGCCGCTACAGCGGCCCAAACCATTATTTATGGTTGGGGTTGCCTCCTGGCGGCCAACCGATGAACCAAATTCTCATATGAACGGTGAGTCAAGTAAACGCTATCATTTTGTGTGTTTACGAATTGCTCAATTTGAAAAAAAATCGTCAGAAAATAAGAAGGAACTCCTTTTTTTGAAATCCATCACAGATAAATTTTTTTGGCAAAACACTTTTGTACGCTTGTAAACAATACTCGGAACTGTCATTCAGCCAATTTATAGACATTCAACATATAAATCGCATTTGAAATAGTTTTTTAATTATTAAACAAATTTTACATATCAAATTAGGTATTAGTAGCAGGCGTGGAACACTTGTGGTTTGTGAAAAAACGTTGCCAACTAGTTGAACAGGGAGAATATTACTAGAGATCAAAGTGTATGTAAGACATTCGTTTTGAAAATATGGAAATGACATCCAAAAAGACGTAAGTCCTTCGTGAAAATAGCAAAAAGCATGTTCATTTACGAGGAAAACTGTGAATCTATGCAGATCCATTTTTGTTTCAATCCAGAGAATTTCATTGTGATGTATAGTGGCACAAAGTGTGAGAGAACTCCAAAAATCGTTGTCTCGTATTTTTTGCAATTTTTTATTTTATTTTTCTCAAAGTTTGTGTAAAATTATCTCAAAACTTTACAACTATTGGACGAAAAATCAATTTTGATTTTTCGAGCGCGAAAATAATTTTCGTCTGTTCCGAGTAAGAAAAAGCAATTAACCCTCCGGAAGACGCGCAAATGGCTCACTGAACGAGCACCCGCTGATGCCCTAAGACAATTTTGCTAGATTTGAAGAGCAGCGTGCACTCAGTGCACTAGCGCAACTGCCGGAAGGTTAAGAATGCAGGCCTCGCCCCCCAAAGACTTTTTTGTGTGTTCTTGAAAATTTGCTTATGAAGACGCCGTGTAGCTCACAAATCTTCAACTTAAACGACGTCATATTTTTTAAAGAATTAGTGGTTTGCACTAGTTTTGGAAACTATTTCTGCTACTTTTACAATATATTAGCCCTTTAATGCCCAACCCTTTCAAAAAGGTTTACATAGAAATAATTTTAAAAAAACCTACATATACCATTTCAAAACTGGTAGTTGAAATAGTTCCAGTGACTTAAAATTAGTTAAAAGCCTAATTTTTAGTAACATAGACCAATTTTTCTAATTTTGTCACAACTTTGTAAGGAGCCACTGTGTAACGGAGCACTTTGTCAACGCACGGCTCATTTTGATGTTACCCGCGAGAACTTATATATTGGCCACGCCGCACAAAACTCGAGCAGCGTATGTGTATAAGTTCGAACTGATCAATCCAATACGTCTACATTTGGAGGAGTGCACTGCAAAAATGTTGTATCGAGACAAAGTACTCGTTGCACTCGTCCCGCCTTGCCAGTACTACGAGTAGGACTCCTAGTACCGACACTTTTTGCTAAGTACCGATTCCTCGATACTGAAGCCCTCAGTACCGGTAAGAAATCGGCACTCGACTTTTCTTTCAAGAAATGACGAGAAACACTCCTGAGTGCAATCGAACCTTGATAATGATGATTTAATTGATTATCTTGTATATACTTAACACCTATTTTGATTAACTAATTTATATGTTGCTTGTTTGGGGACATCATTGGACTTTGCATTGTAGTAAAAGATTGTGTTACCCAAGTAGCACGCTTTGTTACTGTATAGTGTTTGTATCTCTCTTGGTAACAACTAAGTTATGGAAAAAGCGCACTTTGTTTGTATGTTGTGCAACATGTTTCTAATTGCAGCAAAATAATGAAAAAAATGGCTGTGCCATTTGTCGAGCACTGGGTAGTTGGACAGTTCTGTTTTAGGGTGGAATGGCAAACAAAGAGGCATTTGCAACTTGTTAGACTGTTTGTGCAAGTTAGCAAAGTTTCTGATTAGTTTCACAACTGTTATTGATGTTTGCATACTTAACACTATTGGCCAGCACTATAGTTACATAGTTGCACAATCAGTTTAAAAACCCGTGGAAATTCATTTCAAATATACCCAACAATAAAAAATATTGTGTAGCAGTTGTGCAACATTTAAAACTTTCAACAAGTTGCAATTGCTACTTGGGTAGTTGTGCCGTCTATGATTTCGAGGACGCTTTTGAAAATAGTATTTTCTAGATGGTTTCGATATCTGGAAGATGCGAGAAACAGTATGTGAGAATGATAATACAAGCCGAGCGTGTATCTTGCATTTATATATTCTTGTTATGCTATAAACCGGTTTCTCGCTTCTACCAGTAATCTATTTACTCCACAGCATCCTTATCCCTACGGTAAAAATGCTCGTCGATTTTGCAAGCCCTGGCTTGTTGCTGGTCTCTTCCGTTAACAAGAAAATTACATTCCGCGCAAATTGAATGCGCCTACCAAATCCAAAATAGTTGGATACTAAGTCAGTGTTCGTCTACTTTCTACTTCAGCCAGCACGGTGCGAATAACCAAAATAGTTAGTTTTACTCTTCAATAACATTACTTCAATCACCAAATTAGTGGTTGCTGTTCAGGGAATAACTTCAAAAGCTGCTTTCAGTATCTCCAAGCCAACAGCCAGCACCATCAGCTAATACCAACGACAGCGGGCTCAGCGTTATAATTATTAAATTTCCACAGCTCCGTTGTCATATCAAATAAATGAATCAGGAAAATAAACACGAACGTTGTAATTATTTTCGTCTAAGCAGTACAGGAAAGTTTAAACACTTTTACCAAATATTTTGAATGGTACCGAAAATACCGGTAATTACCTTTCTACCGGTATTTCGGTACCGAAAATTTCTCGGTATTCCCGGGATTTTTGGTACCGGTATTACGGGTACCAGAACTTTAACTATGAGCATATTTCGTACTATCACAAATGCTTCAATGCTCGGAATTCAACGCTCAAATTTTCAAACTTTCTAAGAGAAGTGTTTTGAGCGAATCTGATGAGATGCGTGCAACGGCGTTAGAGTACAAACTCCTATTTTGGTACTTCGGTGAACCACTACAGTTACATATTGCGTTTCTCGCATTATCAATGGAAAAAGATTATCTGTTATTTCGGATCGACCATTCGTAAATGACTTTGTTCTTCAGGTAATTTCGTTTTCATCCTCGTACAGTGAAGAGTGAGATGCCATATTATTTCACCAAAGAAAACAATGCAACTACAACCCTTAGTTTCGGCTAACAAACCAGTTCACCAGATTCATCTACAAGTGCCATCCATGCCGTCATTCGTACGCTTCCTTTAGGCAGCCAGAAACTATGACGCTTATGGTGATGACTCTTGATAAGACTTCATTTAAATACCATCCTTTTTCCCGTGCCATGGCATGGTGGGCCATTGGGAGAAGTGTCTGGGAAAAGATTATCAACCTCAAACCTGCTCTGATCTCTGAGTTCGAACCCTTACCGTCGAGTCGAGTTGAATCGAGTCGCTCACGGTTTGTTGGCGCTAACGACCGACAGGTTCCTCTGGTTACCACTGCCACCGCCGCCACGGCGTTGGGGGATCGGTCTGGAATCGGGGTTATCCCATTATTGTGCAAATTGTGAGCTTATTCTCGTCATCGGCTCTGGCGCGGATGTCTTTTTGTATCGAGGCCTGTTTCGGAGAAGGTGGCGAGATCACGACGCCTATCGAATGGCTCGTAAAAGAACACCGCAAAGCAGCCTTCGTCACATCCAGGAAAGCACCCTGGAGATTGAATTAATAAAAATGGGAAATATGAACTTAGGAACACAGACTGTAGGAAGCAACTGGCTGGAGGGTGCATAAATTTGCATAATGAACAAGTCGCGACAATTTCATGGTTCGCAATTGAGCGATGTGCTCTATCGACGATTTTGCGAAAAAAGTCATTTGCGGTTTGAATTTGCAAATCTAAAACAGCGAGTTCTATCCGTCACCGATTTGCCACTGTTAGCTTCGATGCCCTTGTCACTTGCGTATCGTTAGTCGACTCTTGCCAATAACCACAAGCTGTAGACTTCCTTCATAAAACGGAAGCACCATCCAGTGGGCCGTTGACGAAAGTGAAGAATTTAAAAAATTATTACTCTACTAAACAGAGGACTACGAGTGGACCTACCTACATTGCCCTCCAAGTGCTTTCTCCTTTGAAAGGCACCCTCGCGAGAACCGAACGAATTGGTGGGTAAATGGGTCGAGGGCAGTAGCGCGCCCAGTTTTAGGCGCGAGCCGTAAAAAGTGCTATGAATTTTAATTGCCTTATCAGCCAGCGTCAGTCCCGGCCACGCTGAGTTGTAGATTCGTCAAAAGATTTGGTGGAGTAGGGTACCATTAGGAGAAATTGAATTTATAATGCGGCACTCCGAGGAGGTATACAAATTTGTTTGATCTGGTAGAAAATAGATTTAACTTCCGGTGGGCTGCACGATTTAATTTAATTTGTAGAATTTCTGGGAATCGGGAATGCTATCAGGGACTTCAACCTTTCATTTGAGTTCTAACGGCTATCACTATTAATCAGTATTACAATTATTCTAATTGATTCCCACTAGATCAGTGCTATCATAGTCAATTTCTGCTACGAGAAAAATAATTGGATGAGTTGAAATACTTATGAATATTGATACAAGTATAATTTTAGATTTAATCTTTCTAGGACTCATACTAGTGCACTGGCTGCATACCGGCTTGAAAATCTTGCGGTATCGTCCGTAAGTACCCTGGGTTCCTCTTCAAAGGATCAGCTTGATTTCCGGTTTATTGAATAGGCAAAGAGCATCGTAATGAGCATCTTAGACTTTGAACTAATTTAGTTTTCCTTTATCACAATACTTTCATGGAAAAAATACGTTTGAAGCATCATCATCATCATCATCATTATAGTGGTATAGTCCGGGTACTGACAATCATAACCGAATGTATTTTAGATTTCCAGGTTATACGAATTTGCGCCATCAGTCTCCAATTTTCTTCAATGCCTGCCGCACACGCATCTTCTTCGATTGCACACAGCCAGCGAGTGTTGGGTCTGTTCGGAAGTCAATGATCACTTCCAGGTTCTCTAACCTTAGCTTTAGACATGCCCACTGTACTGCCCATACAAGTATAAGAGTCCCATATTGAAAAACAGCAAGCCGAGAAAAACGCTGTTCAAGATTTACATTTTCATGGAGCCTTATGGATGGGCCAAACATGTTTTGGTATTTTTTTTCTCTATATTTTCAAAACAATACTGGTAATTTTACTTGTAAATTGTGATTTAGTGGTGATACAGAATACAATCCAACAGATAACTCGTTTTCGAACAAAATCCATATGGGACTTTTATGCTTTTATGGGCAGTGTAGTCTGCCGTGTTTTATCCGCCATGTATTTTGTCTTGTCAGGGATTATAGTTAGTACGATTCTCGCAGCTTCCCTTTCAATGGCATATTTGTCTCTCCACTATTCTGCGATCAACGCCAATGATGTTGATGTCATCCGCAAAGCTAAGATGCATTTCAGATCTCTTGATGATCTTCGTATCGCACCATCGAGTCCGTCAGTTTTGCGTTGCGTTGCGTTGCGTAAGCACGGTATATTTCGTAGATTGCAGACTGATGACTCTCATTTACAGCCAGACTACTTGAGGAGTAGATCTCTCTCATCAATTCTTATAGGGTAGACGTGCCCTTATTCATCTCATTAGTCACGATGTCACACTATTTCGCTGATAACTCAGCCCTCATTGGTTGGATTGCTCTTAAATAGGCATCAACATCTTTGCTTCGTTCTTAAGAAGCAGATCAGTAAAAAATCTGGCTTGGAAAATGTAAAATACTCGCGTTACAGCGAAGCGAAAAGTCGAGTACAACGCACCTTTTTTCATCCTACCATTTGAGCTAATGCGTTGAATAGAGATAGCAGACACTGCTCTAACTAATGTGTTCAAATGGGTGGGATGAATAGAGGTGCTAAGATGAATTAGGGCACAGTAACCCTACAATAAATATTAACGCGTCAGGTTGTCTGAAAGAGTGTAGCACTTGGCTAATCATTGTATTGCGCATCAAGCGAAACGAACACAATGTGGATAAAGACAGGTTTCGATTTTCTCTACACGACACATTCCGTATTTGAAAATCGGCTCACACTCGGCTAGCTTCAAAGCATTGTCAGAAAAAAGCGACTCGAAATAGTGGTGGGCAGTGTTACGAAATTTCAAAATCAGTTACCTATTTCTGCTTGCGTTTACCGAAACCGCCATTCAGATTCAACGCCTCCCTCATTCATTCACTTTCCAGCTGACTGAAATTTCATGCAGAATCGAATGCTTGAGTGCAGAGGAAATATAAATTCATTCACCAACCAAAGCATTCATTTGTTATTATGTGGACAGTTTCAAGGCAGAAGTTAGCATCTTCTACATTTTCGAGCATAAGGGAACTGCGTAATCTATATTTGGTGCACTTTTGATCAATAATCTCTCTCAGAGCTAGAATAGAAATAAAATTCACTTTGCTTCTGAAACCGAACATGTCCGTACCTGAAAGCGCTGCGTCGGCCGAACGAATGACCATTGAAACGAACCAAAAATTTCATTCATCGCTGCGGGCGTGAATTGAATTTTGTTTTCTTTCAAGTTCAGGCAACGATGTCAATTTTTTTAAGCTCTGGTGGTGGGGTATGTCGGTCGGTGTTAAATTGAAATTTATTTTCTATCACGGACGTCAACAGCAAGTTAGCGACTGCACAAAACATGAACAGTCCTTCCCGTCATGTACGTGAAGCAAGACCTATAGACCTATAGTATCCACGTATCCGAGCCGAGGGTCCGGATCCAGACACTTGTCTGGATCTAAGCACCATGTCTGGGCCTGGTTCAGATCCTGGTAAGGGGATGGGCTAGATCCAGGGACTGGTCTGGATCTGGGTACTGGTCCAAATTTTGATACTGATCCCGGTATTGATCCGGATCCGGGAGATCCGGATTTGGGAACTGGTCCTGATCCGGGAACTAAACTGGATCGAGAACTGTGTCCAGAAACATCTTAAAATTTTTAGTTCAATATCCAACCTAGTAAAAAAATCCGTATAAATTTCGGCTGGTTTCAGCCAATATTGCGGCAGATTCCAGCTTGAATTCGGGCAGAAATCCGCTAGAACTCTTGTTGGTTTGGCTCGATACTAATACTATCATACGAACAGAGCCGAAGTTGACAAATATTGAAAAAGTATTTGGTTGTGTGATGCACATACACGAACATCTACCGCACACACAGTTTTTACTGTTGCCGTCATTGCCTGAAGAACTGTCACAAAGTTGGCAACCATTTGGAGATCAGGGTAACAGAGGTATTTTGGACACCTCGCATATTTTGGCCCACCCAACCTCTTTTTTATATTTATTAAACGAATTTACATAAAATTTTGAAAATTTCGTTGTAGTTTTGTTGAAAAACTCTTATTACAGTTATTGTATATCAAGATGATTTTTGCAAATACATATTACCATTATAAATCACAAAATTGTGGAAACTCATCAACCGCTATACAGAAATGAAGAAAAAATTAGAGGAAGTAGCAATATTGTGAACTACTTTCAAAACATATTATAATAAAAATACGTCATGTTTTGTTGAACAAATTATGTTAATGCAATCATAACTAATTGATGAATGTAAAATTGCGTAAATTATATGAAAAATTACATCGCAGATCATACAATAAGCTATGACCACAATATATTGTACGATTTAGGGAAAAAAACACATTTCTGCCATATCTTCTGGAATTACCCTTTTCATCTGTTTCTTGACGTTATTGCTACTCAATGAAGAGTGTAGGCAGCGAAGCTTGTTGTTTCGCTTATTTTTTTCCGAAACTTGTTGTTTCGCTTATTTTTTTCCGTTTATTTGACATGGCTTGATGTGTTAGCATCACTGAGCTGTGAGACTTTTATGATTTTATACCATGTAAAAATTAAAATTAACTTTCAAAAGGCCAGCCTATCGGGTCTTGTTGCTGCAGCTTGCCACTGCGTGTTGAGATTCTCTTCTTTGGATGTGAAACATTAGCTGCGTTGTCTCCGGCACTCATTCGGTCTGTCTTACGTTTTTGCTCACGTGCATGTCGTCATCGGTACTGCATTCATGATGCTAACGGTCGGATGTTCTTATTTGCTTCTTGAACTCAAAACTCGCTGTTGTAAATCCTTTTCCATCGGCATTTGATTCTTTATTGATGGTGTTGGTTTGGAGGCATTTGGTCTTATCGTTGTTACTTCACTCTTGGTAATGGCGGATTGTTTAGTGGTACTGGGCCCGATCGTTGTTGATCTCGTGTTTGTTGCTGCCCGCTGCATTATTTAGCTCAGATTTCCCTTTGAATAAAAACTGTTGTCCCATAGAATGGACACAAATCAATAGCTTAGGATGGATATTTATTCTGACATTTTTATAGTAGACCAGTAGCTGAAACTGACGTAAGTTTAGAAATCAACTAAATTTGTCCAAAAAGCCTTCTACGAGAAAAATATGCATACATATTAGACACGAGCATTTCTATTCAGTTAATGTCATCTTGCAATGGTGTGTGTGTGTTAACCATCCTATCTCCCACTAGCTGGTAGTGATTTACAGAAAAAAGATGTTTGCGTGTATTTAAACATTTATGCAAATAACTTGGTTCACGGATTTAGGAAGGTGTTAGCTCAATTGACTTTCCGATGACCCATTTCGTGTACAGTGCCAGACATGTTCCGAGGTCATCGTTCCATCAACTAGCCCCGCCTTACTGTAATGTTTGTATCAATTGGATTGTAACATTACAGTAAGACTTTCGATTCCATTTAAGCAGGAAATCGACGCGTATTTAGTATATTGGTTCAATTTGTATATGTAACATAACACATGTGTACTAAAAACTTACCATTTTTGTAGTTTTCTACCTTCATTTCTACCTCCCATTTATGTCTCCTTTGACTCTCATCCACATTTCTTAAATTCCTGCTTATTTAAGAAAGAAAAGGGGAAATAATAAAAAAGACCCGATTGACTCCGTGTTTTCCTCAGTGCTTTCGTTTCTCTTAGTCTGGTGGCATCCAGTTCTCACGAGCGCTGTGTCTCTGTAGTGGGCAAGCATAACCAGTAAGCACAGAACTACAAGATATTTTAAAGTGGATGCCGTAATGGTCAAAAGAATAATAAATGCAGATTTGAGAAACCATAAGCCGATTACAATGGCGTGCAATTACCAGCCGGACGATGAACAAAACCATACCATACTAATGATAGAGTGCATTGATTAAAAACATGCACGCTGCACAGTTGTGATATCTACCATGACAACTCGCCTGCGTGTGTCTCCGTAACCAGATTGTTTTACTCACACGTACTCACAAAAAAACAAGATAAATAAAATATACTTCCTTTGGTCTTTTGATGCATTCCGGATTCCTTTCTATCTGTGGCTTGAGAGCGTAGAGGCAAAACGCCGTTCAATTGGAAGATTCACTACCACCTCTTCACTCTCCTGGTGATATCCTCACACCACGAGATGTATTATGATACGATTCCATTTTGGTTGCGTATATGAAACTAAGCACAACTGACTCACGAGCTACGCACCCTGCAACACCAAACACACACAAGCACATCAACGGTTAATCAGTTAACGTCATCTTGCAATGGTCCATAATAACTAAAAACGTTGAATCTCTAGTATGGCGTAGGGTTCGTCGCGGTGCGGATGTGGGCGGTAAATGGATAGTCCGCACCGCAACCGCAAAAAAAATAATAAAACCGCACCGCTTACCGCAACCGCATTGCATTTACCGCACCGCACCGCGCGGTAAATGCGGTAAAAATCATGTATTTTTAAAAATTATTCATTTGTTTTGTATAATCATATATAATATAATGTTATTCTTATTTACACCAAAATTACCTTTACGGACTCCTCAGAATGTAACATTTATGAAAAAATTCAACTTTGAAAGTTTTATTAAAGGGGGTAAGGGTTTTGGCGCAAAAAAACACTTTTCTGCGATTTTTTTAAACTTTGCGTGAAGCGAATTGATAAAAACTTTTTATTATAGTGTATCATTTCAATAACATGCTGTAATCTATGCAATCGACAAATGACTCGGTGATGAAGCTTTTTGTAGAATGTATCTGGAAAAACATGGTTTGCGGTGGTACCTGCCATTCAAAAACTACTTACCCTACTTTTTCATTCAAACTTTGCATTATTTCATTCAAACTTTGCATACACATTCTATGTAAAAAATACCTAACCCCTACGCTGAGTTTTTTAGATAAATTTTCAATTAAGGCAAAAACTGTCCAAACTATGCAAAATTTGGCATCTGGGCTAACTTTGACACTTTTCACAATATGAAGGGAAGCTTTGAGAAACACAAAAAAAAAAATCGCAATGTCCTACACTAACTTCGAAAGCTTTACTTTAAAAAGGTTACAAAGTACTCCTAACTGAAAAATATTAATTTGGTAGAAAACATTCCCAGTTGGACGAACAATGGACGCACGCGAAAAAAAAATTCCTCGAAATTCGTTTGGTTTGATGATGATAATTACATTCTGTGGGTTGTTTTTAAATCAAAGTATTATTAGTTCATCTTTAAGTTCTCCAAATTTATCAAAATTCACGGTTGACAAAATGTCATCGAAAACGATTCATAATTCCACGATTCCCAAGAGGAATCGAGAGAAATGATGCATTTTTAATTGGATTTGACAGCACAATTCAATTGTTTTTCAATGATTGGATTGTGCGTTTTATGTATTTGAAAAGGCTCGTTTGTAAATTTTTAGTTTGAAGTATTAAATAAATAGTTCATAGTATGTTTTGTCATATTAGAATACCCAAAATGTAAAAAATCAAGTTGCGATAGGTCGAATACAGATTATATTCGAATTTTTTCTCAAATTATTGTCAAGTCTATGGAAATTAGAGCAATTAAATGTTTATTATGTTTCTCTATTGTAGGGTAGTAAGTAAAACTCGAACGTTCAGACAGAAGAATTTTCCTAATAATGACATTGCTAAGCATTCGTTCAGAAAATAAATCTAGTTGCGTCCTTCTCAAATGGTAAAAGTCATAGTTTTAATTCACTTTTTAATGCAGACTACAGACAATTATTTTTTGAAGCGCGGTTGCGGTAATACCGCGCGGTAAAAGCTCATTTCCCGCACCGCATCCGCGGGAAAAATTGTCTCACCGCACCGCAGTTTTTGCGGTGCGGGTGCGGTAAATACCGCGCGGTTGCGGTAATTACCGCAACCGCGACGAGCCATAGTATGGCGACTTGTCATTTCAATTGATTGTTTACCATTTACCTGACAGTGTCATTCCAATCGAGAACGAGACGTGTCAATGGCCCAATGGTATCTTACGCGATTTGAATGAATTGACAGATACATGGCAAACGATTGAGATGACGAGTCTTTATTCAGAGATTCAGTTACATTAATAGGAATAACATGGATGAATCAAAAGATCAAGCTAGAAGAAAAATATAACTTTATAATTCTCTATTCTTTATTCTTATGATGTTAGTTTACTACAACAATATTAAATTACTGCGAGTATACTCGAAGTGGACGAAAATATGTTTGAAAAATTGTTACCATGGCCAAAATATACTTCCGCCACGGGTCAAAAGGAAATTTCGGTGGCGGAAATAGAAAAAAAAAGCATTTTATGAAAAATACAATTTTATTGATTTTTTAGTAAATGATACGTTTTTAAGATATCTGTATTGATGGTCAGATAGAAGCCGATGTTGTACATGAGTATATTTACCAACCTTTGCAGTCTTTATATGTCTTATTGGCAAAATTTAAAAACTATGTCCTAAAGTAGGCCAAAATACCTTTTTTATCCTATTGATTGTCGGAGATGAGTTTTTCTTAACGAATGCTGTCTACGGTTTGTGATAGTGAGCCGTTTTATCATAGAATGGGGCAGTAGGAATCTCTCATTGATAACTGCAAAGCGTAGTTTGCAGAATGGTACTGTCTTGTGTTTTGTCTTGTTTGATCAGGACCTTTGAAATATCTAGAAATAATTAGTTTTTCCATGTATTCCTCGTAACGATTCCACTTTTCTGTATAGTGACACTTCTGAAGACCGTATCGCAAGTTCGAGGTGCCATATCGTGAAGTCGAATCTCGATTTTGCCATGACATGTTGTAGATTGTTCTGCAAAATGATTTTATTTGCCTGACACAATCTATCAAAAATTATCATTATTGAATGCCTGATATGATGGAATTGGATAAAGGTGACTTTCGCAAGCCTAAGCTGAAGCCTGTATGTAAATATTCCTAAAAAATCGGGATAATACGAAAAGACTATATGTCACGTTCGTTGACCAGAGTTCCATTTTTGTTCTTCATATTCACACATCTCGACACTAAACGCTCACTTCGGCAAGAATTGAAGTTACAGTTTCTTTTGTTCTTTAGACAATACAAGCCGGATATAAGATACCTTTTTTCGTTCGTTTCGTTGATTCGAACTGAAGTAGGAAATATACTACAATACAGTAATTACTCCAAGATTCACCCAAAAAAACTCATTTTTAAACTGCTTTTATTTTTTGGCAACGAAAGTCTGAAGAGAATGGAAACGTAGTTAATGTGGTTGTATCGCGGAGAAGTAATTGGCAAAAATGTTTTTCTTGCAACAGCTTTAAACATGTTTCTACATTTTATACCAACTGGCAGACAAAAGCATAATTTTATCACAGAATACGATTCTCAGAGATATTTTAAATTTTGTTTTCATTCTTTCTTTTTCGAGAGTTGTCCTACTGGAGCTGTTGAGCTGGGTTCACGTAAGAGCTCCCCATCAGAATCACTCGTTACAATTGCAGACGAGTCGGGAAGTTTCACCCACTAAAACACTGCTTAAATGCAATAGCAGCGAGCCATGGTTCTGATTGTAATTTCGAGTATAGGGTTCAGTTGTGCGGGCGTATGGACTTAACGATCGCATGGGAATGAGCGTTTATTTGGATGCGCTTGAGACCACGTTAATCGGATTGGAAGTGCTGTATGGTTCACTAAATCATTGGGGCGATTTTGTGTTTGCGCAATCTTAGGCGTAGTTGTGCGTGAATGATCGCGAATGTATGTTCGTCTTTGTGTACCATCGCGAAGGGCTCGGGCGTTTGTATGTTATCGTGTTCGATCGCGTGGACATTTGTTTGTCGCGTGGAGGTTTGCATGTCGCGTGTGCTAGCGTGTCACGTGGTGTCCATTCGCATATTCGCGTGTGTTCTTGGATGGTCGCGCGGACCGTGAATCTAATACTTAATTTTCAGCGTATGGTTCAACTCTATCACTTGAGTACCCAGTCATGTAGCCATGGAACGTGTTGTCTAGTGGATATGAGCGTCATTTTTTCTGATTGGTCCAACTGAAGGCATGGACCTAGGCTGCTAGGACCTAGAGCTTCCTGACGTAACCAATTCATGATCACGCGAACATGGGCGTTTGTAGGTCCATTCTTGAGACCGCGTTTGTAAATTTATAAGTGCTAAATCGTTCACTTAGTTACCGGGGTGTTACCCTGTTTGCAAGATTGTAAGAATAGGTATGCGTGAATGATCGCAAATGGCTCAAGCATTTGTATGTTAACGTGTTTGTCGCGTGTGCTAGTGTGTATGTTATTTCGCGTATATTAATTCGATTTTATAACCGTGTGGCTATTTGTATATTTACGTGTATTCTTGAACGATCGCGCGCGGACCATGAATCTGGTACTTAATTTGCTATGTGTGGTTCTGATCCTAGAAGAGAGTGAGTTCCCTCATATCACTACCCAAGTAACAACTGAAGTTTTATAGCATGCTACAAGTGAATTCTAAGTTTTATGAGTGGCTATAAAACTACCATAAAACCTCAATTGTTACTAGGGTAAAGTTCCAGGTTATGTCGCCATGGAATGTGTTTTTTAGTAATTTTCCAGAACCAAATGAGGCATCCATGTAAAATAAAATCATTCCAATAACTGAAATAGAAGTAAAAAAACTCATTACGACAACTTACAACAGTAAATATGGACGGTTTTTTGATCAGAATGAATGTCTCCCGTTGATAGAAACGTGCCTGATATATAACACAATTATGCCATAATTTTATAAACGCTCCTGAAGCCGCGCAGTGTACTGAGTGCACAACATTATAGTAAAAAACTACTTCTTTGCACAAGAAGACATTGATTACTAAATATAAAAATACGTGTCCACGCATTTTGCACTTATGCTTATCGTGTTCCTTCTGTGTATTAAGCTGCCCGATCAGTTTATCTGGCTGAAAATGTAACGTAAAATTAAATACTCTATTGTACTTAACAGTCTCCTTTCTGTATCTAATATTATTAGATACAGAATGATACAGAAGATAATGAGCACGTTGAAATTTTCGGTTCAACCTTTCAAATGAAATTAAAGCAAAAACCTATTAATCTATGTAAATTTGAAAGAGTTCTAGAATCCACTGCAGATTTGAATTGTATTATGTCTCAGAACTACATAATAAAGTCAAACTGCAGCGGTAATAAGTTGGTCCCGAAAAATATTAAAAATAGAAAATGTGTAGTCCGATTTATTTTGAGATACATTCATAGGAGGAAAAATGAGTTGAACCTAATATGTACATCGAGCACTATATTTTTCCCAACGGAAATGAATCGGGTAAATTGCGTTTCGACTTAGATAGAACGACCTGGCGGCTGGTAGAGATTGATTTTAAAAATTCCACCCAACTTGGGAGAACGGTTTAAACAACTAATCGAGACGGATAGCGGGACACAAAAAAGTTAAATTTTTTATTTATATTAGAAAAAATCGTAAAGTCCCAAAGCTCATAAAAAAATTTACAAAAATCGATTTTTAGCACTCTCGTTCACTGGTTTTCTTTTGCTAACAAAATTGCATTTTTGGAAACTAGTTTGCAAAGTTATTTAGTCTGTTTTCATTTTGTGGAAGATGTTTCGGTGTCGAGTACTTCCACTTCCACTGAGGTTAAAAATTCCATACAAATTCCGGACAAATCCGTACAAATATGTTTTCCGGACGCGCGACCAAAAATCCGTACTGTCCTCCCAAATTCCGTACGGTTGGTCAGCTTAGTCATGCTTAATTGCAAACTTCAGTCATGGGAAGAAAGAGAGAAAACGGTTGATAATTCAAACAAGGCCAAAAAAGGCTAAGCTATATTAATTTTGATGGTCTTCTTCGATCTGGTGAAATTATATACAACACCAATGATGTCATGAAGTAATAGTAGATAAACAGAATTAGTTGACCTTTCAACCATCAACAAATAATTCCGGATCTAATTATTGCCTCTGCCAAACACAGCTTAGAACAGCGACACTTAATTTAGAATGAACCCACCGACCTTCCCACTTGTTCGCCTATGAGACAGTGATTTGACAATTTTACATCCCCTTTGTTCCGTTACTGCTAGAGGCAAGAAGTAATGCATCACAACAATGGCGCATACATTAGGCAAGTTGTGAAAATATGTTCCATTAATTTGAAACTGAAACCGATTACTGAGTTGTTGAAAAATGCATTCTCTTCGGGAAAACTTCGTCAGTGGAAAGCTCTTCGAGCACTAATGGACAAATTCGACTCATGCATAATTGAACAGATCGTACACAGCGACGAAAAAGGTTAAGTGCTCATTTTCATTTTTATCCCGACCCCGTTATTTATTCAGTGTTTTGTTCAGCGCAATATCATTGCAAATATTTGTTACTGATACTAAGACGTTCCTTTACTGGAACAAGTATTTAGCTATCATCGTAATGATCATTGTAAGGGACAACTGAACACTAGTAGCTATGGACGCAGCTATGACAAGTGATTCGTACGGACCCAGTGAGAGGTTAGCTGGATCAATCCGCTGTCCTATTTGGTACCGTGAATCAGTACCAGTGAGTCTAATCACAGTTCTATTAGTAACTGGATACAGATCAAATAGATCTACCGTAGAAATATCGTTTGACAAATTGATTACCACAATGGCGTACAGCTCGCTCTCTTCACTTGATTCGTTCATTCGATTGATGTACCGAACGTAACCAAACACATTTTCCGCCAACGCACGTGATCTGAATTGGCCGTGTGTAAAAACTCGCTCTTTCCGCAGTTTTACAGTATCCACGTAAAATTTGTACGTACTATAATCTGCTTCCAATTGTTTGAGTAGATTGATTTGTCGAAAATATGGATTGACCGGTAGCCACGTTTTGTTGGAATTTGAGAAACCGGCATTGTAACCATCGTCCCACTGAAATGGAGTTCGTTGTGGATCTCTTGACTTCCGTTTGTACTCTTCGGGGCCCACGTTGCAACCCTGAGGATCTCTGCTGTCCTCATAGGATATATCTCGAAAGTCAAGCATTCCTATTTCCTCCCCGTTGTAAGTTACAGCCACACCGGGCAACGTCAATAGCATCAACAGCATTCCGTCTATTCGTTTCGTTCCATAGCGACTACCCACACGGGGTTGATCGTGGTTTCCGAGCTGCGAAAATACCGGTGACATCTACAAGCTATTGAAATATTTTGTTATATACTCACAACCCAATTAGTAACCTTGCCACGTGGTATATTCTCTAAGAAGCGATCGATGACGTACTTGAAGTCACGTGCCTTAGATTCCGCGTTCAATTCTGTAATCATGGCAAAATTAAAGGGAAAATGTGCTCTCTGCTCGGTTCTGTCGGCTGATTCGTAGTAAAGCATTATCTTATCCATACTAGTATATGCTTCTGTCATCATGATACTGAAAATAAGTATGCCTATTAAATGCCCTCAGGAAATTAACTTGTTGTTTACATAGTTTCTGTGCCGTTTTCGCGAGTGAAATTATCAATGACGCGCCTCCAATGGCCCACGACGTCGTAGGTTTCCATCTGAAACAGATTTCAAATATATTACTGAAAAAATGTAAAATCTGTGTTTTACCAGACTGTTTGTGTACATATGGTTTGTGTACCCATAGCTCAACGGATCCGATGGATCAACAACTGGCTCATCTCGAAACAGCTCATCTTCGAACATATGGTTAATTGCATCCACCCGGAATCCGGATGCACCTTTCCTCATCCAAAATCGCAAAATTTCATCAAACTCTGCAATGACCGCTTCGTTACGATAGTTCAAATCTGGTTGGGTCACCTCAAACTGATGCAGATAATATTCTTTCCTGATGTCACTCCATTCCCAAGCGGAACCATAGAAGACAGAGTTCTACGAATCAATAGTTTTTTTTAATTTTAACCGATTAGCTCGTAAAATGCAAACCGCTCACCCAATTATTTGGAACATCCGGCTTATCCTGGCCGGCCACTGGCTTCCCCGGGTGCCAAACATAATAGTCTCTGTACGGCTGAATACCAAGTTCCGACTGTTTGAACCACCAATGTTCGGTGCTCGAATGATTTGGCACAAAATCCAAAATAATCCTGATTCCTAGTTTTTTCGCTTCCGCAAACAGTTCCTCCAGATCCTCATTTGTACCGAAAAGCTCGTCCACTTCCAGAAAATCACTCACATCGTAGCCAAAGTCCCGTTGCGGAGATTTGAACACTGGACTCAACCAGGTAGCATCAACTCCCGTGTCCTTCAGATACTGCAGTTTAGCCGTTATGCCTTTGATGTCGCCTACCCCATCGCCGCTGGTGTCATAAAATGAACGTGGATAAATCTGATAGAAAAGTGCCGTTTCCCACCAGTCTTTTTCAACGGGCTCTTGAGCCGAAGCGATTGCCAGTGCTATGCTTAGTACAAACAATGGCAATGTTTTCATTTTTTTTATCTAAGCTATGGGGCGCTCTTGTTCGATGTTGAAGCGAATCGAGAGATACACTGATAATGTGCGGTAATATGTTTGAACGTTTTATAAGCGGGAGCAATCTTGCGCTATCTTTTCGGTATGCCGGGAGATGGAGATATCTCCCAGTCGGTGGTGATAATGCAATAAATGAATACAGTAATAAGTGGACTGAAAGGAGATATTTATTGTTGCATCAAAATAGACAAGTGATCACCCACAGAGCACGTGCAAAATTACATATGTATGCTTTAAATTGCTTGCTACTTCCAGACAATAGTTATTTTTTTCGATTCGCATGGAAAGCCAGTTAAGGTGAAAAATAAAAAAAAATCTTATATTGTTAAGTAGTTGAATGGTTAGCGTTCAAAAGGTGTTTTTACAACTATTTTTAAACTAGGAATAACTAGAGGGCGTGATTGAATTTTGTTAAGATTCGGAGGGAATAATTAGAGCTATTGGTATGAAAAGGAAAGTGGAGTTGGGCATTTTCAACGAGATTATGTAGTATGATAGTTTAAACTAGAAGAGAAAAGAAGAGCAAAATGCTTCGGGAAGATATTTGGGGGGGGGGGGGGGAGTGTAAGGGGTGATACTTCTGAGTATAAGTCAGGAAGGGAGGGTGGACAAAGATGACAGGGGGTTCTCTAGACGATTTCGTAGTACGGCTCAGATGCGGATCGGAAAGACTTCGAGTTGTGCGTGTGATGTTCGTGCTGTAGGTCCCGTGTTTGATGGCCCATTCGACATAGATGTTTGGTGTCGCATAAAACCATCGTGTGTTCAAGAAAGTAGTAGATGCTTTAAAAATACATTTTTGAGGGGAACATTTCAACCGGCTATCTCTCCGTTTTAAGGATTTATGACTGTTTTTTGGATTTGTTTGCTCTAAATTTAAGGAGATACAGTTTACAGAGTAGCAGGTGGTAGCAGTTAAACTTTCAATATTTTAATTGAGCAATATAAGCCCTTTCGACACATATATAATTCATACGGCGATCTAAACGGATACTAAGAAAAACGAATTCAATACTTTAACTTTTTGCATTATAGTGTCTCCCACGTTTATATGTTCATCCTATTTTTCAGAATAATTTTTTCTATTCAAACAAACAACCAAATTTGCAGGGTTTGTTTTTGCTTAATCAACGATGTTTATCGGAATTTGTAAACCCTGATGCGTTTCGTTCATTTGTTTTGGCAGTTTAAGTGAAGTGTCCTACTTAAAAGGGATGGACATAGCGCAATTGGTAAATCGATTGCCTTGTGCGCAGTTAACCTGGGTTTGATTCCTAACCTTGCACATAAGGATAAAAAAATTTCGAAAGAGATTTTTCTCACCCGAAAAAAGAAGCGAATGTTCCTAAGTTTTAAACCTCTAAAATCAAAAAATACGCATTCGCTAAGAAAATACGATTTTCCCAAAAACATGCTTCATTCATGTAATGCTAAAGAAATAATAGACACCACATATAGTAGTCAATCGAATTCCCAAGTTTCATTCTACGGTATTTGCTTGATAAATGAAATCAATCAAATCATTCTAGAACAAGCTCAGCGCAAGAAATATAGAAAATTTTAATGATTACATACCGAAGCGAAAGAAACTTGTTTTCAAAAATGATAGGAGTTCAATTTACTACTAAATGATGTTTTGATTATTACTTGATAATTACTTGAATAGAACATTTGTTGAGAAAAAAAATCTTGAAAGATTGAGCGAATTCCTTTATAAGAAATGCATACCTAACCGTGTTTTCTTAGTGAACATATTTGTGGTGTACTTTTTTTACTTTAACTGCCAAAACAAATGAACGAAACGTATCAGGGTCTACATATATCGAGAATTACCGTTGATTAAGCTTTAAACAAACTTTGTAAATTTGGTCCAGTTGGTTTGAATAGAAAAAAATTATCCTGAAAAATAGTTAAGTTTAGCTGCTACTACCTGATACTCTGCAAACTGTAACCCTTTAAAGTTAGAGCAAAAAAAAAACAGTCATAAATACTTAAAACGAAGAGTTAGCAAGTTGGAATGTTCCCTCCCATTCTCTAAACATGCCAAAAGTCAAATAAAAAAGTTATGGCAAAAAAAAATCTTTTTAAGGGGGTACGCGAACGTCGACATGTTCATCTGAGTCACTTTATAACTATTTTCTCTCAAGAGTTACCCCAACGCACTTAACTTGATTCGCGTCAATAATTTCAGAGTTAAAGAACGGCAATGGACGAGCTCCGGTTTTAATACTTGGTTGCCTGAAAAGCACCATTGATGTTTTATTTGGATTAACTGATAGTCCAGCATGAACACACTATTGCTCAACAACACGTAAGGCTTGTTGTATCAAATCAAAAAGTGTATTAATGCAAATACCAGAGATCATTATATGATAATCATCGGCGAAACCATATGTCGGAAACCCAAGCTCATTAAGTTTCCTCAACAAACAATCGTCGACAATGTTCCATAGAAGTGATGACAGCACACCACCTTGAGGCATCCGCAGACACTCAGTTTTATTTTCTCTACTTGTTTTAACTATGAGCACAGATGTCGGTTGCTAATCATTGCGTGTACCCAGTTCGTGATATATGAAGGTACTCCACGACCTAGTGATGCTTCCAAAATGGATTCGAAAGACATGTTGTCAAAAGCACCTTCAATATCGAGAAAAACTCCTAAATTTCAGTGCTTTTGTGAAAAAGCTTTTTCATTATTGTAGACAACATTGTATAACAGGGTGGTAGTAGACTTCCCCGCTGATTTGTATGTTGCATTGCATGCAGCAGGTTCTCACCCAAGCTAACATCCCGAATGTAGTGGTCGATTAAACGTTCCACTGATTTGAAAAGGAAGGAGGTCAGACTGATCGGTCTAAAGCTCTTTGCCTCCTCGTAAGTAACGCGGCACCCTTGGAGAATACATTTTACAGTTATTTCCCGCCAGCCACACTAATGGTATGTAATTTGTTACAAGACTACAAGTAAGAACTTTTTTCAAAATATGTTTGAAATGTTTATATGCTTTTTGCATAACATTCTACGACCAAATGACCAAGAATCCGAACTACCTGAAAAGAATTCAGCGGGAGTCGTCAATGATGGCTCCGTACAGCCTGGAAAGTGTGTGTCAAAAAGACACTTGAGTACTATATCTTCGTCAGATTAGTGTTCGCACACCTAGAAAAAATCGTGTAAATTTACGTCTCCTGACGAGCATCAAAAATGACATAGTTTTACGTTTGATTTTAATATTACATGTAGTTGAATTTTGCGAGTCACGTTATTTTACTCCACATATGGCGTTCGTTTAAAATGTTAAACGGTGTAATTTTATGGCACTGCGCATGGAAAGTACATCTTTCATGTTAAATTAAACAGAAGTGGTTACCAACCACTTTGGTATGAGGATCGCAGGGTATTTTTGAATGCTTTGCGAGCCAATTTAAAGACCTTCCGTTCCTACGTCTGCGATTTAAAAATCTTCTACATAACTTTTTAAGTCCAACTAGTTTGGTATTCCACCAAGGTGTTCCTCTAGAAGTACGCACAGCTCGAAGTTTGTTTGATCCCCGACCTCAACCAAGTCACTTGGAGATTCAATTGTCGGAGGATACCCCTGAAACCTAGTCACCTTCGTAAAGGTCCCAGTTCGTAGATTTGGAATTACGATATGTGACGATATCTAGCGAGAAGTTTAAATGATATAAGACGATGTACTTATGATCAGATAACGACGATTCGATCTCGTTTGGTACGAGCCAACTCATGCGGAATACTGTCAGAAAAGATAGTCACATCGAACACCTCTTCTCTCCCAGCTCGTGCAAATGATGGGCAATTTCCTACATTAACTTTGTGCAGATTTGTACTGCTTAAGTGGATGAATTTGAACGGCTGTCTCAGTCAACAAAAAAGCAAAACGAATGTTTTTTACTGCCCGACGTTTCGGCCTTTGGTGTTGGCCTTTTTCAAGGGAAACTGTTAATTTATTGGAGATATCGTTAGTTAGTAGTAACAATAATGCAAAGCTAGTGACGGTTAACATTGTGAACAAAAACTTACTACGGTCTCTCGTTTTTTGTTAAGTTGTCGCTGTCCGACTTTGCGGTGTCTGTTTGATTTTCTTCATGCGTATCTACTTGTATGCAAATTAAAAATAATAAAAATCGAGGTTGCATGGGGAAAATTTTTCGATGTCACTACTGCACTATAAAAATAACGATTGATTTGAAAAGCTAAACATAGACATTGGGAAAGCTCATCTGGTCTATCGTGGCCCAAAAAAATGACATTACGGAGCTTTTGATGGAACAATATCAGTGTTAGTAGAGAAACTTTTTCGTCTGTTTCTTCTACTACAACTGATGGATTTGGTAGCGTGCAAAATACCAGCGTAGGTTGTGTTGAGGCCCTGTACATCAGTGCGGTGGTTGACTGTGTTAGGTGTGTTTGCAATGTGACACATCTCTAGCAGTGGTAATGCCGAAGTCCGGAGTGTGCGATCGATGATCTTCGTGTTCGCCAGATCAAAGCTGTGCCCATGACTGATGATGTGTTGCATGAGTGCTGTTTTTTCGCTTAACTGGGCTATTTCTTCTTTTTGGTATTGGGGTGGGTGGTCAATTAGATTGGTATATTTGTTTATATTCGATCGGTGTCCGCTGAGTCTCGTTTTTAGCTGGTTTCTGGTCATACCAATATATGTCATTGGACATTCATAGCAGGGGATACTGTAAATAACGTTGGATTGCAGTTGTGGGGGTACTGGATCTTTGATCTGTTTGAGTAGGCACTTGGTTGTTTTGATTGGTCTGTACGCGAATTTCAATGTTGGAAAATCTGGCCGGAGAGTTGATGTTATAATTTTGCTTAGGACTGGGATGAAAGGAATCGATCTGTACGTTATTGAAGATGGAATGCTGGTGGTGCATGGTGATGTTGTGTTTTCCGATGTTGGTTCTTCGACTGGAACAGGTGTAGAAGGCTGGTTATTGAAGTTTTGAGCTGATTATTGAAGTTTTGAGCGATCGAATATAAACAAATATATCAATCTAATTGACCACCCACCCCAATACCAAAAAGAAGAAATAGCCCAGTTAAGCGAAAAAACAGCACTCATGCAACACATCATCAGTCATGGGCACAGCTTTGATCTGGCGAACACGAAGATCATCGATCGCACACTCCGGACTTCGGCATTACCACTGCTAGAGATGTGTCACATTGCAAACACACCTAACACAGTCAACCACCGCACTGATGTACAGGGCCTCAACACAACCTACGCTGGTATTTTGCACGCTACCAAATCCATCAGTTGTAGTAGAAGAAACAGACGAAAAAGTTTCTCTACTAACACTGATATTGTTCCATCAAAAGCTCCGTAATGTCATTTTTTTGGGCCACGATAGACCAGATGAGCTTTCCCAATATCTATGTTTAGCTTTTGAAATCAATCGTTATTTTTATAGTGCAGTAGTGACATCGAAAAATTTTCCCCATGCAACCTCGATTTTTATTATTTTTAATTTGCATACAAGTAGATACGCATGAAGAAAATCAAACAGACACCGCAAAGTCGGACAGCGACAACTTAACAAAAAACGAGAGACCGTAGTAAGTTTTTGTTCACAATGTTAACCGTCACTAGCTTTGCATTATTGTTACTACTAACTAACGATATCTTCAATAAATTAACAGTTTCCCTTGAAAAAGGCCAACACCAAAGGCCGAAACGTCGGGCAGTAAAAAACATTCGTTTTGCTTTTTTGTTGACTGAGACAGCCGTTCAAATTCATCCAGATAAAACCATCCCAGTCGTCATAAACATAACCACAAACAGTACTGCTTAAGTATTCCATAATTCGGTTCCTGTCCCACATTATGTGGTGGGCATTTGCATAATCGCCGATTATGAGGGGAAATCCATTTCTGCTACAGTATGATACAACCCTTTTGAAATTATCAGAAGGGAATGGATCATTATGCGGCAAATATGCCGAACAATAGACGTATTTCGTATTTGCTAAGTCAGACCAAGTTTCGATTTCATTAACTCTCATCACCTTAAACAGAATTCCTTTTGTTACGAAACATCACGCATGACTTGGGGTTTGGTCAGAAACACAAATAGTGTTTTCGTTCTTTGGAGCTAGCGTCAATCCAGCGCTAGCTTAGTCTTGTCACTAAGTCAGTGTCGGATTCTGATGAGGCGAAAACGAAACACAAATTCCATAACTAACCAAGGAATGGAGTATTATAATTGCCTTTTCGCCTCTCAAGCACAGTTGAGAATTCTTGGGAAAATGCTCCATACCTCGCTGACGCAGAAACGACTTCCATATTGCGACATAAATTTGATAATACCGGGTATTTCTGGAGACAGATCGTGTGGTCGTTTGGTAAGATTGTGCCTTAGAAACCTACCGGTAGAACATTTTGTATAAGGTAGAATTGAATTGTGTGAACTGTATAGTTGTCTTTTTCTTATGTTAGAACGCTATTCAATTAGTAAGCTACTGGGTGATGTAGTGTTCAAGGTAGAACAAGGGTTTGAAGGAGTAGTGTGAAGTAGATTCATATGAGCAAGCTTAAATTTTCTCGTCGGCTTAACCTTTTGACTTCTGTCACTGGATGTTTTGAGCTTTTAGCAAATGCAAATCAGCTCATTTATATTCGTCGTTACGATACATGGTATTTTTCAATAAGCGCATCACTTTTCTAATGGGGGCGGAGGTCGAGTTCTGCAGCTTCTGAAATCGAAAATTGTTTTACATAAAGAGTGCAGAGAAAACTCATCTCATCACGAGTAGAGGTTGTATCGATCGAAGTGATCTCCAGTCATTGAGATGATTTTTCGGAACGAACACAACGTTTCATTATTGTTGATTTCTGAAAGCATTTAACGTGGTTGGTTAACTATATATTTTTCCGTTTGCTTTGCGAGATTAGGATTTGAATTAAATATCCATACGTTGGAGCTTAGATGTTGTTTAGAACTCGCTCTCCAGCAGGCATAAAGCCTCCTCATCTTTCATTGTAGTAGAGTGATTTCCCAGTGATCAGATAGAAATCTACGAGTTTACAGCGATCTTGCTACAAAGTTTCAGTGTTCTTGTTAGCAAAAGGGTATCCCTATGCCTCAAAAATGAATTGCAAATGTAATGCAATCAACACTTCCCAGGACCAGTAAAACAATTTTACACGGAACTTTTTTCTATCTGGTAGACTGGGAAAATAATTGAAGCGATCCTTGGGTAATTTACAGTCGGAAGTTGAAAAATGTAAATGAGTACAAAAATCAACGTGCACAGAGAAAAAGCAACCGGTTGCAAATAAGGAACAAACGCACTTGGCCGTGTAGAACATCCCAGTTGTTTACCTAGCAGTGAGCTTTTGATTTAATTTAAAAGCTGGTTTTCTACTGACCATCCTATCCTAACAATAAGAAACCCAGTCATTTTCCTTCTCTATCTTTATGAAACTCTGCCAGTACCTGTAATGTCTCTCTTCCAATAGGAAACAACAATAATATCTTCAAGCATAAGCCAACAAGGGGCGAGCTGCCCCGATGGGAGAGTTATTAATGACCTTAATTAAAATGAAATTATGATATTGCACAGGTGCATCATGCGGTAATATCATTAAAGGCAGATCCCTGGAAACTGCTGTGCCTTCAACTTATTCCCGTTGTGTTTAAGTACTATGAGTTGTTGGGCAAAGGGGTGGAAGGATGGAAGCTTTGGTTGCTGGTTACTTGCTTGTACTGGAGCATAATGTCGAGGAAAATAACAAGGCATTTTTTCCATTGAAGTTTTTTTATATCTCAATTGTTTTCATGTACATGTTTTACGTGTACTACTATCTGTACAGTTTGTTTTTGAAAATCATTTTAATTCCTAAATTAAGTCATTTATTATTTCTATGTAATTAATTTATTAAATATAATTGAGTTTATTTATGATTTCAAATACTTTTGTTTTAAATTGTGCGTAACGTTTTATATGATTAATGGGAAAACGATGAAAAACATTCCAAAAACAACCGTGCAATCTAGCTAATGAAAGTATTAAACTTTTGTTCGGGGACTAAAAAATTCAGTATCGTCATCATCATCATTAGCCTTAAAATATTTATTTGATTGAAAGCCGTTGGTAAGAAATCGTAGCACTGAATATTTGATTAAGCCTCCCCTTCCAGCCATCACATCATGCGTGAAGCTCCACGGGAAAGTTATTTGCATTTTCCGCTTCCGTTGTATTTACATACACGTTAAAAGTTCTAACGCCCAACATTTTCGGGTTACAGCAAAAACCGTAACAAGCCTGAGGAAATTCTCGTGCCGGTCGTTTGCCGATAACTCATACGGTCTGTTGATGGGAACCTCGGCAGGAGTTTGGTCTATAGATGCTGTGTATGTGCGTATATCTGTACGTTCCATCTGGAGTATATGGAAAGTGAAACGGGGGAAAACAATTTGATCATCAAGCCGCCAGCCAACCGTGAGCCGACTTTGAGAGGAAAAGTTTTCTTCTGCCTTTATTCTGCCCAACCGGTAGACCGAGCCAGCCAGCAAGTCATTGGGAAAGATTTGTTTTTAATGAAAAATATATCCATCCACTCGAGTGTAAGATATTGCCTTCGTGCGGACACAGACGAAGGCAAATGGTTTTCAGATGGGAATGCTTAGCTGCTATTGTAGACTTTTAAATATAATAACTTTAATATTTTAGAATGGAGAGGGAAGGTTTTCTTGGTATAGTAAAAGTTGTACAGTTTGAAAAACTAGCGGGTGGATAGACTATATCGTGTGCTGTTTAGGTTATAAATATTGCAAAAAGAAGAATTCATTCTGGTGTATTCCCCCTGAAGAAATTACAAACATTAGAAATCGCAGCGCCAGCGGTTGAGTGGCTTTTCAATCCAGCGGCTCTGGGTTCAATCCCAGCCGAGATCGTTAAGATTTACTGAAGTTAAAAATCTGTGGTCTCGTTTCCCTCCGGAAGGGAAGTAACGCTGTTGGGCTCGGTTCACGTGTTGATGTGCCGATATCTACGGTCCAGATGGTGGAGTCACCTTTCACCACTTAGCGCGGACATTAGGCCGACGGGAAATAAACATTAAATTTGAAGTGCAGTTGATTGCGTCCATAATTATTGCCTGAGGTATGAAATTAATTAAATTTACGATATATTTTTGTCAACTATGAACCTCGAAACATCCAGATTCCATCATTTTTGGAGGTTTTTAGTTAAGATGCAATCGTCAACTTATTTGTTTATTCGAGAAGATTCGCTCGTCCTATTGCTTTGACCTTGTTTGTTTTTATCGTTTCAAATTCAAAATATAAAAACCGCACCGAGATCCAAAATGATAATGATAAATTTATTAATTTCTCGGCCTACAATCAATGGAATGCGTAAAAATTGACATCAAAAACTTTGCTTCGTTGTTAAGAACCAAAATAATAACACAAAAGCGCTGAAAACAGTGAAATTCTCGTGTTTGAGCTCAACGAAAACTCGAATCGAGTGCCCCTATTGTTGCGCTGCCATTTGACTCAATGCGTTGAACAAAGATGGCAGACACTGCTCTAACCAATGGCTTCAAATGGGTAGGGTGATAATAGAAACATGGCGAAAATGGGCTCATCACCCTATATGATTTATGAAAAAATTAACATTGAAAACTAAAAAACATTGCATGCACTATGAACTAGTCGCGAATCAAGTAGTTCACGATTTCCTTCCATGTAGAGAAACCGAATTTTGAAAATCAATCTAGCATTTCCTATCAATGTAACCAGCAAATATTTGCCAACGCCACAATATGTAATTTTTAAATTTATTGAATTTGTGCCATTCCCCACGCAGAGTAATCCGTATTACTCACATCGGCGTAAATTTAATTATGACAAACTAGATTTTACCAGCGGCGAGCACAATAAAAAAACCCTGGATTATATGCTGCCAAGCATGAACCGTAATGATCGTTCGAAAAATTTCGTACTGAACGGAAATTTAGCCGAAAATGTAAACATAAATGAGTAGGAAGGCGAGAGATAGCGTGTCACAACAAAAAAAAAAGAAAACCGGTGCTGCATAGAGTTGTTCGGGCTTTAGCAAGGATAAGCTCTGTAAAAATTGAATTACCAAAAAAATCCAGCAAAACATGCGGATAGAATTACCTACCTCGAAATCATGGTATCGTCGCGTTTACGCTCCTACCTACCGGTCGGTCAGGGTGGGCCGCCCACGGACTGGCATAGTAGGCTTTGATGCGGTGTACTAGCTTTTTGGCAAAGGCGTATTCATAATCACTGATGCCTGGCTTGTAATGTATATTTCGATAGCATTGATGTCGGCTACGAATATGGATTAGGATTAGAGTGTTAATTTCGTAGAAGATGGATTTCGAGGTTTAATGATTGTAAATTTTGTTTAGGTAGCCGAAGAGTGTTTGTGTTTGTTTCAAGTTCGGAGATTAAATCGTTAATGAATTAATAACGCAAAAATCATCGTTTTTATCATCATTAACTTGGCCGATAAATTTGGGTGCTCTGAATCATGACCGAATGCATTTCAGATTTTCAGGATACCTGATTTTATGCCGCCATTCTCCAACGCCCTGTAAGTCGGTGTAATATAACCTCTTTGTCATCTGTTTCATTTATCGCTGCGTCATATTTACAGTCCACAAAAAAGGAGATAAAAAGAAAACTAACAACTAGGAGAACTGTGGGTAAGACGGACAGGTTGGGTAAGACGGACACATGGTTATTTTTGGGATATAACATTAAAATTTCAATTGTATTGTATGTGTACCCTATTATCATGAGTAACCTTGAATTATGAAACATTTAGTAGGCCTTGAATACTGCTAAACGTGAACAATTTAAGCAAATATTGAGAATCAGTAGTGCAGTTTCGTGCTGATGTAATTTTCAAGTTTCCGATTCTAAGGTTTATCGACGTAAAAAGCAATTCTTTCGCGGATTTTTTCCTTTATTTAGATAAAGTAACTCTTAAGTGACATCTTCGTGGAAAATAACAGGTAAGTTGATTTAGGCGTGAATAAGTACAAACGTTAAAAAAATATGTGTACTGGTGGGGCAAGAAGTCTTGATTAATTCTATTGATTCGTCCTTATATGAATGTCTCGCGTGTCGAAACGAAATTCTAACAATCATACGTGGAGAACCATCCAGTTAACTGAAGTCTCACATGCAGTAGACTGCAGGATATACGTTAATGTGACCGAGGCTAAGTACCGAATTGCCAGAACCTGCAAATGGTACACGGTTTTGTGCAGGTCCCATACTATGGCTGTGTGTAATCGAGGAACTGATCAGCTCTCTTTATGACAAAAGCAAAAACGATATTAGAAAAAGCATCATTTGCTTCAACTCTAAATCGATCCCAAAAACGTTATTTTCCACCTCGAGTTGAACGTATGTATTAAAAAGAACCACAATCTATTCAAAACCTTCGCTAGAAACAGTAAATTTTAATATTTTGTATTGTGATTATCCTTTCTGCAACATGTCCGTCTTACCCCCACCATATGTCCGTTTCACCCGCAGTCTGGAAAAAGTGCAGATATTTCTTCGTTTTTCAGTTCTTTAAAAAATGATACTTATTGATTTTTGTAACACAATCCCTTTGGGCATCCGAAAGCCAACATATGGATCTACAACATAGAGTATTACATATTGACAAAAACATTCTCTTACTATGTTATATTTCAGTCTATCCTTAATATGTCCGTCTTACCCCCAGTTCCCCTACCGTTGTACTAACCCGCTAAGCGTAGCTCATAAGCTGTTTGATATTGTTGTGTAGGAACCTATTTTCAATCGCTGCAAATAGTGCATGTCCGAGCCTCAACATGGATTTATGCCGAAAAGTTCAACATCTACGCATCTTCTGTCGTTCTCGACTTATGCGACAGAGTCATGGCTGGCGGCCTTCGAACTCACGTTATCTATATGGACCTTTCAGGTAATTTCAACAAGATTAATAACGCTATGGCAAAGTTGGATACACCTGGCTTGATTATCAATATTCTCTGTTGGATGCAACCGTCTCTCACTAATCGTCGTCCAGCTGACAAGAGGGCAGATTGTGTATCCGATGGCTTCTTCGCATTATCTGATATCCTACAAGGAAGCCATCTCGCGCCTTTGACTTTTCTTCCATATTTCAATGATCTTTGAGTAGAAGGACCACGGTTGTCACACCTGAGGTATAACCTCAGGTTATACCACAGAATCTGAAGTACGGATGACGCAGCTTTTCTTAGACGTCAACTTTCAACAATCTTTGCGGAATTGTTCAAAATCAACCGAATGACCACAAATCATGATCATTACGTTCTCGAGCAAAAAATAATTCGATTCAAAGCCTCTCTTGCAGAATCCACGACATTGACATTTGACCAGCATTTCCAGCTGTTTGGGGTCCGTAATCAGAACATCAATGCACTTGTCGTGTCAGCTATTTACTGCTTGAAATCTCTCTAATGCTCTCTTCTTCGATCAACTCTGGAATATCGCTCAATTCCCGATCAGAATGAAATAACAAGATTATAACAGAACACATTTTTTGTAACATATTGTGTTATAAATTAAGTCTCGTTAGTAGTTAAAATAACAGAAATTTATAACAAGTAACAATGCGAGTTATAGTTTTGAAATATTTCTGTTATGTGTTTCTGATCGGGTTGTGTAGAATCCTCATTATCTCAACGGTGTTCATCGATTTGAGTCGGTGCAGTTCAGTGTGTGATCTGTCAGTTGACTTGAAACAATCCACATCAGCAGTCAAGTTACGAAAGTAGTGTACTGCTGATCGGACTCTATACATTGCAAGTGCGGCGGGTCAATAATAGAGCTTCCAACCCGAGTATTTATTTCCCGGGAATCCCGGAATTTTTGCTATTCCTGGGACATCCGAATTCCGAGAATTTATTTTTTATACTTCCCGGGACTCCTGAATCCTGGAAAAACGTGTTTTCTTTTTTGTAATAGAATTTTTGCAGGTAATGCAGAATAAAGCCACTTGTCGAAAAAAAATCGTATCTTTACCTAATTTTGAATAAAACATATGTTCAAATGACATATGAAAATTAAGAATACCTGTTTTGGGATATTATTGAAAATTCAAAGACAAAACAATGTGAACTCTCGATGAGGGATGCAAGTATAAAGATGCTTTTAACTTACAGCGATGGTTTCAATCGTCCAAATTTGCCTTATGCTGAGAACGCTTCAATGCCAGAATTAGTAGAGAGACATTGGATAATTCAGTAAACGTTTCGTTTGAGGTCTCCGTGTTCTACACGTAAGTTAGCGATGAGTACAATCAAAACCCCAATATATGTTTTTCATGATCCATGTGACTAAAAGCACATTTATTTGCGAAAAAATACGACTTGTTTTAAGAATGTTCGTGTCTCAACTACAGTCCAGCGATACTTTCAATGGCCAATTGCTTTTCGATGATTCATTCTTATTTTGGTAGTTTGAACCATTCCTTTGTCAAGGCATTGTTTTGCGTAGGACTCATAAGCCCATATCTCCAGAACGAGAATTCCGAACGAAACAATTCGAAACAGACTGCATTTTAATCGACTGAATATGTGGCTTTTCTACCATCGCACAGGGGAGTAATTGGGGTTGAATCTTGGTCAAAACTATTTATTACGGCTATTGCTGTTATTATGCCTTAATATGAACTAAAAATAGAAAATAATTAGTTTTTGGGACAATTTGACATCTATCCACCTACCAGTGCAGAGGTCAATTTTCTAGGTCCTTCCAAATACTAGTATTTTCGAGGTGATCTTTGTGAATACATTTGTTTTTCCCGATGCATGAAGAGTTGGTCAGTGAAAAAGGGAGAAGAAAAGGGATACCTGTGACATACTTTAATTATTAATATTAATATTTTCAAACCGCTTGGAATTTGTGGATCGGAAAAGATCGGAAAAGATTGAATGTTTTTCGGATAGCCGGAATCTTGTTTTGTAATGTTGTTTCAGCAACTTTGCCGGATCTTGCCATATAATGTAACTTTTTTATCATTCAAATTTGGAATAAAATGCTTAAAAAGGGTGTTTCTAAAGCTGGTCCAATACACAGAAACACTATTATTTTCGGTTATTTTTATGCTTATATTTCACAAATGGTTGTGTTTAATTACGTTTGTTATAATATTGTCTTATTTAATACAGTCAGGCTCTCTGTTTAAGGGGATTGAAAGCACATGTGACCTTATCTCAGTTTACTATTTCTAAATACGCGATAAAATACTGGACTTGAAAATTCTATTCTGTACAAAAAATCTTTTTTTTCTGAAATCTGTGACCAAAAAGATATATTTTAATTTCAAAACGAATTCTTGATTTCTAGATTTCCTGATGACTAATTAAGGTCTATCAATAGAGTAGAAACAATCCTAAAAACGAAAACGTGCAAAGAATAAAAAGATTTTCATAAACATTTCAGAATATGCTGAAACAATGAAAACCATTGCAATGGTTCTGGAATTCGTACAATTCGTTTTATCCATTTACTCATTTAAATAACTCTCTTTAAATTTTATTCTTTGCACTAATTTCTTCCTGTTCATTCATTTCATGGATTATATACGTTTGTTTATTTTTTTCATTTTAAATATATGACTAATTTTAAATATACGATCATTTCATTGTAATGACTTTTTTCATATACCATTCTTTTTCTTCATTTTGTTCATTTGAGCTCATTTTATCAATTGAATTAATTTCATTCTTTGTATGCATTTCGAACAGTTTATTAACTCATGCAGCTTATTCGAATCATTCGTTTAATTTATTTTATTCAATTTCTCATGTTATACAATTTTTTTCGGTTCACCCATTTTATTTAATTTAATAATAGGGCTGCTTTTGTTCAGTTTCTTATTTTATTCATGTTACCCAGTACATTAATTAGACACAATATTACTTATTCTTTTAATTCAATTACTTTTCAATATCGTTGATTTTTTCATTTTAAACATTTTTTTATTCATTTTATCATTTTTTTCATTTTGTTTTTTTAAGAAAAACGGTTTTGGAGCCCCTTAGGTGCTAGAAAAATATTAGGCATGAAAGGGTTAATTTTATCCATATTATTTGTCTTATCAATTCAATTATTTTTTTTGTTTTATTCATATTATTTATTTAATTTATTTCAATCATTTTATTAAATTGTTAATTTTTCCCAGTTCATATATTTTATTAATTTTCATTTTATTGATTCGGTTTAGACAATTCTTTTTATTATTGTCTTAGGTTGTTAGTTTAAAACAATTTAACTTACTGTCTTATTTTATAATTTTTTCCTTTTTCCTATAGGAAGGTTTTGTAGTCATTCTGAAAATCGACTTTTAAAACGATACCCACAGTTTGTCGAGTTCGGCAAATGTCTGTGTACGTGTGCGTATGGATGTGTGTGTATGTGCGTGACTCAAAATATGCACATCGGTTACTCGGAGATGGTCAAACCGACTTTCTCAAACTTAGTCTTAAATGAAAGGTACAACTGCTGTTGAATTTCATTTAATTCCGACTTCCGGTTCCGGAGTTACGGGTTTAAGAGTGCGATAACGCATGAAATTCCCATATAAATTGGTATCAGCATGTTATCTAAAAGATGCAAAATCTTATAAAATGTGTTCTAAATTGTTTAGATTTATAGTTTCAGCTCACTGGTTTACCTGTCTCTTATCGAAAAGTTATGTAATTACACTGAAAATCGACTGTTTAACAGCTCATACCGTTCTGTGAAATACCATAATTTCGGAAGAAATCACTCGACACGAGAGGCACAAGCGCAAGACTTACCGCTACGGACGGCTGCTGTACAACGAGGATGAAGATGGACTGTGACAAACATATTTGACATCCACTGTGAAATGGCAGTGCTGCCAACACAGCAAGTATGTCATAAGCAGCATTAGCGAGGGGTAAGAGAGTAAGTGATTAAGTCTTCACCTCACACGTTCGACTCAATTCGTTGAGTTCAGTAAATGTATATGTACTTATGATTTTGTGTATGTATTAGACCGGCAACACTTTTGACTTTTTTTTCGGAACTCTGTTAAATCAAACGGGAATTGGCTTTAAATACCATTTGTCACGTATGAGCTTTTTCTGAAAACTCTAGTTCCTCACAAGAGTTTTCAAGTTTGTATGGTAAATATATATGAAAAATAGACAAAAGAAACAATAAATTCGTTAAAAAATGTTAGTATCATCTTGTGTATCCCATAATCTGCAGATATATAGCTTAAGGTGTAAGGATCAACATTGCCGTAGACTGCAAATTGATCCGATTTTGCAGTAAAAAGATATTCTCATATTAAATCATGTATTGCGTCTCTTTTTCGCACATGCTTAGAATTTTAAAAAATCGGTTGATTTTCAAAGTTAAATTACTTTGTCGGGGAACATCCAATCAAACTGCAACCTTCAACAAAGCTGTTCGTTTTAAAATAAGCTATGTGGACAAAATCTTTAGGGTATGCAGAGTTTAGGTGGAATTTTTAATTTAATTTTAAGTTTTTATTTCCGAGTTTCCATATATATTACTATAGAAACATCAAACCTCTTGTGAGTGAACTAGAGCTATCGGAAAAAGCTCATATTTTGCATGAGATTTGTGCATCCAATTACCATTCGAATTAGCAGTCTTCCGAAAAAAAAGTCAAAATTGTTGCCGGTCTAGTATGTATGTTACCGACAATCGCACATCGGTTACTCGAAGATAACCGAACCGATTTTCTCTAACTTAGTCTCAAATGAAAGTCATAGGTTGCAATTGAATTTATTTCACATAATTTTTAATAAGAAGTTATACTGTACTTTTCAATATCAAACGGTTTTGTTTTGGCTGATATTTCTCATCAAACCGTGTTTCACGACTATTGGGTCAAGACAGCCTGCCACGTCGGTATAGTTGTAATAGTAGGAGTAGTTTATTTTATAACTGCTTGACTATGTAAGTTTTTTTTCCATCCAATCTATTGGGACCGTTTTGACGAGATTGACAACATCAAAAGTTACTACAATTTCGTTGCCGGTTAGTTTGTTAAACTTGGCCAAACAGGTCGCCCCTATAATATTTTTTGTTAATTAACGTGCTAAAACATTTTTGGTCAAAAAATTTTTTTTTTGCAGAATCCATCTGGAATTGATTTTGCAATGCCAAATACTACCGAAAAATTGTATCTTCTTTAGAAATTTCGCCTGATTTGGGTGGCCCGCGTGAGAAATTTTGACTAATGATTTTTAAACCAAAAGAACTGAAAATAAATTAATAATTTTTCTTATGATATCATAATTTATGAATGTTTAATGTTCAAATCATTACATTTGTTAAAATGGTACGAAATAACCTATCCGGATGAGCAGAAAGAGATAATACAATTATAGGAACATAGATTCACAAATATAGGAACTTAGACTTACAATTACCTTTGTTATGCTAAAGGGGAACAAGTGCCATTTTGAGATACATGGTCTAAAAACGCTATTGCATCCAACATAGCACTAGCAACACCCACATCTATTTATTTGTGGGAGCACAAACAGCGAACGAAAACAAATAAGGGTTCCTTAACTAAATTTAAAATGTGCAAAAAATCCTCAGTTCGGTTTGGCTTAACGCACACACAAAAAAATAATGAAATTTAAGCGACATATAAATCAATACGAATGTAAACACACAAAGCTTGAATCATAAATTTCATTGAAAATTAAGTTGAATTCGATGCACTCTATGGGAGGATCAAATGCATATGATTTTACACTTTTGTTCGTATGATATTACATGTCATTTATTTTATAGCAATATTGGATTAAAAACACATTAAAGTGCATTGCTATCCCGTTCAATGAACAATTTTCAATCAACTTGCAAAATTATAATGAAATTTGTTGAAAAAAGCACGAAAAGCTGTATGTATTTGTGGTGGAACTTGATTTTGCATTTATATTCATGCTTCAAATATGTGCACGAAAATAAATTTAAAATCGCAGAATTTTTTTTCTGTGCAGACCATATTGGAACACTATCACAACTATTGGGCCTTACGGAGCGCTTCCTTTTTTAACCATTTTGCAAAAAATAGAGGTTTAACTCACATTTACGGATTTTTCTAAGTTGTAGAACTGAACAATCTTTTATAAAAATACAATTACAAGTGATCGGTGTTAAGTCAGACCGGACTAAGTGACAAAATATCTATTTCGAGAAAAACGGGTTTAAACTTTGAATCGCAGCATCCTCGACGTTGTAATGGGAATTTTTTTTGCCATAATTCTTGTTTATGGTTACATATTTCGAATCTGGCAAAAGTCCCAACTCTATGGGAGGATCAAATGCATATGATTTTACACTTTTGTTCGTATGATATTACATGTCATTTATTTTATAGCAATATTGGATTAAAAAGACATTAAAGTGCATTGCTATCCCGTTCAATGAACAATTTTCAATCAACTTGCAAAATTATAATTAAATTTGTTGAAAAAAGCACGAAAAGTTGTATGTATTTGTGGTGGAACTTGATTTTGCATTTATATTCATGCTTCAAATATGTGCACGAAAATAAATTTAAAATCGCAGAATTTTTTTTCTGTGCAGACCATATTGGAACACTATCACAACTATTGGGCCTTACGGAGCGCTTCCCTTTTTAACCATTTTGCAAAAAATAGAGGTTTAACTCACATTTACGGATTTTTCTAAGTTGTAGAACTGAACAATCTTTTATAAAAATACAATTACAAGTGATCGGTGTTAAGTCAGACCGGACTAAGTGACAAAATATCGATTTCGAGAAAAACGGGTTTAAACTTTGAATCGCAGCATCCTCGACGTTGTAATGGGAATTTTTTTTGCCATAATTCTTGTTTATGGTTACATATTTCGAATCTGGCAAAAGTCGAAAGAAATTATTAACCACGTGATATTTGTTCGCGATCCTGTTTTCGTAACGTAAAAAATGTTAGAAGTATTCTACTTTAAACGTGATTGTTCCAGAATTTATGGCACTTTATTCACAATTATGACAACAATTTATTTTCGGGTCGTCGAAATTGGTAAACGTAAGTTGTTGCAGATAAAGAGTGTGTATCTTTGTCGCGAGCGGTTGACTCTTGTAGAGCTCCCTTCGAGTCGATTAATTTTCATTATTTTCGGCGCAGTTTACTGCCTCCCGGTTATAGAAAGTGTCAATAAGGGTGCAATTTAACGATTATACATTTTCGGAATATTTTTGAGTGACGCGAGTGGTGACAGTTTGTGAAAATCGAATTCCGGCAAATGAAAAAATATCTTTTCCTCGCATTACGGGCCGTCGATTCCCGATGCAAGGACAATAAAAGTGCACAGAAAACATCTAGAAACACAGTGTATATTCTAAAAATAGTGAAAAATGGTTTTTCAGAGAAAAAATTCAATCCGAAAAGTGAAAAAAGATACGGCAATAAGAAAAATTAGCATATTCAAATAATTGGCGTTTCACCAGCGACTAGCGACTACCAGGTGTCGCCCCAAAATTCTTCGCCCGAAAAATAGGTGGCAAACCAGCCAGTCGGTGCTCAGCTAATTTCGTCCGCGTCCCTTGTCACCTATGTTTTATTGGGTGTTTCATAGGCGGTGCTATCTTTGGAAATGAGCCGCCTTGGATATTCAACTGTTTTTTTTACTTTCTTATTTTATTGCGTATGAGGAGAGGTTTTGATTTTTTAATATTCGGGAACACGTATCTGCCGGTCGGCAAACTTTTCTTTGGACTGAGCAAACTAATTTCTATGTTTCTTTAGGGTTTGTTTTACCAACGGGGGAACTGATCCAAAGAGCATTCAATGTGCTTAGGGACAACACATGGCCTTATTTGAGTGGAACGATGACTTCAATCATGTATAAGGTTTGAAAATTGACAACTCGCGAGAGGAATCGGGAACCGGTAAGCAATTACCTTCAGTTATTGCAGCACGAAGAATAAGTGTATTGCTGTCATGTTCATTCAGCTTTCAATTCTATCTCATGCCTCCACGCGAGTCTAAGTTTATTAATGGCATTTGGTCCATAGACCGGCGACGACTGGATGCTATCAGTCTTCTGCCAAAAGTAGCAGAATGAGAGGGTGCGAACAGATCTAGCGGAGAAAACAATACCGTCCAAATGAATAGTTGTTGGGAAATCAGCTCCAATAAGACTTTAATTTGACTAGTATCGATGATCGCGGGTCAATACGTACTGAAAATTCGCCGCGTCTGTTTTAATGAATCTAATTTCAAGTTCCGTTATTGGTTACAATCCCGTGCATCAGGTTAACGATCCTCTGTATTTCCTTTAATGTTCGATATAATCGTTCGTATACGTGTATTTCGCAAACAATCCGATATTAGAAATAGGAAATACTTTCGTTAATTTATAACATCTCGAGCTATCATAACTCTTTGTGTGTATAACGTGTTATCACTCGGTAGTTTGCAACCCAAAAAATATATTGTGGAGAAGGTATAGCGAAATTAGTCTAAATAATGTCGCAATAAATAGTGTTCCGGCCTATTATGCAGATAAGATTAGCTTTTCTAGGCAATACTCCCACGATCGGCTGTGTGGAGTTGAAATTGCTTTTGTTTAGAAAACATAGGATACTCTCGGTAGCCGGCTACCCAGTGTAAAAAAGGAACTAAAAAAGATCTTCTTTTTCGAGCGATCGTGTTCTCGAAAACTTACTAAACAACTACCTAATAAACTATGTACAGGTTGCATCGCTTGCATGGAGCGAATCCTAGAACACCAACTTCGCGACACCTATGGAAGATTCTGATGAACCTTCTGTATAAAATTCGTCATTTTATTCAAACGATCGCCGGGTAAAATCAGCACCGACACGATAGAAACCACGAAAAAATTCGTCGCGTGATTGAATATTATTAAGAAATATAAGCAGTGCTCCTTAAAGACTATCCGGAGTTGCTTATTTTGCTAATCGTATTAATACAACAAATGATAAATTTCCCACATTCTCGGCAGCCGGCTGCCCAGAGCAATTATTACATGATAACGCTACTGGCACACTTACTAACAACTCTCCCATTCTCGTGATACATGTGGAGATGCAGAGGATTCCTCGGTCTCTAGTAGCAACATGTATCGGACTAACATTCCTTCCTTTCCCAGAAGATTTGCATTCGGACGTGGCCGGCGTCGGTATTGATCAGCATGTAGGGATCAGAATAGATTGTACAATGTGGCTCATCATGTTATTCCCAAGCATGTTGTTCCAATGAACATTTTGCAACCTAATTTGGTTCTGGTCAATAACGGAGTAGCAACTACGGGCGATCTCTTATGCTTATGCTTATGCTTATGCTTACATATTTCGAATCTGGCAAAAGTCGAAAGTAGCTGAAGAAATTCTTTATCCAGTGTTATCATTATCTCATTTTTTGATGTTTTGTGGCTTGGTCCGGTTTGACTTAACACCGGCCAAGTCATACATAAGTAAATTTGAGGTAGTTTACTTTTAAAAGTGCTTAGACGTCGGCATAGTTCATCCACTGTTGGGTCATCTCCCCTAGTGCGCAAGACAGATAATGGATGTTTTGGCTCGACTCGAAATGTGTGTAAGCACCCGTAACTACAATTGTGAAAAAACGCGGACGGCTGAAATGCAGTGATCGAGGCAATGCAGTTGGACTGCGAAATACTTGTAGCAAATAGTGGCTTATATAGCAATCATAAAACACTTTTCAACTTTTATGAGTAAGACCCGTTCCTTTAGGTGTTTTTTTTTCTGAAACATTGTTACTCTACTGATTTATTTTAGGCGCGAAAATATCATCTAATATTATACAACGAAAAGATGGAGTCGGAAGCTAACTTGTCGCGAATAGTTAGCACCAAAAAGCGCATCACATGCTTGTTTTTCTATTGCAGGTCAAAGTGGGCGAAATATCGCCTACTCCTGTCCACGAATAAGAACATTTCATACGCTGTTTGTGAGAAACACTGTTCGAGAAAAATGATAATCTCAGGCAAAGTCCTTAGAACGTCAGGATGATTTTGAGCGACATTTACATCAGATCCGTTTTCATTGATTGTTATATGACTTTTCATATTTTGTGCTTTTAACCTAAATTTTAATTAATTAGTGAAGGTCCAGTGCGCTTCATCACGTAAATTATTCTCCGAAATTGAATGATATTCAACTTCGATAGGACCATTCGTTGTGTGACACACAACTTCACAAAAATGGCCAGCATTCTCGTTAGCCGTATTTCACCCTCCGCCGAAAGGTCAGCCAAAATAATCCTATTTCATACGTTCGCCATTTTTTTGCACCCAACCGGCGAGACTCTTTCCGCAAAAAGCTGGATGTAAGCGAAATTAAATTTCGCAAGCATGACGAAACGCGGCCGCGTCCATCTAATGTAGGGTGCGTTTTTGCCCCGCACCTAATCGAATTATGCTTGTGCGCCAGTATGCAGAGGGCGTGTCGATTAGATTTGCAAACCAATGGAATATGGGCGTTACTGGCAATCCATAATCATAATCGCCGTCGTTGTCGTCACTTTTACCCTTCCGAATTGATTCGTTCGTGGTACAGTCCGTACTGTGATTGAGCATTGCCTGATTCCCTCGTTTGGTGTTGTTCTTTGAACATCCGGCACTTGAACGATTCCAGCCGTTCCACTGTCTGGTCTAATGGCAATTTGTGGATGTTGGCTTCCGAATATTTTCTGCGGTGGGTGATTGTGAGTGACTTGCAAGGTGTGTAATAACTTCACTCGGCGCTGTGTGAAGGGATACCCAAAATGGTTATCTTTCATTTATACCAAATTATACTTTAATATCAAGAAAATTAAATATTTGATTAGATTGTTAACCGTTATGTGTCCGACGCGGTACTCGGATACCTTTTTAAGTTTCAATTAATGAAATTCCCATGTTTTATCCTTAGCTGGAAATTGAAACTTTGTGACATTTTAGAACTTCACTAAGTCAAGCTTTTGGGTTAAAAATATTGTTGAAATAGTAAGGGAGGGGAGTGAGGAGGGGTTCCTGAATTTTTTTTACTACGTAACAGGCTGACGTGGGTACCCGGGTACACACAAAACTAAAAGGCTCATTACTAAGGTAATATCCAACCGATTTTGATACTTTTGGGTGTTTTGGATTCAAGAACTCATCCACTTTTGGACTTGTCTGTAACCTGCTTCCGGGATTCCGGGATTCCGGAAACAGGTTCCAGTGCTAGGGTACTATTTGCGAACTTCAATGGAATACTAGCAATATGGGTATCAAAATTATTGGAATTGCATCAGTAGGCTGTATCTCGTGGTTTTGGAACAATTTTTAGATTTGACCCCGGAACGGACATTCCGGAGCAGGTTCCCGTGGGGCCGTGAGTGACCATTCCATTCCAATTCCATTTTTCAAAATGCCATAGGGTCCCGTAACAATAAAAAACAGACTTCCGAGACAATTTGAAGAGTTTTGATACTCATATTGCTAGGACATTATTAAAATTTACAAATCATGCCTTAGTACTGGAACATTACTCCGGAAAATCCGGATTACCAAAAACCAGATTTATTCTTCCGGTTCTTTTAAAGAATCAAAAAGTGGACGAGTTCCTGCATCCTCGAAGTTCTCGAAGAATTTTTTTACCGGATGTATATTTCGAGAATTTTCTCGTAACAGACTTGAAATAATGTATTGATAGCCTACAAACTTGTTTTTAAATTCAAGGGGCCCCTCCTTAAATTGGGTTTTGCCTTCGTGTTTGACCTCCACGTGTAAGAAGCAGAGGTGCTGCGCAAAATGTGCAGAAGGACACGAGATACAGTAATGCCAATGAAATCGTGCAAAATGGGTGAACTGTCGCAATTCGAATTTGTTGCAATAGCTTAGCAGCGTTAAACTTTTAGAGATCAACCACCCATCTTGGGGTTCTGAATGCACACTGTGACAAAAGCGACTGAAGAGAAGCTGTCTACGAATCGATTATTCCACAAAGCAATCAACGTCAACCCATAACTATACATGGAAACTAGAAGATGAAAGTGATTTCTTCCGGTCAAAGGGGTATAAGTCCTCCCGAAGCTATTTGAGATACTGCTCACCTTGAGCTCTTCAATTTCAGGTCACTAATGACCGAAATCAATCTGACTACGTCAACGGCGGCCGTTTTATTTCGACGAAACTATGTTCAGCAATGTTGTATTACAATTTGGAGTATGTATAATATGTATTAATAACAAAAAATTGTGCTTTGAAAAATCTTTCGAAAGTTACTCGGAAATGGTTAAAATTTTCAGTGCATCTCGGTCAGAGCCGTCAATATGATGCACCAAACGAACACTTAAATGATGAAAAGTTTTAAATATAGATCTGCTATAGATTGGTTGCTATTACCATTCGTATTTGGCTACTTGGTGCAAACAGAGGACTGTACAATACCGAGAAAGAAATATTTGTGAGCTGTACATGGCTGTTGGATGTATCAGCTTGGGTCGTTACGTGCTACTTGCAGAGGCTATCAGTTTCATTTCCGATGGATGGAAGACTTACACACACGAAAAAAAAACCATTTTAAATCATCTGACCGGAGCTCGTTCGTGATTGGTTCCCGCTAATTTCATGCACCGAGCAAATCTTGAACAGTTTTTGTTCGAAGCTCCTCTTTCTCGATGGAACTGAACTGATTTCATTCGATGGCCTAATTGTGATTTTAGTCAGTTTCAGCAAGTCTTGTCAGATGTCCGAAGATTGTATGTCAACACGCGGATGGAATGCGATTATTAGTATTCATATTCGTGGTTTAATTTGTGCAGCTCCGTGCTAGCAACTAGTAGCATTTGGAACAAAAATCTCCCACCCGGAAAATATTTTCTTTGGCAAACAAATTAGCCCTTATTAGCGCTATTAATCCTCTCAGAACAATTAAATTTGAATTTTTTTCCTTTGCTATTATTTTTATTTCCTATGGATGGGAAGATGCATACATATGGAAAACTTGATTAGAACACATCCGACCGAAACTTTTTTTTATTTCGATTATAAGGTTTTAACCTTAACCCCTTCATGCCCATATTGTTTGTAGACAACAACATTTTTAAATAGCTATAAATTTAATTGCGGCAAGATTTACTCACAAAAACAAGCAAGGCTAATAAATGTGACTATTGCCTTTCATTTGAGTGTAAAGTGTTACAATGATCAGCTATAGAACTGAAGTTATTGCAATTAGTCTGATTGGATTCCGATGAAGTAGTGCTGCCAGGGACAGTTTACGTTGACGACGGAAAATGAATTTTTCATATATCTTCGTTTTGTTGCAATATTATTGAAAATTAATAAAACTTATTAATTTAGATTGTCTTTGGTTACGTTTTCCACGCAATTGGACTATTGTAAATATTCTAGGAGAATTGTATTAAGCATTTGAAGGTAAATATTGAGCAGCTTCTAGCACTGCGAGGGAAGCACCTACCTTTATGAACAAAGGTTTTTGTGTTTCTTGACCCCACCGTTTTCAGAGAAAAACAGTTTTGAAACCCTAAATGCACTAGAAAAAAGTTGGGCATGAAAGGGTTAAGGTCATTCGCCTCTTCGGGTTAGAAAAATCTCTTATGAAAAATTTCTAACCCCATGTGCGGCGTCGGGACTCGAACCAAGGTGCGCTGCGTACAAGGCAATCGATTTACCAACTACGCTACGCCCACCCCATGTGATACATTCTCATCCAGCTTCATGAGATGGATAATGTATTGATTTCAATGTTTGTTCTTGGTTATTAGCAAACTCTTTGGGATGCCTTCAATTCTACAAGTATACCTTGAATCATGCTAGTTTATGGATGCACCACAAAATCATGGAGATTCCTAGAATTTTGTTGAAAAACATATTAAGATTTAGCGATGTTCTAGTCTAGGTTATGCTTGTTCCGGATTGGTTCCCGCTAATTTCATGTACCGAACCGCTAATCTTCAGGAAGTATTGATTGGAATGGTCGGTTTCTATTAGTTAACCTTGTTGGATGGACTACATTTGAACATCGGAAGAGAAGGTCATTATTAAGATTTAGCCGGCTCCGTGAACAAACTATAACAATTAGTTTGCCAGTTGGAACAAAATTCTCCCACCCTGAGAACTTTTTCTTTGGAAAACTAAGTAGCCATTGGCAGTGCTATCAAACAGTAAACCACAGATAACATACGTTTGGGCTCGATTCGAAACATGTGTAAATACCTGCTACTAAAATTCTGAATATATGAGATGTCTGAAACATGTTTGGCAAACGTTTGTAGGTGGCGTAGTGATCAATGCAATGCAGTTAGAGTGCGGCTGTCAAACACGTGTAGTAAACAGTTGCATAGATGGCAATAGTGATGCACTATTTTCGAAATTTGAAAGTTTGTTTTTAAGGAAATTTTGTTCTAGTCCAAATGTCTGTTAACTGTGAGTAAACCAAGAATTAAATTGAAAATCGTTTCCTTCACCAACTATTATTTTTATTTCCGACGGGTCGAAATTAGTATACACACGGAAAACTCCGATTTATAATTATCTGACTAAAGCCATTCCTTATTGGTTCCCGCAAATTACATGCACCGAGCCACAAATTTTGAAAAGTTTTTGTCCAAAGCTCCTCCTCTTTCTCGATGCAAGTGAACTGATTTAATTGGATGGCCTGCCCATTTTGCTTCGAGCGCAAACTGAACCGATCACAAACACATTGTTGGTAAGGGTTAGTGTGCGGGGTACGCGAACGTTGATTTTCTTTCCTTTCGATAGCCAGCCCCTTTGGCTTCGAACGTAAACTGAACCAAGTACAAAACCGGGGCTCGTATGTAAGTGCTGCATCATCCGTGTGTTACACCCGTACTGGCAACATACGCTTGTCTGGTCGTGATATAGGAGAAAAGGTGAAGGAAAAGACAATTTTAGATAAGATGACAAACAGCAACACTAGATTAACAGCTGAAACTTTTCACATTAAAATTAAAGAAGACGAAAATGTAGTTAACAAACACTCTATTATATTTAAAACATTTAGTATTAAAGTAACGAGGATTGAAGATTGTAAGTTAGATTTTAAGTTGTGAAAAATTGCTATTGACAAATATATATTTTAGTGTCCGCAGAAGATGAGTGAAAGCCAGGAGTAGTTTGAAACGTTTGGACAATCTGGCAATATGTTTGTGTTTTTTATCTCGCCGAAAAACGTCGATGACCATCATCGAACAGGTGAAGGAAAAGCAAAAATCCCGCTTGGTTCGTGTTGGTCTCCAGTTTCCTGTCCCCCGTATGCTGAAAAAGGGTCACAACACCGAGCGTGTCGGTGACGGAGCACTCGTCTACCTGACAACAGTGAATATCTTGTCATCGTATTGAAGCTGATAACAACTGGATCAAAAGAAGGATTGCAAAACTTAAAAAGTAAAGTTTTTTTCCGAAACAACGAAAGAACCGCCCTTTCAGGGCGACTATTTTCTTCTCATGAAGAATTAAATTGTTTTCACTACTGGCCATGGCTTCGATATTTCTGATGATGCTGGTTGCTAATACGACAGTCAAATGAATGGTGAAAAAAACCGATTCGCGGAAATACGCACTACTATTACACTCTCATTTGTTTTCTTGCCGTGTGCCTTTTCATTCCTTTTTGCATAACCAAAACAAATATGCGTCCTTCCTCCACCATCCATTTAGTGGCCAGTGTTTCCAGCCACATGCATTTTCAGCATTACATCAATAACATTCCAACAATATTTTCAAAGATAGTTGCAGATTGAAACAGAAGGAAAATAGTTGGTGAAGGAAAATGATTTTCAAATTTTCATTTGTTCACCATATATTTTATTCTCATGAATTATTAAAAAAAATCATTTAAACGGATTATTAGATTTGATTTACCGCTCTAAAGTGTAGTCACCACACTCCGATTATATCCTAGACAGTATCCATTCAAATTTTTAATCTAGGGATCCACGCAGTGGCAAGAGTGTTGCCAAACGCATTTTCAGCTTTTCATTCCTACAATATTTTCAAAGAAAGTTGCAGTACCCGCCCATATTTTTATAATGAATAATTTGAAATACAGTAAAGACCCGATTTTATCAGCCCCCGATTTCATATACTCCCGATTTTATCAGCTTTTTGACCCGATTTTATCAGCTTCAAATGTAAATTAATAGTTGGTAGTTTGATGGGCTCTAGCAGACGAACCAAATTGAATTCGAGCAAGTTTTTTTTGAGCATATTTTTCTTATCTTATAGATCCGAAATATGCATTTTTTATTTTGCACTGTCAGACCCCCTTAAGGGAAGTTTAAGATAAATAATCAGGAAAGGTATGAGGCTATATCTAGGGACTAAAGAAGAATATTTTAAGAGCTTCGGTTTCTTAAAAAGAAAGAAAAATATATGTCCCAATTTTATCAATGTCCCGGGTTTATCAGCCTAAAATTCACCAAGGGGCATACACGGACCTTCACTGTATTCCTCTCCAAAATCACTTTTTATCCGAAAATTCGCTTAATATTTTCTGCTAAATCTCAGCTTTTTTCGCATCTTTTGCCGAAATTACATTTGATAACTGAGACTCGGAAAATACTGCACTGAAAACCAGCAAACAAATCTCGCTATACTGAGATATCAGTTTCTAAATTGCTGACTACACGGCTGGTGGGAAATTGCCGAGCAGGGTTGCCAAAAGTAAATCTGTATTTTGTCCTTTTTTATCTGTATTTACTTTTCAAATAATCTGCGTCGATATCTGCATCGACGCAGATTTTTTTTTGAAATGTAACTGCTGTGGCTTAAATCAATCAAACAATGCCTTGTTTACATTTTCGTAACAAAAACCGTACAAATCGTTCTGATATTTTACATCCAGAAAGTTGAACTTTATCGATTTGCACAAAGGAAAAATATTTTTTTTCTTCATTTAATGACTTTTGTTGATATGTATAATTTTATATACATTAAGTTGACCAATGTAGCTGTCCAATTTTCGTTCAAAAGATTAAGAATTAACAAAGTCACAATTTTCTTTTCTGGGAGTAGAGTAGAACTCAGCGAGTCATTGGGGGGGGGGGGGGGTGTGCTAACCTGAGTGTATTACAAAACTTCAGAGAGACAGAGGGGTAGTATTACTGAAACTGGAAATAATATTTCTAACTATAGTTTTTCTAACATTATTCCTCAAAAATCTGCATATCTGTCCTTACACACAAAAATCTGTATATCTGTACATACAGATTTTTGCTCTGAAAATGGCTAAAAAATCTGTGTTAATGCAGATTATTCTATATTTTTGGTAATCCTGTTGTCGAGCCGAATTGAATGTGTATGAACACATTTAAAGTGCCGGCTTCTTATGTATTCTACATCCTTCCGGTTATGTCGCAGACATTACACACTCATCTATTTTTAGAGTCGGGAGCGCTGGAAAAGAATCGGTTAAAATTTCAAATTTCATGAACTAATTATTTGAGTGCATGTATCACTTGCAATCTACGAGTGAATATTTAATTCGTGGCATCTCTACTTCAATCAATAGTTTACAATCGTCGCAGCAAGTCTCGTAACAGAAATGCTGCAAGTTATATATTTTGCGACTCACAGTGGAACTATTTTGAGAATATTCGGGCAAAACTATGTTTAATTTAAATGTAACGGACGGTGGTCGTGATGTTATAAACTAAAACTCCCACAAAGTTGTACATGAAGGGTGTTTTAGCATTTTTTCAGCTGCTATTTTTCATATTTTAGATAAAGCTCATGTTGAATTGGTACGTTAAGAAACAAAACTACATGTTCGATGTGAAGGTGCATCCTACAAAGTGACAGTGTTGGATAATTTATACGTACGTCTTACCGAGACATATTTAGAATAAAAGAAAATAAAAATGTTTCAGTTAAGTTGGAAACATTGATGTTGTCCCATATATTCCGAAAAAGTCCCTTTGTCCGCGCTCCCAGTATCAAACATATCGTAGCGTGCTATTCCAAAAACGAGACAACTCTGTCCGTTTGTGTGCCTTGTGCGCTACGCGTACCTTGTGTAAGTGCCACGCGGCATCCGTCGGCAAATTACCAAATTCATTTTGCAAATCATCACCGTCAAACGGCGAACGTGCGTACATAGTGCTCAGACCAGTTCTCCTCCACTATGGCAGTGGGCTCCGTTTGGCCACCGCCGTTACCAAAAGGGCACGAAATCGGTGGGTGATGATGGAATGAAAGAAATTCGCTCCAACCGGAAGCACAAAAACGGTGGAAAATTACGTCCCTTTCTTTGCGGTGCGGTGATTTTGGGGTAGTAGGTACCTACATACTGTGTATCCCCGACACGCTGCTGTAGGAAATGTTGGAAGGTGTGTTCTTAGGAACGCATTCGCCATACCGACGTTGTTGATGACTTTGTCGCTTTCCGGCGGTGGCGAATGGTGGTGATGGTGGTAGTGTAGTGAGTCGGCAAAACTGTCGTATTCTGCTCTACCACGAGGTAGAATCAACGGGAAAAGGGTGATAAATCATAAAGTTAAATAAGAAACGGAACTAGTATTCCGTGGCTGCGACGAACGGTATGGTTTCCATATTTGTCGTTTCACGCATCATCGAGGAAATTAGGCGCGCTGGGTTCCCGAAGGAACGTCCGGTCTTTTGGTAAGTAATATTTTGTTTTTTATACGAACTTTTAGTAAAATTGCACATAATGTGTGAGAACAAACTAGAATTACAAATGCCGTACTTTATCACCGTATTGGAGTGTTACGCTATTGTTTACAAATCTTCAGACATGGATGATTCCAAATACTAAAAAAAATTGAATTTTGGAAACAGTAGTATCGTTTTTCTACTGTAGTGTGGTTTTATAACTTGGCCAAGATTGGATAATTTCTTATGTGTGACTATTTGACTCAGAAAGAGTCATTTTTCATAAAACAACATAACGGAACCTCTAAATGATGTTTTAGAAATTTGAGTTGTTATATGAAAGTGCTTTAAATATCATTCTAGAATGGAGAAATATGACATAAAGAACTAATTTAGTCTAGTCTAGTCTACACATACATAGCCAATACATGTAGGGATCCTGGAAAATTGCAGACGTTCGCCCACAATGTTTCTTGTCATTATTAATGTTTGTGGCACTTTTTGAATATGACACAAGCATTAAAGCATGTGATGTGGACGTAAGTTTCATCCAGTTGGAGCACGTCAGACACGCAGTGCTGATAACGTTCAACAAATTCGCACAGCCGAAAAAGATTCATTTCGCAAAACAACTTGAAACACGTTCTGGTTTGTGACACCACCAAAATCAAGATCCCTGTGTATATTGATAACGGAAACGTGGAAGTTAAATTACATGATTTTGCACCACGTACTTGCAAAGTGGCCATTAAAAGATTCATGTCGTATTTCGGAGAAGTGGAATCCATTTCGGAGGATACGTGGAGGAACTACTTTCCAGGTATTTCAAAAGGTGTTTTTGTGGTGAGAATGCGGGTAGACCAACCCATTCCCTCCTACCTTACCCTGCAGCACACAACAGAAGGGGGTGATACCATAATACAGCGAACTCTATGTACATATCAAGGACAAACTAACACGTGCCAGTTCTGTGAATAAACGGCACATTACGGACAACCCTGCCCAGAAACCGCTAAGCAAAGCTACCAACACTCAGTCTCCAATATCATTCCCTGAGCCACAAACGGTTGCCAAATTTGTGGCTGCTGTTCAAACAATAATGACAACTGCGAAAGCCGAGTCAAGTACCACAAACTCAACAGCTAATTCCAGTAATGAGGGAGCTACTAGTAATGACGGAGGGCTCACGCTCGTGACCCGAAAGGGAAAGAAGTTAGGAACAACACCTGATCGCGAACATCAAGGCAGTAACCCCGATGATGACCTGGACATGTGCGAAGACGACAGAGATACAAATGACCCCCATGATATAGTTGATGTGGATGCAAATATTTCCTCGATATGAAAACGGATCTCCGCGCGTAATGGCAAGTCGCGCGTACGGGATCGATCTTAGCATTAATTGTTTATTATTTTTATTGTTTACATCATGTAAATATATAAAAGACCCACGGCTCCGTGAAGCTAACGCCTTGAGCCGTGCCAAATAAACGAATAAAAAAAATAAGTACATTCAAGAACAAGATAAATTGGGTTAATCTCACCAAAGGGTATTCCACTGGTATCGTTGACCGCTTCGTCGTAGACTGAAAAAGCAACTCATTTTGCACTGCATTCGAGGACAATGGAATTTGAACCAATTTATGTATCCATCTTGATGTTGGTATCCGAAATGCTTTGAAAGAAATTCTGTGTAAGCCTTTCCGAGCCCCCGGGAACTCCTTGCTCGCCGATTCTTATTGCCCGATTTTCGCCACGTCTCCAAAAGTGTGCTTGATGCACTACACTTTATTTTTCATACTTTATTGATACAATGTCACGCTCAAAGACGGAATTCGACGAAAAACTTAATCACAAAAATTTGACGGCAGCCACTTTTTTTGCGTCCCGCATGCATGGCTGCTACGATTCGAATCAGAGAAATATGACTTAAAGAATAATGATTTTTTTTGCGACAGTCTATTTCATTGGTCTATAAAATTGTTCCATAGTCAGAAAGTGTGTAGTTCCATTAAGTAGCATCGTTGTTGTGTCGTGCTTCAAGATACTATCGTCAACATAAAATAACATTAAACATAAAATTTTGTGTTATTTAAATGGCATGCGGGATATCATAAAATATATTAGTTGCTAGTTTGTTTTCCGACATACGCTAATTTCAAATCATTGCGAATAATCACTTTAGAGTTAAAATATCTGATATGGAATCTTTTCTAACTGGCATGTACTTCTCAATATATAAACTTGTTTTTTACTATTACAACAGAATCTCATTACACACTATTTATTTTTGCATTGCATCATAAATTAAGAGGTACTAGTAAATCATGAAGTTTAAAAATTGTACTATGAAGTCAGAATTAATGTATATGCTTAATCGCTTGAGGATAGGTTGTTTGAAAATTACCATAACATTCCAGTACTTCGAAGATAAAAAATAACAAAACTTGTGCGTCTGCTTAAACAACAGTGTCCTTATAGCTATGAGAAAATAAAAAATTCTATCTATTCGTTTCGCTTAATGGAAAATCAAAACAAGTTTTAACGCAAACCTTTCCTTATTAACGCTATTTGTCTAGATTTTTGCCATAAAGTGAGTTCAAAACTGATAGTTTTTCTTGGAATACATTGAATCAAATAAAGCAATCAACACAAGAAATATCTTAAAACTAACTTCAAAACTAATAGTTTATTATGCTCTAACTAGGCCAAATAACGATACTGTATATGCATACAATAAAAAAATATGGAACATACCTATCTGTTTGATTGCCTGTATAATGTGCAATGGCAAAGAACCACTACTCCTATTCCTGCGGTGGGAATAGTATATCTGGTTGGAGTTTTGCGGCAAAGTTTTCGCAATAAGGATAGGTAGTATTCGTGTTGTTTGGGTTTTCGAGGGCTTGTTTCAAGAGGTTCACAAGAGTAACTATTAGACACACCTAGAAACAATTATGTAAATTTATGTCTCCTGACCCTGACAAATACGAGCATCAAAATGACTTAGTTTGGCGTTTAATTTTAATTTTACCTGACGTTGAATTACGTAAATCACTTACATTCACTTTATATATCGCTGTTGCGACGATATAGCGTTTGTTCTGAATGGTAATAAGTGTAATTGTATGTCAATGCGCATATAAAGTATATGTTTAATGTAAAATTGAATGGAACGCGGTTATGTTTCATCATTTTGTGAATTGCAGATTCTGACAGCAATATCAAAAATTCGTTCTTATAAGCTACGAGTGTTGGTAAATAGTTAGAAGCAGGCAAATCATATTGCTAACTACGTGCCTTTTACGTACAAGTATAGAGTATATGTATCATCCAATCAGGTTGAATGTGACGGAGTCGTCTCCGATCCGAGTTTGAACTGCGTAGATCTGCTGACATATGGGGTTTGCTGTTTAACAAGCCCCATCCTCAGGCCAGTGAAGAGACAGGAGTGCAAACGTTTGCATTCAACACCAGTTGCAGCTAGCGGGAAGAGGACATACGTCAACTCAAAATCTCCTCTTCGACAAGGTGTCGTGGGTTAAGAACTGCACAAATTGCAAACAATCCACACACAGCCGTTTTAACAATAAGGTTCGTTATGGGATATCCCGGGGGATCTATGAGGATGACTCCTGCGGAAGAGGTGTTGAAAAGTGTCTCTACTGTCGGGGAAACCCACATGGTCTCCCGACATGTCCTGCTTACAAACAGTGCGATGAGAAACTGATGCATTCCCTTCAGGGACGCTCCAAACGATGCTTACTAGAAATGCTACGTCACCGATCTCTACGAATATCTATACTAACTTGTTCACGAAGGCGACTCTGACAAACCCCAGGAGGGAACATGTTCCGCTGTGCCTTTAAGCAATAGATAAAGAAGAAACCTTTCCTGTCCTAAGCTTAATGGTAATGGTCAGAAGGTGTCACTTCAAGGCCTTTCAAAAATAACAGGTCGAGGAAGTACTGGTGCAATACCAAAGCAAGTCTGGTCTCAGAAATCTGAGGTCAGAAAAGTGTGACAAGTGACAAGTGTTCTCATATCTTAGGCAGAGAAAGAAACCACCGCTGGCCTTAAAAAATTCTCTGACATTGTGGACCGTTTTTTCACAGTTTTAACCATTTCTGAGCCTATTAAAAGCATCCTGATAAGCTTTCTCCCCGCACTAAAACATTCTTGATGCAGTTGATTGCCAAATGGCCCCTCCTTTCAGCGATTGTATCCTTCGATGGTGAGGTAACGTATGTCATCACTGTTTTACGGTGGAATTGCAGAAGCATTATCCCGAAAATTGATTCCATTGAAATTTTAATAAATAATGTCGGTTGTCACGGTAAAGATGGACTTTCTGTCTATACCAGGCCACATGCTAGTGAACTCGGGTGATTCGTAGTTATGCTGCCTAAACTCGACCCTCATTAGCAGAAGACAAAAATTAAGCCCGTACGATATTAAGCTTGTTCTAATGACCCTACCACTTCTAGTTTTGCGATTTGTTTATTTCACATCCTTGCTCTCGCTTGAGTACTATGGCGGTAGTCGAAATAAAAAAGGAAAAAAGATTAATAAATAATTTAAAATGCGATTCATTTGCATTAGAAGAAGCATGGCATACTTCAGAAATAGATCTCAACTTCCAAGATTTCAACATTATTCGCTTGGATCGAGAAGTTTCTTATGGCGGAGCACTTTTAGGGACACCAGGTAATAAAGTTGCTTCCACCTACATTTTCCCTAAACATCATTGCAGTTAGATCACAAGTGGAAGGTACTACCTGATCTCCACGGCGGCTACCATCTACCAATCGTAATTACTATTACTAACGGATCAAGGTCACTGAAGACAATCAATGTTTCGTATGACCTCACACGAAATATTGACTGGAAGAGCAGTATTTCGAAATTTCAAAATCAGTTACTTATTTTTGCTTGTATTTACCGAAACCCACATTCAGATTCACCGCCTCCCGCATCCATAAACTTTCCAACTGACTGAAATTTTATGCAGAGTCAACTGCTTGAGTGCAGAGGAAATATGGATTCCTTCACCAACCAAAGCATTCATTTGATAATATGTGGACAGTTTGAAGGCAGAAGTTGGCATCTTCTACATTTTCGAGGCTAAGTGACGCAGTCTGGTGCACTTTTGCTCAATAATCCTTTTTATAGGTAGAATAGAAACAAAATTCAGTGTACTTCTGAAACCGACCATGTCCGAACCTGAATTCGCTGTGTCGGGAGAACGAATGACAAAGAAAACGAACCAAACATTTCATTCATCGCGGTGGGCATAAATTGAATTTTGTTTTCTTTCAAGTTCACGCAGCGATGTCAATTTGTTCAAGCTCTGCTCCGGAGGGATAGTATGGGCTTTCCGCTGGCTTGATTCACGATACCGCGATTCAAGCTCCGACAAAACGTATACAAGTCGCGAATTCTCGCGGATGGTCTCCCGACACGTGGTGGGACGAACAGTGTATATGCAGAGAAGGCCGCCGCGTACAAGTTCTACCGAAATGATGGACTACCCGATCGCTAGCAACAGTACGGGACGTTAGAAACGCGAATGAAAAGTTTTATAGAAACCAAGAAAAGTAGTTACTGGCGTCGGTTGGTTAAAGGATTAACGAGAGAAACAGCGATGAGCACTCTTTGGGGCACGGCCCGATGTACGCTCTCGTTAGTATTGTACTAACGAGAGAGCAGAATATTCAAATCGTTATGGATTCGATTTCTCCGGACGCGGCCCCCCCTACCCCACGATATCGCGAGCGAAACACCTTTTTTAATGGTCGAGTTCTCACTTGCTCACTTATCATGTATCATTACAGTCCCAAGTCCAGTAAGAAAATTCAACTTGTTGAAGAACCAGCCAGACTCTACCAAGAGATGCTTGTTGAATTTATTAAATAATTTTCTTGCGGGTAACATTGTCCCACACGATTGGAGGCAAGTGAAGGTCATCGCCATCCAAAAATCAGGAAAAGCAGCCTTCGACCACAATTCGTATCGACCGATTGCAATGCTGTCCTGTATCCGGAAATTGTTCGAGAAAATGATCCTATCCCGCCTCGAAAATTTGTTCGAAGCAAATGGCTTACTGTCAGATACACAATTTGGCATTCGCAAAGACTTGCGTTGCTCTCAACAGATCTTGAAATGGCGAATACTAGTAACGAGCAGATGGCATCATTTTTCTTGGATATTAGGGTGATTCAGTTTCTCTCACTTTTCTTTCTGCACCAGTATGATTTTTCACCGACTATAAACAGTTTTTTTGCTAAACTTGTTGTCTGAAACGCACATGCATTTTTCGCATGGTGATCTATCGACATCACGGAATAGCTAGAAGGGTTTTCCGCATGGCTCATGTCTAAGCTCCCTACTCTACAACTATTACGTGAATGACATTGATGAATGTTTTGTCAATTTATGCACTCTAAGGCAGCTTGCAGATGACGGTGTGGTCTCTATAACAGGTTCCAAAACTGTTGATCTACAAGGATCATTGCAAGATACTTTGGAAAATATGTCTGATTGGGCGTACAGCTGGGTATCGAGTTAGCCACGGAGGAAACTGGTTCCTAAGGCGGATGCTTTAGAAGGTGACATCTACGGAAGACCAATCTGATTCTATGAATTGTTCGATATCTCTCATCAGGCCCAATTAACCACCCAAGTAGCACTTGTAACAAGCAACGACAACGATTGGTTCCATAAGCATAAGCTTTTACACGTGCGCTTTTTTGGTTGCTAAACCACCTCAATCATCGTTGCCGTATACCTTTATGTGACGAATTATGTTGCTGAAACTGCTAATCAACAACCGGTGTTGCTCGGGCATAAGCATTAAGCCACTGCACAATATTGGCTATACATTTGCACTAATGTTTGGTGCAATCATGCACAGCCGAATTATAACATTATCGCTTGCTCTGTATACGTATATAAAGCTGATATAAGGCGTACATGGGGTCCCCTCTCATTGTTCTATCGCGGGCAATGAAAAGGGTGACTCATTAGCAAAGGTGGGCGCATTTAATGGTGATATATACGAAAGACCAATCTGCTTCAACGATTTTTTTAGTATTTGTCGTCAGAGGACGCTCAACAGTTGGCAAACCTCGTGAAGCAATGGGGAACTTGGATGATGGCTACATTCGATTATCCCAAAGGTATCAACGAAGCCTTGGTTCGGGGGGATGGATGTGGGTCGGGATTTTATTCGTGTAATGTCCCGACTTATGTCCAATCACTACACCATGGATGCGCATTTGCGGCGTATTGGGCTTGCGGAGAGTAGTCTGTGCGCTTGTGACGAGGGCTATCACGACATCGAACACGTTGTCTAGGTATGCGCCGGGTATTGTGACGTTAGGTCTCAGTTAAAGGAATCCCTTCGGGCCCGAGGTAGACCACCCAATGTACCAGTCCGAGATATGCTGGCAACTCGTGATTTACCCTATATGTCCCTTATTTATACCTTAATAAAAACGATAAATATCCCAATTTAGCCCCTCTCTTTTATTTCTCGTTTTTAGAGTTTCCTCCTGCCTTGTGGAACCGATCAGCTCCAGAGTGCCACTATGTAACCGCAGTCGCCCTTACCACTACGCCTGCATAGAAGGAAACTGAAGCGAGAGCGACTCGAAGTCCGATGACTTTTGAAGGATTCCCCGCGGGTCCGAAGAATACCATCCGTCAATCCGGTACTCGACGACTTACTAGACTGAGGCTCAAATTTATTTCGCTGATCCCCCTCCCCCCCGTTCGAGCGAAAGTTGCAAGTTTTGCTCTTCTTTCCCTGTCTCTCCCCTGTCCTTGATACAACTGCTGCTACACTAATGCGGAAATAAGCCACCCTCTGAATATCTTGACCAAGCATAAGTTTTAGTTAAAAAAATTCAAATTAGTATTCTGTATTCCTAGTTTTAAGATAGCTATAATTTTTACTCTTTATTGAAACTCTTGTCCTCCATTTTGTAAATAGAATTGAATCCCTAGTTTTAAGATTTCTGTGAAATTTCTCATAAATATTTGTTCCCCCTTTTGTGTACTAAACTATATTGTTAGTTTTAAGATAACCGTAAAATATTTCGTAAAATACTATTACTCCCTCTCTTGTATATCAAAGTGAATCCATTGTTTTAATTTTTTTCATAAAATAAAATCTTTTGGCCCTCTCTTGTATATTGAATCTTATTTCTAGTCTTAAGATAGCTGTAAACTTTCTTTTCCTTTGTAACAAAAATATTTCAACATTGTAACCTCCTAGTTTTACGATATCCAAAATGTAAAAACAAAAGCATTTGGCACCGCCAAGCTAACGCATTTGTGCCTATCAAATAAAAGAAATGAATAAAAAAAAATAAAGCGTACATGCTTCAAGGTTCTTTAAAGCTTGTATGCATTTGCATGTGCATTTAATGCCACTATATAGGAAATATAAAGCCGATATAATGCTATTATAATGCTGTGGGTTTATTTCTATATGCAACTTGTCTTGAAGATTACATTCGGAATATTTCATTTTATTCGAATATATGCAATATAGCCTAGACAGCATAAGCTGCGCAATTGCCGTGAGGGACGAGGCAAGCTAATTTTCATAAAATATTATTCATATCGTGTGAGATAGAAATTGCGATAAGGATATTAATTACAATGCAAGGGAGTCAATTACTGCTCCAAACAGCATTTTTATATTTTTCCTTTCTGTTCATCATACCGAAAAGGAAACACAAAAAACATATTGCGGAAAATGACAGTCAATTTAAGCTTTCTTATAGAATGACATTTGTGCACTGGTGCTATATAATAGCATTAGTACTGCACAAACGAGCTGTCAATTTCTGCACAGTAATAGTACTATATTTCGCCTTTTCTGGCATTATACTGGCATTATATCAGGATATATGGCTTAGCGGCTCTTATTATATGTAAATATAATGCAGATAATAGGCTACGTTATAATGATTAGTGGTTACTTGGGGAAGACGCTAGAAAGTTGGCTGACTTCGGGAAGCAATGAAGAGTTGAATCAGTGGCTACATTCTATCATCCCGAAGGTATTAACGAAACCTTGGTTTAGAGGGTCGGGATTTCCTTCGTGTGATGTTTCGGTGCATGTCTAATCACTATACGTTAGACGCTCATCTCTGATATATTGGGCTCGCGTTTATCACGATATCGATTATATTGTCGGGGCATGCGCCGAGTATTGTTCCGCCAGATCTCAACTATTGGTTTCCTTTTGGGCCCAAGGAAGATCATTTGTTCTGATTCGGGATGTACTGGCAAGCCATCTTCAAAATCTTCACTATACAGATTTAAATTCCTCTATTATTTTTCTTATCATTCTCAGTAGTGCCCTCTTTTGCCTGTATAGTTAACCATCGATGGTTTGATGCAACTTGAAGGTGACACAAAACCTATCTGTCGAAAGAGTTAACAAACACCGATCCTACGCATAAACATTAAACGTGCCTCATCAAATGAACGAACTGAATAAAAAATTCCTCTAATTGTCCAAATATGGTGCAAAATTCCGGTAGGTCACATTCTGAATAGGTAACACTTCATATCAGCTACTCTGTATTTGCTAGTAAACTACACTCAGGTTTTTTGTGTTTCTTTTACAAATTTTACGCGCAATTTTGGTTTTCAAATGCACTGGCCGCTTTCATCTGCTACAGGCATGAATTTGTTTTTAAAATATTTCACAGTGGCTCAAAACAGCGTTTTGTAATAGGGGAACTGGGGGTAAGACGGACATGTTAAGGAAATACTCAAATATAACATAGTAACAGTATGTTTTTGTCAACATGTAATACGCTATATTGTAGTTCCATCTGTTGGATTTCGAGTGTCCAAAGGGATTATGTTACAAAAATCAACAAGTATCTTTTTAAAAGAAATAGAAAACCAAGAAATATCTGCACTCTTTCCAGACTGCGGGTGAAAAGGACATATGGTGGGGGCAAGAGGGTGGAGATATGATGATCACAATAAAAAATTTCACAATTTAATGTTTCAAATGGATGTTTTTGAATACTTTGGTTCTTTTGGTTCTTCTTAAAATACATGTTCAATTCGAAGCGAAAAACTTGTTTTAATCCACCTAGTGGTGCAATGGTGCCTTTCTCATTTTTCAAAGGTATGGTTTAATAGCTGGTTACGTTCAATATAACATTGTGGAAATATCTATTACATTCTTATTAAACTTGGTAAGTATATATGAGTACACGACTGCCACAAACCTGATGAGCAACATGTCGACGCTAACACACTTGAAACCAACAAAATAAAATATTCAATTAGCTTAACCCATTATAACCCAATTATGATAAAACTTTTGGTAATTTATAAAATACTTCGCGAGCCCTATGCCGAATTAGGTATGGGAAAAATAAAATAACCACTTTGGAATTTGGGTACTAGTTCAGATACATAGTCTAACTGGACACCCAGATGGTGCTAGTTACTGACGAGGAGAATCCGAAACACTAAAACAAAAAAACCATACTTTATGTCAGGCATGTGCCCTCATGCACAAAGAAATTGGTCTTGTCCAAAATTTTTTCCACTTGGGAATTTTGCACACTTTGGAACGTTTTGTTGCGAAAAAACTAACGTACGCAATTTCATCCGTTGGGCTGCCAGAGTATCAAAAAATCATTACAAAGAAAGTTCGGCTAATATCCTTATATTTAGCATAAAATCGAATAATATCTTCAACCTTGCGAGATCATTCATTTAGCAGCTTAATTATTGGGAGGAGAGGATGCATTGGGAACAACCTAACATATTTTGGTATACGGGTGGGTGAAGGAATTGTGGGTGTGAGGTTGGTCTGCTATGGGGGGAGTGGGTAAGAGATTTTCGAGGGATGTGGGAGGAAGAAGGGGGAGGGCTGGATGGGAGCACCAGCAACACCCAAATGCATATTATACCTTCCATTTGAGACTAAGGTTAGTGAAATTGGTTCAGTCATCACCGAAGTGGCTTTAGTTCTGGAATATGTTCGGAACCAGGGACTTCCGAAATTATCGATATTGGACAATTTATTCCAAGAATCTTTGATTTACCATCAGTGATATAGGCCAGCGAAGTAATTTGATGTTTATATCAATAGACTTTTAACCGATGAGGTATTACAATTGTACCGGTTTATATGGACTAGATCCACCAAAACTCATGGACCGGGGGACCAACGGCTTTGCTTCCTTTCCGAAGGGAGACGTGACAACAAGTTTTTTTCACCACAGAAAAATCTCAACGACCTCGGCTGGAATTGAACCCAGGCCAACTGGAATGAGTGGCAGTCACGCTTACCACTCATCCACCGGCGCCGTTCGTAATAACCTACCTGTAACTCCGGAACCAGAAGTCAGTACTGAATGAAATTCAATAGCAGTCAATGGAAGTACTATATCTTTCATTTGAAATTAACTTTGTAAAAATCGGTTAAGAGTTCGCTGGAAAATTGATGTGATACTAGCTTAGGAACTAGGTGAGTTTTTCGGGGGCCTCAAGAACCGTCATAGGCGGCCAATGTGGTCAAAGCTACTTTGATTGGTCATTAGTGATCTACACCCGCAAATTCAAGTAATGTTGAACCTATTAGAATATGTATCGTTCGGACACCATGGTGTTACCAGTTTATAAGGGAATTCACTGTGTGACCGTACTCTTCAACCCGTAACTCTGGAACCGGAAGTCGGATCAACTAAATTCAGTAGCAGCTTATGGGAGCGTTATACCGTTCATCTGCAACCAAGTTTGTGCAAATCGGTTCAGCCATCTCCGAGAAAATTGAGTGATGTTATTTGACACAAACATACACACAGACATTTTGCAATCTCGACGAACTGAATCAAATGGAGTAAGAAACTCGACCCTGCGTGCCTGTGTTAAAAGGTCGAAATTCTCGACCGATTGCTTAACCTTTCTTTATGAGAATAGCAAAAATGTGCGAAGTCTCAAAAAGCTTATTTTTCTCAATTTTTTTTTGATAACAAAATCTTGACGTTTCATGAATTTAAGGACATTTGGCATTAAAAATTTCTTATGTGACCGGACGATTCATTCTGTATTTCCGATCTGTACGAAAGTTCATAGCAGTCTATAAGAATAATATACCTTACGTTTGAAACTAAGTTTGTGAAAATCGGTCCAACCATCTCCGAGAAACTGATGTGAGTTTTTTAATTTTGAATTATCCATTTTTCCGGGAACTTCCAGAACCTACGGTCAATGTGGCCAACAAGACTTCGATGGGCCGTTAATAACAAAGAACTGCAAATGCAAGATGCTGCTATTTTAGCAAAAAAATGCTTTCATCGTGGTATCGTTTTGAATAGGAGTTTTCTCTGTGACCACACTCCACAACTCGTAACTCCGCATCCGGAAGATGAATCGAAATAAAATTTAACAACAGTTTTTAGGGAGTAACACCTTTCATTTGAGGCTAAGTTTGGCCAAATCGGTCCAGACATCACCGAGCAATCGATGCATCTGTTATTCTGATTTTGAAACTTCCGCTGGGGCTTCCGGAACCGTCGATGGTGGCCAATGTGGCCAAAGAGACTTTGAATGACTGTTAGTGACCTAGAACTACAAATCCGAGCTGTTGTGGTGACAATTTGGAAAAAAATCACCTTTTTACATTCATCACCGTATATGTTGAAATCGGGATTTGCTACGTGTTCGTACTCATCACTCTGTAATTCCGGAACCAGAACTCCGATCAGTTAAAAATTATATAGCAGACAATGGGAATGCTGTACCTTTAATTTGAGACCAAGTTTGTATAAATCGGTTAAGAATTCGCTGAGAAATAGTTATGACATTATCCTAGGGACTTGGTAAGTTCCCCGGGGGCCTCATGTGTTCAAAGCGACATCGATGAGTCAGTCATAGATACGCAAATCCAAGTAATGTTGCACACATTTTAATATGTATTGCATCATTTGGACATCATTGTAGTACCAGTCTATATGGGAATGATAAAACATTAAATAGCGACCGATGGGAAGGTTGTACCTTTCATTTGAGACTAAATAGAAAGATGAACGACCACTTTGTTTTCAGTAATGAGAGATGGCGTTTGGTCACGGATTTCTTACAATAATATTTTATTGCGTCTATAATAGACGCAATAAAATATTGCAAGAAATCCGTGACCAAACGCCATCTCTCATTACTATTTGAGACTAAGTTTGGGCATCTGCCATACGGGAGCGGTTGGTGGTAAGCCTAATTTACACTTGTGATGGAGCTATTCAAACAAGGTTGCTATGATTAATAATAAAATCCACTTGTTTTGAAGTCATGCTGCTTCTTTAGTTAATAACTTTTCTCAACGAATTTTCATAAACTTACTATGTGTTCAGTAGAAGAATACCTTTAGAAATAAATAGAGTTCTGATTAATTGATTGACGAGGTGATTTTTTAAGAATTTATTTTCAATATTAACCAATTTTCCATAAAAACTTCCATGTAAATTTTGAAATTCTTGGAGGGTCCGTAGACACAACCGATCGGTAACAAAATTTGCACAATTACTAAGGACAATAAAAGGAATCATTAGAGCCTGGTGGAGCTAAAAGTCAAAAATTGAACCAGTCTAGCGCGCATACATAGTTTATACAGTTGACACATAGAAGGTATGTGCAGGTATGGGAAAAATACAATCGAAATTCATTCCATAGTATTCGTTCACTGATATATCTCACCCTCCCATTCGCTATTTATGTCTCACAATGTATGAGTGAGAGAGTGTTCACCTTAGCTTGTCACATAATTCATTCTTGAACTCAGTGGTGAGGTATTGTAACGAGTTCGTTCATTCGCATTCAGATCGGCTCCCATTCTCTCTGCAAATTTTCGGAATGACATTTGGAAGTGAGTGACTCAGATTGGAATATTGTTGTTTTGACTTGCGAGACACTCGATGATCGAATAATTGATTGAATCGATTCAGTCCTCATCTAGTTCAATCAGTTCGTTTTGTTTGCCGTTAATCTGGTACCTGATCAAAGCAAGTAAAAACAGATAAGTAGTCAAAATTAAAATATACCGAGTTGCTAAAAATTATTGCAGTATGAAGCGCTCAAATCCCACGCAGAAATCCATATTATTGCAAATTATCAGTGAGCAGGATGGCAAATACAAATGTGTTGCAGAAAACAAATGCGCCTACGAACAGGCAGTTCTGAATGCCGGCAATTTCAAACGACATGTTCAAGCCTATCATCCTGTCGTGTATGATAGGCTAGGGTTGTCATCACCTGCAACTAATGTTGCTGAGTTGGTGGCAACCAAAAAGAAACAGAAAAAACTCGTTGTCGAATCAGACAAAAAAAAAGTAATTCTGGGTACTTTGATGTTGCTCACAGAAAATAATTTGCCATACAGCTTTTTCGAGATGTCTGCTTACAAAATTCTACTTGGGCCCCTGTACGACGCAGCTGGTATTACAGTCAACAGGAAGACCATTTCAGATCTTATCAATAAAAGCTCGAAGCTCGCACGTAGCTGGATAAAAAAAGAAATGGCCAAAAAGCCTAAAAATCGACAGCGCTTCTCGTGGAAACCGACATGTATTTGGTATTAATGCACAATACTATTATGACGGGAAAGTTGTAATTCGGAATCTTGGTGAGTTGATTTTTTTTTAAATTCTAGAAGTTTAAAGTCTAGTTAGACATCTAAGTCCTTCAAATCCGTTGATTTGGGAGACTTATTTTAGCTGATCTAACCATTTTTCGTACTATTTGGAATTTCATTACATTATCTAAAATACCGTTCATTCAATGCCGCGTAACATAAACTAATGGTCTAAATTCTATTAATTATTTAAGCTGTTCAAGAAATGCACTGCCGACAAACAAAAGAAAACCTGAAAGACGTAATAATGCACGTTATGAAGGAATATGGTGTTGACATGAAGCAGGTGTACTCCATTGCCCACGACAATGGGAGTAATATGGTGGCGACCGTGAAATTGTTGAAAGAAATGTTAGAGAAATCAGCCCTAGAAAAAAGCCCATCAATCAACTTGCTCGTGGCTAATGAAGAAGTGCGTCGCATTTTTGAGTTACCTGATGATACATGCGATATTACCAGTGACGACGAATTATCTACAGATGAACATAGCATCGGATCAGATGACTTATTGGAAGGAGATGATTTCTCTGATGGCAAACAAGGGGATGTACATTTGATAACACTAGATGACGAGGACACTTTTTGTAAAATCGAGGAAATTCTTGACAGTACAAGATGCGCTGCTCATACAGCTCAGTTAGCTGTATGGGACATATTAAAACCCTACAAAGAACGCATCGCTAAGATCCAAAAAATGGTGGTGAAACTACGGCATCGTGAATATCACCACACTTTTAGAACACACGATGCTCATCTACCTCCTATCGCCAACGACACGAGGTGGAACGGAAAATTTCTCATGATGACATCACTCCTTAAACAACGCCAGTTTTTCAATTTGTTGAAAACTAGCTATCCTGAAACAGGTACTAAACTAATGTGTAATATTTAATTTATTTGTGATCAACGTTCATATAACTTTTTGTGATTATTTTTCAACGTTCTGTATATTTGTATTACACAATTTCTTTGGTTTTGTATATACAATTAAAAATATGAAGTGTATGTCTTATACATAGTTAATTTTTTTGTAGACTTCACTCAACATTGGTCGTTTATTGAAAACATTTGTGAGGCTTTAGAACCAGCTTTCATTCTTACACTTAAGCTGCAGAAAAGGCATTGTCCGCTGTCAGACTTCTACGTATATTGGTTGCAGTGCCAATCACAATTGGATAAATTGAAATCAAACATTCTCGCAAAACGGCTGTTGAATGCATTTAAAACTCGAGCAAACAAACTTACCAGTTCTTTGCAGTTCAAAGCGTGCTTGTATTTGGATCCAAGATTCAATTTTTTAGGTTCCAAGCGCATCTCAACAGAGGATAAAGATAAGATCCAGGTAAGAATTACGTTACAAATTGTAATTGCACGTAACCTGAAGCTAGTAAATGAAATATGGAGGTAATAAATCTCACTACGTCATTTAATGACAACTTTAAATCTGGGCGAATTATTTCGTTAAACTGTTTTTCTATAAAACTTGCAGAAATTTCTGCTCCAGCTATATCATCGGCTTGATGAAATTGAAGGGGTGGCAACTGAGCCTGCTCCATCTACATCTGCTAGTGAGCCACAAGACGACTTGGATTTGTACCTTTCTGCCTTTTTCGAAGAAGACGACATTCCGATGGGAGTATCACATTCCATAGATGAATCAGTTCTCTCTCAGATTAAAGAGCTGGAATTACAAGAAAAAGTGCCAATAATTCAACTTGCAGATGGATCTAAGACAAGCACTCAATTCAACATACTTACGTACTGGGAATCACGGAAGATTACGTCTCCTATTCTTTACCGTTTGGCGATGGTAATTTTGGCGGCACCTTCTACTCAGGTTTCTGTCGAGAGGGCCTTCAGTGGTCTTAAACTAATTCTCACAGATCATCGAATGCGACTGACTGAGAAATCAGTGGAGGATTTGCTTGTCCTCAAACTCAATTCTGATTTATTGGAGAAAGTTTCCGAAAGTTTGAGTACCGACAATACATTTTAAGCCAAGATTGAGTTATTTTTGTTTGTTTGCTTTACGTACGTTGGACTGTATTCTACGAATTACACTGAAATATATACATATTTATATAAAAATGATCTTAGATAATATGCCTTTCATTGCCCAATAAACCATATCTACTTCTCGGCATTTTATGAAAAAATAAGGAAAAGGTTTGAAATAAGTCGGGATAAGTGTGTTAATTCAAGGAGCACACTCAATTACCAAAGGCAGCAAAATTGGGAGTCTACCAAGGGCCCCAGAAGACCACGCAACTTCACTGGCTATATGCATTTCAATCTGCTTCTTCTAAGGCCTTTGAGTGGCTCATTCAAATACATTTACGATACCTTTGTAGACTTTGGAACCATACCAAGAACGATTCGTCGATTCCACTGTAATCAATCCTGTCATGTAACCATTGCACTTTGGGACAAATTAAAATTGAATACCAAGTACAGTCGTCCTGCATGGTCAAGTAAGGCCGATGGCATGCTGACGAGAAATCCGAAACACTAGTTGTAAGTGAAACGAATGCATCTTAATTGTACCAGTATAGAGCGTGTCAAGAACGTGCAATCCCATTAAACACAAAGTGTGTGCCGGCCTCATGGGTATCAGTCTTTTTTACACTTCGTTTGATAGACGTTACGAGGTCTGACAGAGCCACAGCAAACATTTGGAGTATCTAGACGTTTATTGTTTGACGTTCCGGAACAACTGCATGGATATTCCAACGCGCTTGTGATTTTTTGTAAGGAAAACTTCCAAAGTAAAGTTTAACGGTATTTTATCGTCATTGAAGATGATCAGATAAAACATGTTTTAGCCAGGCGCATACTTCATTGACGTTTTGAGGAAGTTTACAATCTTTCAAAATTCGCCTGCGGTCATCCAAAAACTTGCATATCGATGTGTATTTTCCGCTTATCCTTTCGAGACCGTATCTATGGATTTATTTTTTTGCTGCTTTCTGTGGTAGAAAGAGAAAGTTCAGAAGGATACTGTTCAGACCATGTAGAGGAGAATACTTCAAATGAATTGATAGGAAAATATATACTCTAAGAATTCCGGATGTGATTCAAGCTATTCTGTAAAATAGAAGGAAAGCGAGTTATTACCAAGATACGCGATTACCGGTATTGGAAAATATATTCCCAGGTTTTTTGCAACTTCTTTCGAAGACCTCCTGGACGTTCGCTACTATGCATCAAAATTTGCAGGTGTATCTTGCTTTTGACGGGACACTGTGACCATGAAACCTCAGCTTCCTCCAGCAGTAGAAAAACTTGCCAAAAATCCTTCAAATCCTGCACAATTAAAAATATGATCCTGTTCTGACAAGTGTTGAATTGAAAATGAATAGTCTATCGAAGTCAGGGCTTGCCTCGATCGAGCAATAAATCTTAAAGTGGTAACTACATGCTGTTTCTCAGTATTATTACAAATAGCAACACTTTTTTGCCCGATGGCATACTGAAAAAAGGATGAGAAGAGCAAAAGAAAAAATTGATTTATGCTGAACTGATTGGAATGAATCATAGAGTGCATTCGATGAATGAATGCAGTTTGACTCATTCATGATTCAATTCCTCCCTATTCTGCAGACGTTCAGCTCATTTCTAAAATAGATTAAATCGCTCACAACCAGTGAGTGTTCATTCATTGATCGAATTGTAGAAACATGGTGATGTAGAGAAGATTCATCGCAGTCTCTCACGATTCGTCGTTTCACGCTCACTATGCTGATTGTGAGTGGCTGAACCAAGGATGAATGGTTATCAGGTGCAACCAAACGAATGAGTGAATTTTCCCATACCTGGGTATGTGTGCGCGTGATAACATTAGCATTTCTTTTTCATATGGATTTTAAGTGGTTTGAAGCAAATAGAATTAACGTTTGGATTTTTTTAGTGTAGGAATTCCGTATTTCACCTCGGTCGCATTAACGTGCATCCTGCAAAACAACCCGAGCAAAGTCGAACATCAAAATTACAACAAGTAGAATTCATATTTTGATAATAACATCAAATTGAAATCTTATTTGGCTATCGGTTTTAGAATTTTTAAATATGACATCTAATTTTGATCTTATTTTGCTATCTTTGTTTCTTAGAAGAATTTTCTATGTTAATATTCTTTATATATTTTTTGTTATCAAAAAAATTTCCACATTCCATTGAGCTTTCAATTTATTCTCACTGATAGCAGAATTAGTTTTCACAACTCTCACTGATAGCAGAATTATTTTTCACAACATCCAGTTTAGTTTTGAATTGGTTGTCAGACTTTGCTCGGGTGCTGTATGTGAGACTTCAACTAGTTGGACGGTTCTCTATTTTTGATCACTAGACTAGAAGGTAAAACCCATGAGCACCCGTTCAGAAGCTATACACTGTCAAAAAGCATTATGTTTGGCTGTTACGGTATGTCCCGCTGACCCCTTCCAACTCCACGGTCGACCACCTGTCGGTGAAGGACAATTTTGATGTAGTGAGGACCATTTGAAATAGAAGGATAGGAAAAGGGAAGAAGGACCGTTTGAAATGGAAGGATAGAAAAAAAGGAAAAAAGGATCGTTTGAAATGGTAGGATAGAAAAAGATAGACGTCATGCACAGATGAGAGGAAGATATAAGAAAAAATATAGATGAAATTTGTTAGAAGTTGAAAATATAGACCATTGAATTCGTGAACATCACAAGTAAACATTTATTTCCGTGCCGGAAGGCCAAGAAACGCACTCAACCGTTCGAATTGTGCACGATTGAGGTTAGGTGATACGTGACTTGCGTATTGCCCTGTAATCTAGCCGTAATTGTTGGGAAGAAGAAGGATTACGTATTGAACCGATGTAAGTAGCGTATAAGTTTCATAGGGCATTTCATTAATAAAGCTCCACAGCTTTTAGCTGATTCATGCTGAAAAGCCGTTTATTCAATCCACCCAACAATCTAAAAGATCGTCCAAGATAACCACGAAGCAATGCCGAATTGTACAGGAAGTGCCCCCGCCGTGGAAACACACTGTAACCAGTGTAATGAACCTGACACGGATCGCATGGTAAGCTGTTGTCACTGCGATTCGTGGTGGCATTTTACCTGTGTGGGTGTGAACGACAGCATTGATGCGACAGACCGACCGTTTACATGCCCAAACTGTCAGAGACCGTCGGCACAGATTCCGGTGATTGATGCACCCGGAAGCAAGGCTAACAGCAAAGCAGGAACGAGCACTTCAACCTGTAGTGCTGGAGCAATAAGGGCTCGCCTACAGCTCGAGAGACTTGAGGCCCAAAAGGCTTTGGCGATGAAGCGTATAGAGTTGGAGCGCCGGGAGCACGAGCGGAAGATGGAGCAAGAGAAGCAGAAAAAGGAAGCAGAGTTTGAGCGGAGGCAATTGCACCTAGAGCAGGCGGTAATGAACGAGTCATTCCGTTTGAGAGAGGTGATTGACCTAGGTGGGGAAGGCGATGAAGACAACCGGAGTGTCGCCTCAGTGCAGAGTTCCTTCAGCAAGGTACAGCAGTGGAAGGTCGCCCATTCGACGTTGGTTGTCCCGACGGAGAAGGCTCCAGCTATTGGTACGAGTAACGCGACGACCGCAACTGGAATACAAGCTAGGCAGGACGGCATGCAGCAACCAACTAGCATTAACGAGGGTATTCTAGAAGCAGCGTTGGCAGGTATTTCGTTAGGGCAGTCAGGGTTTGAGCCAATGTTAGGGGGTATTATCGGTCGAGCCGAAAGCACAACAGCGCCAATAGGTGGTAGAGGTCAGGCTAACATTTTCTCGGTTACCTCCGCGCTCGCCGGGCCTAGCAAAGGCATCGCAAATGTAATCCCCAAGCAGCATGCTTTCCAAAACTATCCCTTTCCTCTCACCCAGCCTCCTCCAGCAGGCAATTCGTTTGTCATTCCGCGAGTTGGTAATCAAAATTTTGCAATCGCCGCGCAATCGACCGCAGTGAATAGAGATAGTGCAGGCCCAATTAGAGGTCCAGTGACAGTGGAAGAATTACTGGGAGGAGAGTATTCCCAGTCGTACGCCGGCCAACCGTTACCGTCTGTGATCCCCACTGAGCAAAGGTTTTCGAGAAGGCAGACGGTGCCACCAGGAATCCAATTGGGACCGCAGGAGCAACCACGGTTGCGGAGTTCCAGGCTGGTGCGCAGCAACCTCCGTTGCATGACGAGCAGGCGTATTGGGGACCGACACCGCGACAATTGGCGGCAAGACACGTGATGAACAAGGAGTTGCCAATCTTTTCTGGTAATCCGGAGGACAGGCCGCTATTCATTAGCTCGTACGTTAACTCTACTCAGACGTGCGGGTTTTCGAACGAGGAAAATTTGGCGAGGTTGCAACGGTGTTTGAAGGGGCACGCACTTGAATCGGTGCGGAGTCGACTGTTGCTACCGGCGAGCGTCCCAAATGTTTTAGCTACGCTGGAGACACTTTATGGTAGACCGGAATTGTTGATCCATGCGTTGTTGCAGAGGATCCGAGGGGTACCTGCGCCAAAACAGGAAAGACTAGATACGCTAATCGGTTTCGGTATGGCGGTGCAGAATTTTTGTGATCATCTGGAAGCCGGGAGGCATGAAGCGCATCTCAACAATCCGATGCTACTGTTCGAGTTGGTAGAGAAGCTTCCAGCACATATGAAACTGGACTGGTCGCTATACAAGCAGCGCTGCGGGGAAGTGAACCTGCGTTCTTTCTCGCAGTATATGCAGACGCTCGTGCGAGCGGCATCCAACGTGACCGTGAACTACGATCCTAGGCCGCAACCTGTACAGCAGCAGCGAATAGTGAAGGAGAAGAACGAAAAGGACAAAAACTTCTGCGGAACTCACTCAATGGAGGATTCTTCTTTGATGGCGACGAACAAAGAAGCATCTGGCGTTACGATGCGCCCATCAAGCCCAGCGTGTTTCATTTGCAAAAACTCGGGGCATCGGGTAAAAGACTGCTCAGAGTTCGACAAGAAAACGGTCGATGAACGCTGGGAGACAATACAGAAACTCGGCTTGTGTCGGCGCTGTCTTGGAGCACACGGAAGGCGCCCCTGCAAGAATCGCAAGCAATGCGATATCGACGGATGTCAACGGCGTCACCACCCTTTGCTGCACTCCAAACGGGACACAAATGAAGCCCAGCAGGCCAGGGAAAACGGAAAGACGCCAGGAAATGGCTGTAAGAAGTTTGGGAACGACGGAAATTCGGCGAAGAATGGGTCCAGGCAAGAATCGAGTGAAGCTAAGACAAGTAGTTCCAAAGCTGTCACCAACCATCATTCCGCTGGGAAGACTACGCTTTTTCGTATTATTCCAGTGACTTTGTATGGGAACAATCGATCTGTGTCCGTGTATGCTTTCTTGGACGACGGCTCGGAGAGAACGCTGATTGACGAAGAGTTGGTAAAGGACCTTGGGGTTGTAGGAGATCCGCAACAATTGTGCTTGCAGTGGACGGCGAACGTGAAGAGGTCAGAAGATAATTCTCAACGGGTCGCATTGGAAATAGCAGGACGGTCAGGGGCATCCAAACATTCTTTGTCGGACGTGCGCACCGTAAGCAAGCTGGACTTACCACGACAATCCTTGCGGTACGCGGAACTCGCAGAAACCTTTCCGTACCTAAAGGGCCTACCGATCGATGATTACGATCAAGCGGTACCGCGCATCCTCATCGGAAACGACAACGCTCACGTTACATCGACACTCAAGCTACGAGATGGCCGACCGGGAGAGCCGATAGCAGCAAAATCACGTTTGGGATGGACGGTTTACGGATCCAACCAGGACAAGTCAGGGGATATCGTTCATAGTTTCCACATATGCGAGTGCCAGGAGGCCGAGCAGACCCTACATGAGCTCGTGGAGAAGTTTTTCTCAGTCGAGAGTCTGGGTATAATGGAAGTCGCCCATCCTGAGTCCGCGGAAACTCAACGAGCAAATCGGATCCTGATGGAAACTACTAAGCGGGTCGGACAGCGATTCGAAACTGGGCTTCTCTGGAAGTACGATAGCTTCGAGTTTCCGGACAGCTACCAGATGGCGGTTCGACGACTGCAGTGTTTGGAAAGGCGTATGCAGAGGGATTTACTCATCGGCGAAAGTGTGAGGAGACAGCTTTCTGAATATCAAGCGAAAGGGTACATACACAAAGCGACCCGGAAGGAGCTCGATGATTCAGATCCACGGCGTACGTGGTACTTACCTTCAGGAGTGGTCATCAATCCCAAGAAGCCGTCCAAGGTTCGTATCTTCTGCGATGCAGCGGCCAAAGTGGATGGAGTCGCACTCAACACGATGCTGTTGAAAGGGCCGGATCTGCTAAATACGTTGCTCAATGTTCTATACGGATTCCGGGAGAAACGGGTCGCTCTGTGCGCGGATCTGAAGGAGATGTTTCACCAGATTCGGATTCGACGAGAAGATCGACATGCGCAACGACTGCTTTGGCGAGATGATCCTACACAAGCCCCCGATGTGTATTTGATGGACGTCACAACGTTTGGTGCAACGTGTTCACCGTGTTCGGCACAATTCGTGAAGAATTTGAACGCTAAGGAGCATTCAAGACAGTATCCAGTTGCAGCCGACGCAATTATCCGGAAGCACTACGTGGATGACTACTTGGACAGCGCTGACGACGTTGATGAAGCGGTGAAGCTGGCACATGAAGTCAAACTGGTCCACTCTCTCGGCGGATTCCATCTGCGGAACTGGCTTTCAAATTCCACCGAGGTTCTCGCACGGGTCGGGGAGAGAGACCCAGTCACAGAAAAGTGTCTCCAGCTGGACAAGAACAGTTCAACCGAACGCGTGCTTGGGATGTACTGGAAGCCGGTCGACGATGTCTTCACGTTTACAACGACGCTAGCGGTGGGTGCGGAGCATCCAACTAAGCGCCAGGCACTGCGAGTAGTGATGAGCCCATTCGATCCGGCAGGATTGTTGTGTTTTTTCCTCATACACGGCAAGATACTAATCCAGGAGCTGTGGAGGGCGAAGACGACATGGGATCAACTAATTCCGGAGGAGTTACTTGGGAAGTGGATGCGGTGGACGAGTTTGTTCAAACATCTGGACCAGATTAGCATTCCGCGTTGCTACTTTCCGCAACGTTCGGTGAAAGATATCTTGTCGCTGCAACTGCATATCTACGTGGATGCTAGCGAAGAAGCTTATGCGTGTGTTGCTTACTTTCGGGCGGTATTTCCGGATGGGATTTCTGTTGCGTTAGTCGGTGGGAAATCCAAGGTGGCTCCACTGAAGGCACACTCCATCCCACGGTTGGAGTTGATGGCAGCGGTAATCGGAGTACGCTTGATGAAGACCATCCTCACTGGGCACTCGCTCGTAGTCGAGAAGACAGTGTTATGGTGTGACTCTAAGACGGTGCTGGCTTGGATAAATTCAGATCATCGAAGATATCGCCAGTTCGTAGCTTGCCGAGTAGGTGAGATTTTGTCCAAGTCGGAGGCGAAGCAATGGCGTTGGATATCATCGAGAAAGAACGTCGCCGACGATGCGACAAAGTGGGGAAAAGGGCCGTGTTTGTCCTCAGGTGGCCGTTGGTTCCGTGGTGACAACGATTTATATTTGCCAGAAGATCAATGGACCGTAGATGCAGATTCAGTCGGCGCGACGACCGATGAAGAGCTGAGGTCGTGTTTGGTGCACAAGGAGGTTATCGTACCGCCACAACTTGTGAGGTGGGAGCGATTCTCGAAACTGACGCATTTGTATCGATCGGTAGCACATGTTCATCGCTACGTACAAAATCTATGGCGAACGGTAAAACGAGAGACTCGACTGGACGGACCACTCACTCAAGAGGAATTAGCAACAGCCGAAACCACAATCTTTCGTTGGGTGCAGTGTGAGCAGTATCCGGACGAGGTGGCGACTTTGTCAGTAATGCGGGACAAGCAGCCAGGACAACAGGCGCGGCTGGAGAAAACCAGCAAAATATACAAACTGTCTCCGTACTTGGACGAAGCAGGTTATTCGTTCTGATGGAAGGATATCTGCTGCGACCGTCGCCGCGTTTGACACTAAGTTTCCAGTAATATTGCCGAAAGCCCATCCAGTGACTAGACTGCTGGTTGAATGGTACCACCAACGATTTCTTCACGCCAATGGCGAGACTGTCGTGACTGTCGAAGTGAGACAGCGTTTCCACATATCGCAGCTGCGCCCGTTCGTGCGTAAGGTGGCTAAAGAGTGCGCCTTGTGTAAAGTCAAGAAGCCAAGTCTGGCGACACCCCGAATGGCTCCACTCCCGGTGGCCAGGTTGCAGGCGTACGTACGTCCGTTTTCCTACGTAGGCATCGACTATTTCGGGCCGATCGGCGTGCGGGTGAACCGAAGTATTGCAAAACGATGGGTAGCTCTGTTCACGTGTATGACCACACGAGCAATCCATCTCGAAGTCGCTCACACACTTTCAACGGAATCTTGCAAGATGGCGATCAGGCGTTTCATCGGACGCAGAGGAGCACCTGTGCAGATCCGCAGCGACAGGGGCACAAATTTCGTGGGATCGAGCAACGAACTTAAGCAGGAGATGGGCAAAATCGAGCGCCAGCTTGCCGAAACGTTCACCAACGCGAACACGAAATGGGTGTTTAACCCACCTGGATCACCTCACATGGGTGGCGCCTGGGAGCGTCTAGTGCGGTCGGTGAAAACCGCTCTTGCTGCAATGGAGTCTTCTCGAACGCCGAACGAAGAAACGCTGGCAACGTTGCTAGTGGAAGCTGAGAGTGTGGTCAATTCGAGACCGCTAACATATATTCCTCTGGAGACGGTGCAACAGGAGGCTCTAACACCGAACCACTTTCTTCTAATGAACTCGAGCGGCGTAACGCAGACTCCGAAGACGCTTACGGATCCAAGACAAGCCTGCAGGAACGACTGGAATCTATGCCGTACAATGGTAGATCAGTTTTGGCGCCGGTGGGTGCGGGAATATCTTCCTACCATCGCACGTCGTACCAAGTGGTTTGAGGAGACGAAACCGATCGAGGTAGGAGATTCGGTGATCATCGTAGAGGAGAAGATACGCAACGGATGGATTCGAGGACGTGTAGCCAAGGTCGTGGTGGGCCGAGATGGGCGAGTTCGCGATGCCGTGATGCAGACTCCCGACGGAATGGTGCATCGACAAAGCTGGCGCGAATCGACATAGAAAAGGTGGGGCTTCAGCCGGGAACAGCAGAAGGTAAAGCTGAACCAGAGATAGCTAACCAGCCTTACGGGTCGGGGAGTGTTACGGTATGTCCCGCTGACCCCTTCCAACTCCACGGTCGACCACCTGTCGGTGAAGGACAATTTTGATGTAGTGAGGACCATTTGAAATAGAAGGATAGGAAAAGGGAAGAAGGACCGTTTGAAATGGAAGGATAGAAAAAAAGGAAAAAAGGATCGTTTGAAATGGTAGGATAGAAAAAGATAGACGTCATGCACAGATGAGAGGAAGATATAAGAAAAAATATAGATGAAATTTGTTAGAAGTTGAAAATATAGACCATTGAATTCGTGAACATCACAAGCAAAAATTTAAATCCCGTAAGTAGAACCTACGTCGGAGAGGAATTCTTTTAATCCTTACCCTGAATTATATTCCTTAACAGGTGATAGTAGCACAAGAATACTGTCGGTCAGAACGGACGGTGTCGGATTGTTCAAGTTAAGGTTAGGACAAACGTGGCGTGAATTTGTTCGCCCTGAAAATTAACATTTTGATCCAAATTGTAGCTTTAAACGGGATAGTATTCTACCTGCACAATTGTTGGGAAGAAGAAGGATTACGTATTGAACCGATGTAAGTAGCGTATAAGTTTCATAGGGCATTTCATTAATAAAGCTCCACAGCTTTTAGCTGATTCATGCTGAAAAGCCGTTTATTCAATCCACCCAACATTGGCCCTACTGAAGTCGCGTGAATGGCTCACTGAATGAATAGGCGCTGGTTTTCAAATTTTCTGAATGGCACGCACTTTGGGTACTAGAGCGTCTGCTGGAAGGCTAACGCCAAAATTGAATGATTTTCCAACAGATGATATGGGAGCAGAAGTTAAGGAACATTTTCCATATAATTGCTGGATATTTTGAAAGATTTCATAGTGCAGTGAGCGCAGCAATTTTCTGCATCTGCATGCATCTGAAGTTAACATTCATACTATAAACCGGACCAAGATGAAGTTGTTTGTACTGTTTCAATGAATAAAGTTTTAACAAGTAGACATACTGTGAATGGTTTGAGTTTGGGGGCCTTGCACGGTACGTCAAACCCCTAGCACGCAGATGTACTTCACGTTATTAAATTTAAATTTTAACTACCGTTAACTTTAAGGAGGCTCTCATAATTACAAAAGCGGCGAATTGTTTCAGAACGCTCGGTTTTACAACCAATGCGAATCATATGTGGACTAAACTGTTACTTCCTGGGTTTGTCACATTCGACAGATAATTTTCAGCTTTGTACGGTGAATGACAGTGTCACCGGGCATTTCCATCATCCAGTCTCCGAAAGGGCAAGTTTGTCGATTGTCGAGAAACCCTGTTGCTGACAGGGATGTAATGAAAATTGAAAAAAGGAAACTACTGGTTTCGGTATTCAACCAGTGCGGTGGATAACGATCGCTGTTTTTTTCCTAACTCGAATATGCTGGTTTGTTCGTTATGGAAAGTTTTTTAACTAAAAAAGTTATTGGTTTGAGACTTAGGCAAGCAACTAACTGCTACAACCCACTGAGGGAAAGTGAGTACAAAGCTTCTATTATTTCGCGGGGACATTGAAGATACATTTTTCTATTTGTGAATACCATCACTAGAAAACTACTCAACTCAAATTATAAAATCTCGAAAATATGGAAAACTGCATAATACACCTCGCTTTCATTAAGGCAAACAATACTAGGGAAAATAATGTATAACTGTAAAGTACAATAAATAATATAAATATTTGAATTCATAGACGAATTTCCAACAATATCAATCTTTCGATTTGGGAGAGGAGTAATAATAAAACAGCTAGGAAACAAAGTACACTATGTACCTACGCGAACCATTTTTAATAAGTCGCGTCGTGCATCCCGACCCGCTCGAGTGTGCAAAAAAACCGATTTGAAAATTGAATAAAATGTGGAAATGGAAAACGCAGAACACTACTCCCACTAATAGGCGCGCTAGTTGCATAAATCTCGTAGATTTAGTACCGTACATGAACCGGCATAAATCATTCTCAAAACGATGACATATGGTCTTTCCCTCGCAACGAGTGTCGGAGGCGCCCCCTCATCGGATAGTTTACAATTTTCACTACAGCCATTTACCGGCGTTCCCACACATGGTATGCCGGTGTACAGTGGGTTGAACTTGAATTTATCCAACAACTTCAGTTCGCTAACCAGTGTTGGTTATTGGTTAAGAGCTGCTTTGAGTGGATAAATGGGGTTGGTGTGACTGTTATTGATAATTTATTGTTCTTTTGGAAATGTGTAATATGTATTCAATCGGAAACTTCACTAGTATGTTTGTTATTATAAATCATTTATAGGAAGCTATGACCCAATGTGCGAGTCTGTAGGTGATACGATGCTCAAAATTTTCATTCCGACATGTTGCATATGTATGATGACAGCAAGGCACATTGTTTACATAACTTGTTGGTTGCTGGTGCTACTCGGTCAAAACATTCAGAAATCGTAATCCTGAATGGATTTTGTATGAACTCCAGCTCAATCGGTTGTCGCTTTTGAGCTGGGGTTCATACAGACAGACTCCAGATTTTCGAATGAATTGATCGGGTATACGCAAAATATAGTTTCGGTAGAAATACTTTTTCACAGGGTTAAATTACTTAACTTAAGTCAAGATAAGGCTTCAATTCTCACGGTACGTCGTAGGGTTGTCTTCTCGATTACAATTGATCTAGCTTACTGCACACTTTTTGCTACAGCTTTAAGGAGAGGGGCCGCTTCATTACACATGACCCTAAATCTATCACATTGTATTTCTATGAACCTGAGTAAACAAGCGATAAAGTTTGCAATATTTTCTTTTTTTTTAAATTTTAAGTCTGTGCATTTTAAATTTTCGTGTTGTTCAACTCGAGCACTTTCGTTGTTTATTCTTAAATCCACCTTTCTTTTTAGAACAGAACCATATATTATGAATAAATCTAGATGATACTGACAGGACCATAGGGTAATCTTTTGGCTTCTATGATGGAGTCTCAGTTGTGCGCCCATCGGCTTTCTTTTTCAGTTTGATTGCCGATCAAAAATTTAGTTTGTCTTATTTGAACATTTATCCTCACTTATTAGATAAAGTAAAGGGCGAATACGAAATTATTGCGACACATTCAACAGGGCATAACTTTTTTACCATTGGGTAAAAATCAACCAAATTTTGCACACTTTCTCATTGATATGTATTGTTTACATGCTGTCAAACTCGAAGTCGTGTTTTTCGATTCAACGAAAATGGAAGTGAACCAACGCGAGTCGAGAGAACAAATTTTTTCCAAACACCTGGAATTTCCTGACCTGTCGCACCGGCAGTTGGGAAAAATGTTGAACATTCACCATTCAACCGTATCCAGAGTGTTGAAGCGGTTTCAGGAGCGGTTGACGTTGGACCACGGCAAAGGAGCTGGAAGAAAATCGGGACCGGAGAACAAAAAGACGGAGGGAAAGGTGAAGCGGATGATTAAAGCAAATCCCCACGTCTCAAGCCGTGATTTGGCTAAAAAGATCGACATGTCGCAGAGCTACGTCCAGAATGCAAAGAAGAGAGCTGGACTACATACATACAAGGTACAGAACTTCCCAAACCGCGATGAGCAGCAACAATCGACGGCTAAAACTCGGGCACGGAAGCTCTACGAGAAGATGCTGACAAAATATGGCTGCTGTGTGATGGACGATGAAACGTATATGAAAGCCGATTTTAAGCAAATTCTGGGGTTGAAGTTTTTCACCGGCAAGAGCAAGTTCTATGTGGACGACAAATTTAACAAGAAGAAAATGTCGAAGTTCGCCTTCAAATATCTCATTTGGCAGGCCATCTGCTCTTGCGGACTGAGGAGTGAGCCTTTCGTGACAAAGGGCACAGTAAATGGCGAGATCTACAAATCTGAGTGCCTTTTGCCGTTCTTGCAGCAGCACGACGAAGCTCCGCTATTTTGGCCAGATTTGGCATCACGCCACTATTCTAAAAGTGTCCTGGAGTGGTATGAGACCAATTCTGTCCATTTTGTTCCAAAGGACATGAATCCGCCAAACTGTCCGGAGCTGCGCCCGGTGGAGCAGTACTGGGCAATGATGAAGCGGGAGCTTCGGAAGAGCAAGAAGACAGTCAAAGACAAGAAGGACATGTTAAGAAAATGGAAAAAAAACTGAGAAACTGGTACCGGATGACACTGTAAAGACTTTGATGGAGGGCATCAAGTGAAAATGCGTTCAATTTTACACTCAAGGCTCCATCGATTAACTTTTCTTTTGATTTTTGAAGTAAATATATGTATAAAACTACCCTAAAATTTTGGTTTGATTTTAAACATTATAAGAAAATTGGCATGACATTTTCGGTGTCGCAATAATTTCGTGTTCGCCCTTTAGATCAGTATTTCAGCGCCCTCCTAAGGTTGGCGCCCTTAGAGGGGGCCAACCGCACGCTATGGCTCTGGATAGACTTCCGACCGTGGACTCTTTCCTTACTACGTCAAGGTCCGCCGTTACGGTAGTCTAACGAAGAGGTTGGTAAGTTCGTTTGTCGGTGTTTCCGATTCAAATTCCTAGCGTCACGCGGGTCGAAGTCCGACAGTCAGTCCTCGTCCAGTACGCCGCCAAAGGAAAATGCGATCACAATTTCCTGCTAGCCCCTAGTCGTCGGTTCCTGCACTGTTATTGCAACAGCGTCTCGTTAAAAGAATCCTATAATTTAAGAGAGCTTGATTGCTCCTTAGAATATACTAACTTGTGAGCTAAAAAATTTAAACCAAAGATTTTATGTATATTTTCCCATGACTCCTGTATAAGAGTGAAGTATAGGCGCTCTTTGTTAAACCTCCGGGTAAGGACGCTTGTGGCACCTTTCGCATGATCAAGGTTCACTTGGATGCAGCCAATACTACGTTCTTTTATATTTTACCGACGGCTAGTCGCAGGTTGTGTGTTGCTGGACGTTCCAGTGGCCTTCTTTGACCCAGTATTTGTTTTAGTCCTTGCTTAGGCTGTCACCAACACATTTGTTACCACTACGGGAGGCTTGATGTGATTAGAAGTCTGTCGTGAAGCGCTCTGCGTTGGGTCACCCATAGAGACCTTTTCAATCCATGCTTTCCTAGAACTTCCACGTGCGGCGACAACCTTTCGCTAGTTGTGTTGGGAGGTTATCAGTTTCGCTGAAGTCTTATCTACCGCCAACAGGAGCTCTATCGTTTTGAAAACCTTGCTTCACTTCATGACCCTCCAACGTTCTGTGCAGAAATTGTGGATGTGATTCTGCACTAGGAGGAGGATATACCCGATGTTCAGCGCTTGTTTCGGAATTTGTGGCGCTTCGACGGCTTCCAGTGAAGCTCCCTGCCAGGATTTGATGGCAGCTGTGGCATCCTGTAGACACTTAGCTGTATCCTTGTCTGCACAGGTGATTTCGAGGCACCCTTGGTTGTAAGTGCATTTCTTAAACTTGGGTCTCGTATTGCTCTAGCTTTGCTCCATTACGCTATAGATCAATGCGCATCGAGTAGCATGGATGACGGTATTTGCACGGCACCCAACCGGAATGATGGCCATCGAGTTCGACGTGACCATTTCGTTGAAGGTTGGGCGCTGCTCAGTTTTTTTGTGTCGGCCTTGAATCCTGCCCTTCAAACTTTTTCGGTTGGGGTTCTGCACCAAGTATTGTTCGGTGACTCGGTGTCCGTTGAACGCTGTTGCTAGGCTGGTGCAACCAGCCATTCGAGCTTTACAAAGATCTATCTAGAAGCCATTCGAGCTTTACAAAGATATATTTATGAAGAGCTTGATCTATCGGGGACTCCGGCAGTGGCAGAAGTGGGAACTCCGGCAGTGGCAGAAGTGGGAGGAGAAGAAGCTTCAACTCTGGAAGCGGTGGTCGGATGCAGGGATCTGGACGAGATCACAATAGAATGTAAAGTGAAGTACGCACTAATGGAGCAATGTACCCCCGAAAGAGACCCGATGTTAATCACGTTGAGGAAGACGAATGATGGCACTCAGAGAGCAGTGATACTCCTGTCGCCAGCCTAAACCTTATGGTGATCGGCAACATACGAGTCGGATGATTAAGATTTATCTCAAGAACCACTAAACAAATAAAAAGGTGTTTCAAGTGCCTGTGCTTCAGGTAATCAGGCGAAGGGTCCTAAAAGGCGTAAAAGGACACATTACCGGGGATTGTATGGTTCAGTCAAAGTCCATGATCTGTAACGGGGTCGATGAAAACGTCCATATGACGGGAGGCTTCAAATGTCCTGTATACAAAGAAGCAATTACAGGTCAACAAATCAAATTGATGTTGTGATCATGGCCATGGCCAGATTTCCCATCCAAGAACTGAACGCTCACTCCATCGCTTCGTGATTACTATAATCAACAATGTTTTCGTTGTTAGTTGTTACGCATCGCCAAGGTAGACAATGAAGCAGTACGACCTGATGCTTAACAAACTGACCGACAAGCTGATTGGACGAAGGTCGGCTATCATCGGAGAAGATTTCAATGCTTGGGCGCGGAAATGTGGGAGACAAACCATCCCAAGAGGATCAACCCTACAGGAACTTTTGGTGGAGCTGGCAGTCAAGCTGGACAATAAGGTACCGTTAGCACATTTCGCAAAAACGTATGGGAAGCCATCGGAACTCCACGGCATTTGGACGGACGAGATCTGGCGAAAAGCCTTCCACTTCCAGACTTGAACAAGGAACTATTAAACGAACTTCTTCGCATAAACAACGGCGTTCCGTGCGGACAAACTGACGGAAACGTTAACGAGGGTATGTGAAGCCTAGAAAACAGGAGCCAATGAACAGACCGTGTGGAAGTTCGGAGCTAAATGTCTCCAGTACGCAAAGGATCTAAACGGTCTAAAGTATGCAGAAAATTATAAACCACAAGTGGAAATCTGGGAACTAAACGATTGAAATGAAGAATATATCAAACAAGGTTTGGAGCTGATTGTGAAAATCTCGCGGCAAAAGAAAGGGGCGAATGGGCGAATGGGCGAATGACCTTCAAGGTTAAAGCCCCAAACAAACAAACGAACAAATAGAAAGGGCTGCGAATAAGTGCAATCAACCTCCGTATGAAGTACTACTTAGATAAAATCATGTGGGATACGGCAGGAGAGAAAGTAAGGATTTTTTTTAATGGATAAGCGCGAAAGTGAGTCCTTCCTAGTGTCAACACATTACAGAATAGAGCATTTTAAGGACATTATGCAAGCGAGCCACAATATAGCTCCTACGTCACACACACCCCTCTCCCCTGTCTAACCATGTATCTGACATGAGCAAATATAAAAATACGTTTTTCAACACACTAACCTTGCCGGTATGCCACGAAACTGCTACTTGAGGAAGCTAGAACATTTTCATATACAATAAACCCGAGTTTTTGACGGAATGCTCTCTGCAGTTCTTATTTTGTACGAAAATATCACCCCTCTTCACTTGGGCTTTCTTGTCGAAGCACTCTTAATTTTCTTCTTCCCATTTTAATGCACTTTTTCAAATGCACTTTAATCACACATCACTGCACAAAACACCCGCGAAACTTTAAGCGTTTACAAACAAAACTTCAAATTTTCTGCCACTGTGCAGATGGCCGAAGGAAACTGTCCGAAAACTCTCATTTATGCGTTTGAATTTTCACTTCGAATCCTATTTTTTCTCAATGTAAACAAGCGAGTCGGTGCCTAGCAACAAGCGTGCGTTCCTGGCTTCCACATATCTTCACCTTAAAACTTAAAAACATATACGTATATAGACACTGTCGCAATTCTTCCAACTGCGTCGATTGGTAGATAAGTTTAGGCTCTCTATAGTTCCGAAAAAGACTTGAAAATTTTAGCAAATGTTTAAGTAAGAAATATAAAAATAGTTTAGTTGTACCAAAAAATTTAATAGCACTTACATCTTTCCTCATCTTGTCCATTGTTCATCCACTCGACATACCACGGTTGTGTTTGTGGCATCCACTATTTAACCTGAATTTACCCAAAAATACAGCTCCTGACAAGCCGATTAACTTCACAGCATTGCAGTGTACATGTGACGACATACAAAATTCCCACAGTCATCACGTCGACCTATTATATCGCTTCTGCACACTTTGCGACAGGTGAGATCGCTAGGAAAAGAGGATTTCATAATATTTTTATGATGTCACCCACGGCGCGCAGCAGCAACTAGAAAGCTCACGGTGTATTTATTAGAACAATTTTATGCAAAAAAATTCAGCACCTCTGAAACTTCGGAATATGAAAGAATGGGCTTTCCCCTTTCCTTTGAAACTAAGATCAAAATAATCCGTCGGGGGGGTCCAGAGCAACTTTTTTTTTGAAGTTTTTTTTCGTAACAATATAGGTTTTACTACTGGAGATAGTTCATATTTCTGTCCCTAGATGGTGCTTTATACATTCGAACAAAACTAAAAGTGAGAATTTGATAGAAAATTTAATTGTCTACAAGTTTGTTGACCACTAAAAATTGATCTGAAATCATCCGGAAAAGTTGTTTAAGATTTTAACAAAGTTATATCTAAGATAGTTTCACACGAGGCCTAGTGGTCTGGAAATATGTTTTCTGGCACTTATTACATTACCAAAAAAAATAATTGGGTTTAGTGGCATGAAAATATTAGACGGAATTCATTACGTTGACAATTCTAATTGAACTTCTGAGAATAAGGATGTTTGACAGAGTCAGAAAACTATTTGCGCTTTTGGTTTGTAATCTTTCCCGATAGGTTCGAAGGGACTACCATTCATCGGAAGGTATTGCTTGGTTACAAGGGTTTGCTTATATTTATGTTTTATAAAGGACCATACGTCGTATAATTTAGGTTATGATCGCTTAGGTCAGCTATTATAATTCCGTTCAAGACGAAATGTTGGGACACACCGTTTATAATTTAACGCAAACCACAGCAGTAACTGTCCAAATTAGTGGTTAGCGTGAAACGATTTATTCAAATTTTCTCCGCAAAGCATATTGTGGCAGTTGGATTTTACGGCCATTTCCTATCAATTATACGAGATATCGTTACTTAATTGATCCTAGATGTATACTATGTATACTTTTGAAAACAAAATATGATTTGAGTACAACAATAACCTTATATACATAGAAGTCCTCGAATATATCCCAAAAAAATATCTTGATCCAAAAACTCAAAGTTTTTTGTTCACTGTTTGTCACATTGAGTTAATTTTGAAGACGGATAATCAGGGTTTTTAACCAAACGTTGCAATGAAATCTGCGAAATATTGCAATGATGAGTTAAAAGTTTCATTGAGTTTGTTCAAATATAAAGGTTGAAGTTCAGGACTAGTCAATTTTATACGAAGATGCTAACAGAGTAGGAGATTCATGTAAGAATAGTTATCAGTCATCCCTGAGAACAATCGAAAAAATGAAAAAGAAGGCATACATAATTGAAAAAGCTGTTTCTGCGGGAGGAATCACTTACCATCATGAAAAAAAATATTAATATCATACTAGTTTGGTCAACACTTATCTAAAACTTCTCATCCAAAAAATATGAATGGTACCCTGTATCAGGGAATTATAATTTTCAGCTAAAAGATAAGACTTTCCAAGCTCTGAAAATCTGCTGAATTCACTATTGAACTAAACACAACTATTTGCCAAAAAAAAAGTGCTTGTGAATTGACAAACCACTAGGTCTTCTGTGAAACTAACTTAGACTTACAATTGGTAAAATATTAAACTACTTTTCGGGATAATTTCAAATCGGTTTTTAGTTGGTAACAAAGTTGTAGACAATTAAATAATCTATCAGATTCTTACTTTTGGTGTTGTTCGAATGTCTAAAGCACCATCTAGGGACAGAAATATGAACTAGTTCCATTGTAAAATCTATGTTTTCACGAAAAAAACTTCAAAAAAAAAAGTTGCTCTAGACCCCCCGACGGATTATTTTGATTTTGGTTCCAAATGAAAGGGGAAAGCGCATTCTTTCATATCCTGAAGTTTCAGAGATGCTGAATTTTTTTGCATAAAGTTGTTAAAAAAGACACCGTGAGCTGTGGTCTGTCGAAAAACTCCACCAGTTCATGCCTAGACTCCGGCTCAGTCTGCTGATGTTCGGCAGAAGCTTCCGTTGGCTGATGGCAATCAGCCGGATGAAACGCGCTGCCATTTTTCTGCTTTTAGGTTTTCTTTTGTTCACCATCCACCCAACGCGCTCCTCCTGTGTTATGTCGTGTCGTGGATCATATTAGATCCGGTTTTTTCCGGAGACGGCCTCACATGTATATGATGAATTTTACCTTTTCTTTGCGTTGGCCACGTAGATAGAAAAGTCAAATAAAAAGATTATCATATCAGGCTAATATTGTTTATGAAGCGAACCGGAAAATATTGCTTATAAGTATGTTTGCGTGGCGAATATAAAAATGACTTTGATAAAGCCGGAACGGAATAGGCCGTGTTTTCACAGATTTTCATGGAAGTTTCAATATGAACGTAGTTGCAGTTAATAAAGTGCTATCGATGGATATGCATCTCTGTGCTTTAAAAGTTCAAAAATTATTTTTCCTCGCTTATTTCTTAAGATTATATCAACCAGGTTTCTTAGGTTGCATTCAACAGCGTAGTATTCAATGTAGGAGTTCAGAAATGGGATTGAAACGGAAACAATTACATCCCTAGCAGAGGGTTTTGATTTATTATTTCGAGCAAATGTGTATCGTACTTTCTAACTGTATGCTGCCATTCTCTTTCTTGCTTCATTCAGAGCACGTTTAGAACTGTATTTTGAATACATAGGGTATTCAGAACATTAACTAAGGCTCAACTTAGCTGAATGGTGCTTTTGAAAAAGTGGCTGGGATTTATTTCATTACGCAGTTGTGTTGCGTACCCACGTATGCACTATGCTATATTTCTCTCTAGTGAAGAGCAATTTTGGTAACAACTATTTTTCTTCATTAACGGACCACTTCAATGAAAACTGTGGTTATGTGACGTCTCCGGAAAACAAATTGTTTCTCCGTAAATATCGCTTCAATTTCGTTGAAATCTTCTTACTACCTAAAATGAAGTTGAAGCAATATTTAGGAATTTACCGAAAAGCGAAATATGCATTTATTACAAAGATTTCCTGTCCAGAAAATTGTGGGTCCTGTTTAAATCCAATCAACATGGCTCATTTATGTAGCTCAATTTTCTAGTCAAGTTATCTCCGTAAATAAATAAAAGATAATACTGAACTTACCTTGATCCCTTTGTGACATTCCAAAGAAACCTTTTCAATTCACTGCTTCCACAAAAAGTACTCAAAAATCGGAATTTCCTGTCCGAAGGATTTGGGTGAAGGGATGTTTATTTACATCCATATCGGCAACACTATGGTGTTTGCAATAGTTTGCATGCACAGCGTAAATGTGGATAATATATGGTCACAAGAAAATGTTGAATATTGTAAAATGTGCTTATAAGCATATAATCACATATCTCAATAAAATAAGCATTGTATCTAGCTTATTTCATTTTGATCATCAATATTGATATGAATTTGTCCCAATTTATAATGTAGAATGTTCTGAAAACATCGTTCCATAAATGACCATTCGTAATCGAACATTTGTTACATTGTGAAAAATTTAGCGTATAATGATATTCCATGGCCATCTAGCTTCAATTTGGCTTGTTTGTTGACTCAAATGACATGACTTCATTGACATCAATGCTTTTGTCTAGCATGTCTAGCATGTAATACACTGCGAAAAATATCGAAATACTTGATATGTTCATCTTCCATTCTTCAAAAACGCAATACTGAGTAGTAAACATGAACACTAATGATAGAGTATAATGAAAATGTGGAGCTGTTTTCAAGATAAATTAGTGTCAGAAATACAACTGTCAGCAGTTGATTATTCGGACCATCCATCGTCTTACTATCCGATCAATGACAGGCGGCTTTTATATCTGTCTTCATAAGTCGAAACAAATGAGGTGGACTACAGTCATTTAAAACTTAGTCCAAATTCAGTTCAGCTAACAAAATGTATTGAACGCATCTTTCAATATCGATGAATCACTTTTTGAAAACATTTGCATTATGCCACGAATAGTAAATCTTTTTTCACTAAAGGTGTTCAGTGCAAGGTGAATCAGGAATCAAAATATATTGGCTCAAATGCCCTGTTCCTTGTATGTAGACGGAGATTTGTGCCTAACTGGGAAAGTTGTTAAATTACGTGTTCAAAGTTGTGTTACAGCTATTATAAGTATTGTAACGTGATTTCCCCTATCTATCACCAGTTCATAGGACAATATCAAGTGGATTTCATATAGTGTCTTTTATGAATTTGGATGTTCAGTGGGCTCTAGTTCTCAAAATGTTCAACCAATTTCATCCAAACTTTCTGCAAATCATCGTGCATTTACTCATGTTGCAAAAACTCTATTTATTATGGTCAGCTCAGACACAGAATCGATGGATAAGCTAGAGCATATTTTTCGGGAAAATCCGTGTAAGCATTCGTTACATATTAACATATGTATGCGAATAACCATCGCATGCAAGATCCGTCTGCCGATTGCCGGAAGTCTGCTAGCCGATCGTAGCAATGGTAAGTTGATTTTACTGATGCCATTTAAAAATGACAGATATATTCCTTACACACATTGAAAGCTTGATGTTCAGTTATCAGTACCCCCGGTATCTGGTCTCGGATTTACACTGAAATTTTGTAGGGTCATGTTTTTCCAACGTCTCCCAGGCATTTGGTAATATTGCAACATGATCATAGTCAATCGTATATACAAATGCTTTGAATTCATTTCGAACCATATTGATCAGTTTTTTATTTAGATTCTCCAAGAAGCATTGTAAATACTTTACACACAACCACTAACTAAATATCAATGGGCTTCCACTGAACATTATCTAAGAAAGCATCGATTTTGTAATATAAATTTTTATTTTTATAACAAGGTTGAAAACCAAACTTAGTGGATGAGTTCCATCGTAGCAACCTTCGATGACGAAAGTAAAAAAAGTTCACTGCCGTCATGGTTGCTTTGAAAAAAAATATATGTTTGAGATTGAAAATATGAACCAACAAACGTACATCTACATCAACTATAATTTGTAATAAGAGTGTACGGTATTCAAATTCTGATGGAAAGACTTCGATGACTCCGAGCAAACTAGGTAGCAACTTGTGTGGCGAATGTTTTAAATCGGTAACTTTCGAGCTTTCTGATGCCGTAACATACGATTTACTGGAAATTGGAGACTGAAACTAAATAGCTTAAAATAGATTCGAAATTTGTTATAAAACCTGAAGAGCAGGAGTACAGGAACAACAGACACGTGACAACTGAGCGTATTACTTAGCCGCAAGTTGGATTATTGGGAGACCCAAGTCAGCATTTTACTGGTAGTTATTAAGGCACCAGGAAGTTACCAGTTAGATTTTTCCATTTTATTTTAACCATATTGTTTTCAGGATGGCTGCGTATATATTAGTAATTCTTATTAGTATTAATATATATTCGTTTCACCTTTTGTTATCTCCGTCGTCTATGAAAACTGTTTCGGTTTCCAGCGTTTTCATGAAGTGGCTGATCGGCCTATTATGAAAATAAAAATGCTTGTAAGGACGACCAATTTGTATCGCAATACCGACAAAAATGTTCCCCAATTCGGAAATAAAGTGACATGAATTCTGGAATAATCGTGTTTCTAAGTTCGGAAACAGGACCGTTAACAGAAATTCATGTGTTTAATAAACGTGTTCATTTCTCCGTAACGCCTGCTTTATTTTTGGAGAAATTTGATTTTTTTTATGAACATCACGGGCTCCGCTTAGTCATTGACAAATTGTTTTTACTGTCTGTGAGCTAGTTGATGAACATTTTTCATAAACCAAGTGTTGATTAGTGAATTTATTTATAAATTTAAGAACGGTTTGACGTGAACTGATTAATGAGGTTATAAAACTATTGCTTTAGTTTCACGAAATAATATTCATGGATCTCTTCAAGCTTCGTAAACTGATTCCTGATTCCGAGTATGTTAGTCACGATAAACCCTTCTTATTCGTAAAATAATTCACAAAATCAAAATACGTTTCCAATTCCATGATATAGTTCATGAAATGTGCATTTTGTGCATGATATGCTTCGTGCTTGTGAAATTTAGAAGATATCTCTAATCATTTGCACTTTCATGCAACTCTGCACCAGGTCTGCAAATTTTCACGTGAACAATTTCACAAAATTTTGGAATATTATAATTATAAGTATATAATAATTATAAATTGTACATATAATATACAACGCAAAACGAATATTCAATTTGTGACTAAGCTCCTCAAATTATAAACGTGAGTGACATTATTATGCCCGAAAAATCAGATAGAAACCTCATCAACTAATATAACGACAATGTACATAGTAATTGCGAAAATCGTGACTAACCTCTTAACATCTTGAACATCGTTCAATATTCAGCTCTTTTGGTCAAAACAGTGCTTCTTCAAATTGTGAACTAGATTTGTAAGATAAAACTAAACATATTTGGCACACAACCGCAGTGATCTTACTAAACATTTGAGTATAACACCATATATTTGGCGTGAAATAGTTTCAGGGCCGGTGTTAGGCTATAAGCGTGGTGGGACTAGATAAATACCGCATTTTTGTAATACTCATACTAGCATAACAATCTGATAAAATTACCCGCAGTGCGTTTGTAGCACATGACATCGTGGTACATCGAGGTTTTCAGACAGAGGAGTATTGTGCGTGCGAGACATCTGCTCGCCTGATTTCAAATTTTAGATTTGTTCTAAAAATTCCAAGTGGGTAATTACCTTCTCAGATATATTCGAGTGGGTAGTACTACTCATACTACCTAGGTCATTCGCCATCTCTGCCTAGTTTTGTGAAAAAATTCTATGAAGTAGCAAAATACAGAATTAGAATCATGCGTCACCGTAGTTATCAAATAGAGATTACCTCAAGACGCCATTTATCAATGCATTCACTGGTTGAACAATCTGTCTCGCTGCGGTATATCTGATTTTTTTGTATCCACAAAAATTACTGTCAAACTAATTAGATTAGGCGAGGTTTCGACCAGTGTTTGCAACGCAAGTTTAGCAACATTCTCTCTAGAGGTTGTAATCTCTTTTTTGCAAACAATTCCAGTAAAGTTCAGCCGGAAAATACGTCGGCATTATGGCTGGTTCTGGTAAGTATTCCGACAACAGCCATAATGCCGAATATTAATTAGAATCGATTGTATCCCTGGAGATTGAAAACTAACCGGTCACCAACCAGAATTCCGGCTCATTTTCCGGTTGGACTTACTAGGGTGTTCGTTGATATACATAATATACTGAAACTTTATTTAGTCATCGATAGCATAAATTTCTATCTGCCTCTTGCCTCTTCAGCTGTAAATTGCTCTTCCCGTCATTGAATGCTTCCTAGAAGCACATGCTAAAAATGCATAAAAATCACAGCAAAATAAAAGAGACGGAAACAGAAAATATGCTAACTTTGCATTTTTTTTTTCTCAGTGCATACAAATTTGTAAAAAGTAACTTTTTCAAATAAACCGCTAGATTTTTGTTTGGTCTGTCTTGTCACAACCATCAAAGTAATCAACAGTGTTCCTAAAATATTTTCCGTGGCCAAGCATTTTTTCCATTGAAGTGGTCCCTTAAGGAGAAAATTATTAAAACTATCTTTGCGCATGAAGAGCACAAAACACACACGTATCTGAATGAGTTGTAGAATTTGCGTTTCGACTTCGTCTCATCAGAATCCGACACTTACTTAATGATACGACTGCGGGACATCACGCGTGATTAGGGATTTACTCTGGAACACAAATTGTGTTTCCGTTTTTTGGAGCGAGCGTAAATCCGTCGCTAGCTTAGTCTTGTCACTAAGTAAGTGCCGGATTCTGATGAGACGAAGTGGAAACGCAAATTCCATAAATCATTTGGTCAAAAGATGGTCAATTAAATGAAACAATAGAGCAGTTTAAAAGTAAAGGCAGAGAGCATGGCGTTGTACTTGATTTAAGAACTTTGTGATAGAGCAAATTGTAACATATGAGAGCAGGAGAGTTGGCTATAGTGTGTTTTACTGAAGATTATAAAGTCTCCAGCCTGTCTCCAGTCGATAGTTTTGACAGATTGAGATTGATTCGCGAAATGTGTTGCACGCTATAGTTTTAACAACTCTTTAATTTTTCACTAATTGCCAATTCAAAATTTCTATGTTTTCACAACGAGATAACGAATCGACTTCAATATCACAGAAATTCAAAAAAAAAAAGAGTCAAGAAAGTGTGAATGAAATTTATTGAAATAATTGTCTTTTATTTGAGAGCAATAATTTCAATTTTATCATAAAAATTGCAAATAAATTAGGGTATTAATATCAGAAGTTTGGTGGTAAAATACCACCTGGCTCGGCGAATAGCATGGGTAGTACTAACCACTCTAAAAGAATTTAGAGGGGAATTACCTACTCGAATGTTTGGAAGAAACCAAAACCTGAGATTAAGCGCATATGTGTCTCACACACAAAACATGCCCGAAATTTTCGATGTTCAATAATTTCATTTTTTTATTCAGATACAAATTTCATTGCTTACACAATTTTAATTTTTGAAAATATGGGATAATAATATTTGACATCTGAAATTATTTGTTATATTAATACTAAGTGGAATACCTCTTGACATATCTACATCTTAAACCAAGGAATTCAGATCGATATACAGACAATTTTAATGCAATTTTACAATTTAATACGGACTTAAGGATGCAGTTATAAATATTTTAATAGACAAGATATATAACTTGAATTTTTTTATCAAGAGCTATTATTTAAATATTAACTGGAGCAAGTAGAAACACTATTAGGTATTTTATAGGAAAGGCAAAAGACACAAGAGGGTCTGATTCCGAAATCAGATGAGCAGAGACCCTATCACGAAAAGACAACAATGACAGAGAAAAGAAGAACCAAAACTTGCAGCTTTTTGGCAAACGGAAGATCACCATCAGAACATCATGAACCGATTCGCCGTTTCCTTGGATCCGCCGGGAACTTTTGGTACCCAATTTCCAGGTAGCTGTTAATATATCAACCAAAAGAGAATATGATCAAGGATAGTCAGCACATCTCGGACTGGACCGAGGCCGAAGGGATTCGTTCAATGTAGATCTGGTGCTAGTATACTAGCCGCACGACCAGACAACATGTTGAATGTCGCGATGTCGCCACAAGCACAGATACCGCTCTCCACGACCCCTATACACCGAAGATGCGCATTCAATATAGATTTGACATGACCTTGCATATCACTCTAATTAAGTTGTAAGTAGTTTGTCCACTACTCGGGATTTTATATAAATTTGTCCGGCGGACCCTTCTTTTAAGGGCGGTCTAGGTGCTTCTACCAAGACTTTCGGATTTTCGTCACATAAAAAAGGTAAACAAACAAATAAATTATTTTTACCGTGTATTCTCCCTCAACTCTTCACTGCGTTGCTTATGATCCGCTGCTGCTGACGATGGCGGGAAGGCGGACGGTTTCTTCCGACCGGCTGGGACTACAACGGCCGCGTTCTCCTGTGGTCGTTGGCTGCTCCGGCAGCAATCCTTAACAATTATCCAGGGAGGTGAGCTTTGCTCGTTTGTCGGAATCTCCCTAGCGAATTTGGTGACGAATCACCGGATTCTTTACTCGCCGCAAAGAATCCCGGAAGACACCGCAGTGTTCTTCCCAGGCAAGGCAGTTGCCTTATCTGCTTCCTTCTCCTTGACAATTAGCTTTAGAGGAGAGCAACGCTCGTTCGGCTTATCCTCTACAGCGAGAAGGGCGGGCGCTTAGGATCCTTTGCGATTGGCCGGAGAAGCGAAAACTTCTTTACAATTAGCTAGTACTCGACAATAATAAACCACCAACCGCCTTGTCGCATAGCTGTCAACGATGAGCAGCACAACCAGCGCACACGTATTTTCGCAAAAGGAGAGCGGTAGTCTAACTGCTAATTATACACAAATGTTTAACAAAAATTATTAATTATTATTATTATTTGCACTAAAATAACCGTTCACAAACGAGAAAATTAACAAAAATTTATAACTAAACGTGAACGGTGAGTATAATTTACGTAAACAAAAACACTCTACGGAGTGTATAGCCAAAAATAGGTATATTTGCACCCTGTGCTGAATAGTCACCCTGACGGGTTACAAAGTCACGACCTTTATCTTTCCCTTGAACGAAGGTTTGTTGATACCTTTGGGATTCCTAAACTTCCATTGTTCCACGAAACTTACTAATTACTTTCATATATATTACCTTCGAATGCCTAGGTATCCGCCTTCTCCATTTTAGATTAGTGTCCACCTTCTCACAGTCTGGAATAGAGCAATTCGAAATAGCTCAAACTGAGGTAATTTGGTATGATTTTTCAGATAAAGCTCTCAGGAACTCCCATGTTTTCCCCAGAAAAAACAAGGAGTGCTTTCCATGCTCCATCGAACGGAGAGCCTCCTTGGAACTGTATCGATATAGGCATGGTCGTTGATAGGTAAACATGAAACCATCAGTTTTGTGGGCAGAATGCAGCTCACAACTACATCATAATAATTAGCATAGAAGCGATGCATAGCTGTTATCATCTGGTAAACGTTATGGTGACATGCGCACTACAATGCTTAGCGCGAGCATCTTTGCTGTCAGATAAATTTGTATGTTTAAAGAAGTTTATACACAGTATTATCAATTCATCGCGAAACGACTATTGTTGGAATGTGAATTTATATGGAATGCTGCTGTCGCCGAAATAGAATCCTTGGTTCCGTGTATTCCCATCAATCATCGAATCGAATACGCAACGTATCCTCCAGACGAAACATTGTTTCTCTCTTTAATCCGTCGACGACCCGGTGCCAATAACCGTGTTTTTCAGCTTTCATCAAATTTTTGCGTTTCTGACGTCGCGCATAATCGAAAAAAAATCGGGAAATCCGACGTTCAAAAAGACCTTATAGTACTTTTTGCGAACAATTCTGTGTAATCCCGGCCCACCACAGAGTAGGAGACCGTTCACGGTTGTTCGCGTCGGCCACTCGTTTCGTCTGACCTTTAATCGCAGTGTCGAGAAGCAAGCCATCCAAAACCTTGTACTCTTCCACCGGAGGAATTTCTTGTTTTGATTCGATTGTTTCAGATATAATGAACGTGAAGCTCTTTCAATCAATGGGCATACTAATTGTAGCGAGGTCGAGTATATTGATATACTAAAATTTTTCGCAAATATCATGCAGTGAGATAGATCGGTTATCATCTTGAAGACAACCCCATGGCATACCGTGGGAGTTGAAGTCCTCTAAAACCAGTTGAGGTGCGATGTGCATGGAAACAAAGCTAACAAGTTTTTGCCTTTGATTCGGACTTGACAAGCGACAATACCTAGTACCGAGGCAAAGGTTAATTCGTTTGATAAAATAGCACATTTTGATCTCCAAAGACGCTCCTCCATAGTGTTTTCTCGGCCCTTACGAATAATGTTATAATTGTGAAAGGTCTAGGTCGAAAGTGAACAAGACAATGCAAATGCATTGTGTAAAACTAGGGAAAAATATAGTGACATTTGGGGTTTTTGATGTTCCATGTGGAAATTCCTGCTAGTTTCAAAGATTTCCGAAATCAGGAGCAACTTACTTCGGTTTTGAACAGCACCCTTCAAGGGACACTCTCAGGCCTTTACGAGGAAGCTTAGGAGAGAAAATGATTTTCCTCTTTCGACAATTTATAGGCACATTAGAAGACGTTTCCACAATGGGATGGTCAGACTCTCGCTCTTTAGTGAACAAGAGAACGTAGAAATTAGTCGGGACCGGTTGCATAGTCTTCTTTAACATTTCTTATTGGAGCGTACCTTAAAAAAATGTTTTAATTTTTCTCCGCAAAATTTATATGCGGGATATGTCGAGAGATCATGTGGAGTCTCTCCACAGTAGGAAGACTTTTCATGATTCTCTCCGGATTTTCCACAATATGCCTAGTTTCTACAATAGGTAGCTGTAGGCCCACGGCAACGATAACAACGCGAACAGGTAGACGAGCCCCGTTCAAAGAACAAAGTTTGGAAGAGCAATTCCGGCGAAAGGCTCGAAATGAGGCAGAGTTAATATAAGTTGTTTTCTTATATTCCTAGATTTTTGTTGAACTTAATTGCTTGCCAATCAGAATTTTCATTGACTGAAGCAAAGGGTTTATGAAGGTGCCAACCCAATACTTCGCAATTATGGCCCTCGTCCGACACTACACCATCAATCTCTACTTCCCGGACGGGGACGTATACAAGATACTTCTTCGTACGCGACTGAGTATTGTTTAGTTAGATCACGCTTATATCGTTGGTGGTAAATGGTTTATCTTTGATCCAGAAGTAGACAATCCGAGGGCCGGTTGTATTAGATAGATATAATTTGTATCGAAATACACCCAGGTTTTTTACGCGGGGGTACTGCGTACTGCGTAAATAAACCGCGTAAAAAACCGCGTTAATTAAAAAATCCGCGTAAAAAACGCTTTGATTGGAAAATCCGCGTAAAAAAACCGCATTAATTGAAAAATCCGCGTAAAAAACCGCGTAATTCGAAAAATTCGCGTAAAAAACTCAGCAAAAGACTTAGAATATTTTTGGAAGTTTATTGCACGGATATCGCAATTAACGCGGTTTTAGCAAAAACATTCTGAAACCTTTTGAATGCAAAAGACTTAGGCTTTTTTCTGAAGTCCTTTTAAATGCAAATGAAGTCCTTTTAAATGCAAAAAACTAAGAAGAATTTTGGCAGGATTTCGCAATTAACACGGTTTTTGCAAAAAATATTCTAAGTCCTTTTGAATGCAAAAGACTTAGAAGATTTTAGGAAAGATGGATGAGACGGGTCTGGAAGACTTCTTATGGCCCGCACCCCAGCAATATGGATACCCGAAAATCCGAAAATACTTTCGGAATGGTCTCGAAGAGAAAGTGCCAAAAATTAATTTTTGACGCCATTTTGAAATCAGAGATGGCAACTTCCGGCTTAGCGAAATTCGCTATAATTCAATCAATATGGATGTTTTCGGAATGGTCATGACGAGTAGGTGCCAGAAATAAATATAGCTTCACCTTCCCCGCAAGGTTTTCCATGAAAAACTGATTTTTGACGCCATTTTCAAATCCCAGATGGCGACTTCTGGCGTTGCGAGGTTCTCTACAACTCAATCAACATAAGTATTTTCGCAATGGTTTTCACGAGTAGGAGACAAACGTCGATGTTTGGCGTCATTTGAAAATTCTAGATGGCGACTTCCGGTTTACCGAAATTCCCGCATGAAAAATCTGGGCAATCATCCAAAACACCCTCAAATATAAGATCTAATCATAAACCAGCAAAATGCAAAATATTTTTATGTGTTCATCCAGAAGAGTGCGGTGAGAATGGAAGAGAGAGAGAAGAAAGGGACGTATGTGGTGTGAGTTGGGGGTTGGAATTTATTCAAATTAAACATATTGCTTAAATTTTTGTAAATTCAACTGTTTAATTCAAACTTCAACTTCCAAAAATACCCATATTGATTCCCAAAATACCCATCTTCAAAATGGCGTCGAAAATCAATTTTTGGAACCTAATCGTTAAGATCATTCCGAAAACACTCATATTAACTGGGTTATAGTGAATGTGGCTAACCCGGAAGACGCCATCTTGGAATTCAAAATGGCGTCAAACATCGACCTTTGTCTCCTACTCGTCAGGACCATTCCGAAATACTCACATTGATTGGGTTATAGCGAATTTCGCTAAACCGGAAGTCGCCACTTTGGATTTCTAAATGGCGTCAAACATAAATTTCTGGCACCTACTCTTCAAGACCTTTCCGACAATACCCATATTGCGTGAGTTGTAGAGAATTTCCGCTAAACCGGAAGTCGCCATCTGTGATTTCAAAATGGCGTCAAAATGAATTTCTGGCACCTTCTCTTCAAGACCATTCCCAAATACACTAAAGTCTTTTTATGCGGTTTTTTATGCGACTTTTTTATGCGGATTTTCAAAGTTATGCGTTTTTTTTTGCGGATTTTCAAAGTTATGCGGTTTTTTTATGCGGATTTTCAAAGTTATGCGGTTTTTTTGTGCGGATTTTCAAAGTTATGTGATTCTTTTTATGCAGCTTTCTTTCAATTTTCAGGGCAGCACCTGAAGCGACTTTTATCGAAAGATAGATTCTCGTGAATGCCGAGGTCAGTCTTGCGATTCCGGGGAGTCGCGGTTCCGACAGCATAAGTCATTAAGTGACTTTACGCTTGTCTGGACATGCCGCAGACTCAGGTGATTCGCATTTAATGCCAAAAGATCCTGACTTCTGCGTTGCAGAAGAAAATGGTTAAGTAGCCGGAAAACTCTAAGCTTGCTCATAATACCCTACTCCACGCTTTTCTAAACTTTCTTACTTCAAATCCTTGCTCTTCCTTGAGTATCCTTGGCTCTTAATATTGAAAAATATTTCACACCTTATGTGTTTTATGTGGATTTTCAAAATTATGCAGTTTTTTTATGCGGATTTTTAAAGTTATGCGGATTTTCAAAGTTATGCGGTTTTTTTATGCGGATTTTTTTTATGCGGTACGTATCTCCCGCATAAAAAAAACTTCAGTGTATTGATTGGGTTATAGCGAATTTCGCTAAACCGGAAGTCGACATCTTTGATTTCAAAATTGCGTCAAAAATCAATTTCTGGTGCCTACTCTTCAAGACCATTCAAAAAATACCCATATTGTCGGGGTGCGGGCCATAAGGAGTCTTCCCGACCCGTCTCTTCCATCTTTCCGAAAATATTCTTAGTCTTTTTGCAAATAATAGTACTATTTAACCCATTCATGGCCATGTTGTTTGTGGACAACAACGTTTTTAAACAGCTATATCTTTTGATTGAGGCAAGATTTGCTCACAAAAACAAGTAAGGCTAATAAATGTGACTATTGGCTTTCATTTGAGTATTAACAGTTATAAGGATCAGTTATAGAACTGAAGTTATTGCAATCAGTCTGATTGAACTGCAATGGAGCAGTGCTGCCAGGGACCGTTTACGTTTACAACGGGAAATGAATTTTTCACAAAACTTCGTTATGTTGCAATATTAGTGAAAACTGATAAAACTTGTCAATTTTGACTATTTTTGGCTACGTTTTCCATGCAGTTGGCTACGTTTTCCATGCAGTTGTAAATACTCTAGGAGAATTGTACTGAGCATTGGAAGGTAAAATTGAGCAGCTTCTAGAACTGTAAGGAAAGCACCTACCTTTATGAAAAAAGGTTTTTCGAGTTTCTTGACCCCACCGTTTTCAAGGAAAAATAGTTTTGAAACTCTCCATGCACTAGAAAAAAGTTGACCATGAAAGCGTTAATTAGAAACACTACTTGCAAATATCGCCCTGAAGAAAATGTTCATAGTTTTGAAGTGCTCGCAAATTCCAGAGCATGATTCCATGTTGGATTTATTAAGCGCGATGATATTTTTTTTCGAATTTGAAAGAAAAATTATCCAAAGCGACTTACTTGGAAATTCCGATGACAATATACGGCATAAGTTAGAAAAGAAAAATTTAAGTATAATTGCGGTTATGCACACAAAAAAATAATGAAATTTAAACGACATGTAAATCAATACGAATGTAAACATACAAAGATTGAATCAAAACTTGATTGAAAATTACGTTAAAATCACTGCACTCAATTGGGGCATCAAAAACATACAATTTTACAGTTTCATTCGTGTAATATTACATGAATTACAGAAATAAGCGAGTAAAAAATACATTGAAGTGCATTGATTTTCCGATTGAAGGAACTGTAATTTTCAATCCACGTGTAGAATTATAATTAAATTCGTTGAAGAAAGCACGACAAGTCGTGTGGATTTTTGGTGGAACTTAATTTTACATTTATATTCAAGCTCCTGGCTCTGACATTATTTTTTTGTCGGCATGTGTAAGCTGAAATAAATACATATTCGGAAGTACTGTAAAACTTTGGTTTCATTCCGATAACTAGAACCGATATGCCCAACAATCTAAAGTGTTGCAATAATTAACGACTCACCCTAATTACTGTAGTGAACACGAAAACATTTCAGTAGGTACCCCGATACAAATATACCACAAGACCAACATGGGTTGATGCTGCTTCAAAGTTAAAAAAAAATATTTAAATTAAATTAGCGATATTGCGGGCCGGTCATGTTTGGTGAGAAATATTTCATCCATTTCGATGTGTTTCGTACTGTGGACGGCCTGTTGAATGCTTCTAGTTAATCATGTGCGTTTCAATGTCGTGTCTTCACATAATACGTGTTGGGATCAAGTGCAATTCATTGAGTCCGTGCAGAGCATTTTTCTATCAATTTCCGATGGATGATCACGAAATGTAGACTTAATGAGTGCGGAGGGGAGAAGAAGACAAGCTTCAACTATTGCTGTTGGTGTTTCGAACTTTAGTTCGATTTGGTACTGCAACCTTAGTGAAGTGAAATTCACCTTATATAAAAATACCTAAAATAAAGATGGTACAATGACCGCTCTCAATTGCCAATTGTTAAAGATACGGATAAAGCGAAATGGTCATATCAAAGCCACGCTGCCTGAATTATGTATGGAAATAGTTCATTTCACCAAATTACAAGTTTTTTTACACCCACCCCGCCGCATGCATGAGACCGAGACTGAAAACGCCAAATGAAAGAGATACTGAATAAAATATGATTTAATTCATGAAAAATACTGGTCGGTTTTCATTTGCTGCGTCCGCCGTCGCCTGTGGTTTCGATGATGGGTTGTGGGGTGTGCAAAAAAAAACGCACGCTCCAATCAAAATGCTATCCAGTTAGGGTTGCGCAAGAAGTGTTATTGCATGTACATGCTAATATTACAGAACTTCCGTATGGAAACCCTTTGGTTACTAATACTTAATAATCTTTTGTTATTTTATTTATAGCAATTATTGTGAGTTCGGTATATTTTGGTCTATTATTTAGCATCTCTACAGTGATTCTAGATTGTGAATTTAATGCAAAAACAAACATCCGATAAAACAAATTTGATATTTTCTACTGGCAAATTGCATTGTTGTGATGAACAATAACCATCAACCAATTTAGGTTATTTCAAAATGCACAAACAACCTGGAATATTACCGCCGAGCTCCGGACTCCGGCGAAGCAGTAAAAATATTACGTTCTGCAGGGTGTTTTCGGTCGTTCAAATCTCGGTGCTTACGGCACACCCGTTCCTGCCTGCCTGTCAGCCGACTTCCCTTCGAAGCGAGGCAAGTTTAAATATTTATCGTTCTATTTGAAGTTACAACAACTGCGACCACCACCGGATTTGTAGTCGGGGCCATTTTACAGTTTGTCGGACAGGTCTGCCTGTTTAGAAACTGAAACTAGAACTTTGTCAGCATTTTGAACCACTCATTGTGCTGCGGCTGCTGTGGCTTTCGGTGGCTCTCGCCAGGAACGATGAATTGTTGATTGTGGCTTTTTCAATCGGTCACCACTCGCAGGAGCAAGGCTGCTAGCGTTTTTAGTTGGTCTGCCAGAAATGAAAAAAAAACGCTTGTTGACAGTGAGACGTCGCCATATGGGTGATTGTAAGAGCACTTGTGCTTAATTATCCACAAAACGGTGCATAATTCATGGAAATATAAACTTTTCGAAAATGCCCAGGGTGATTGCGATGAGCACCTAAAATGAATTTCAAAAGTGCTCTGGTAATTTCTGGAGGGAATGCTTTATTTTATTAAAAAAGCACAATATGTCGATAATTTAGTATAAGCATAATATGATATATAATATAATTATTTTTATTGTGATCGTAGCTTTCTATCACAATAAGCATAATACGGGATATTAAAGCAAAGAACGGAATTATAATTTACTTTGCAAAAAAATGGTTCGCCCGCATTCTTGTTGATCTTCTACAGTGAACTTAGTAAGTTTTGTAATCTAATAGTGAAAACAATTATGACAGATTAAGAAACTAACGTACACAGAAAAAAAACAAATATTATCCTTTCATTAAATACTTAAAAACGTGTTCGCATATTTCAAGGACATTTTCCACTGAATAATTAATAAAACATGAATTATTCGATTTAGTGAAATTCTAACAGTTGCTTGGAAGGTATTTATTCAAGTTAAAAAGGTGGAACTATAGCAGAATACTTTTTCTAGAAATTAAAAGCAAATTAAACGTCATTCGAAGTTTACACAAAATTACTGGTTGCATAACCTGGCAGACATAATATCTTAGTTAACCGTGCAGATTTCCTTTCGATCTCTCTGCGTGTATCTATATATTAGAGTGGGGCAAAATGATCATTTTTTCAGCACAGCACAATTTGGAGTCGATTGGTTTTGACCCGGCGTAGCGCATTGCGTTTGAAATTTGTATGGAAATTAGTATGGGAAAACCTACTTTTTTGCATTTTCAGTTTTACAGACTACAGTTCTTCCTGCAGTAGTCAACAAATTAGATAGAAGTATAGTCCAGGATATGCTGAACAACTTTGCCGAAGGATGTATGGTGTTAGAATGTCCCTAAAACAAGTTATAGTTGTTCAAAGTTCGATAGCTCGAACTAATTGCCAAAAATCATTTTCTTTGCCAACACTGCCAGTGTACCAATGATATTTCATATAGCATACCGAAATAACATCATATAGTTTAGATTTACCACATTGGTATGTTTGGATGAATTATTCAAAAGACTTAGCTCAATTCCATGGGCGTAGATAGTTGAGTATTAGAGCGTAATGAGGGGAGGGGAGAGTTGTTTTAATATATAGAAATTCGAACTGAAATATTGACGAGTTGGAGAATTCAGATGAAATATTTTAAAACATTTATATAATAGAAACGATGAAATTAAACTGCATCGCTCTGTATTGGCTTATATCAGTAGAAGTAAAATTACAGACTGAATCAACTGATGTTTAGTTGATGTGTCAGAGGATTGCATTGATATTATATTTCAGTTTAAGACGCATTATGATTTAATAGGATGTTCTTTTCGGTCACCTGAAGCAAAAATTGCTGTTGAACTGGGGCTCCTGTGGATTTTTTTGTTGTTGAAATCAGAAATTAGCTTCACGCCACGTTCAGCGACATCGTTGACAACCATCAATGAACCCACTCGTTTTCTATTCAGGTAACCCTTATTTTTACTCCGCTCGTTTGCTAGTTTTCGCATGAAATCTGTCTAAATTTCCATGATGTCAAAGAACTCCTTCGTGCCTGTAACTTTACTTGCATTGATATAAGTCGATGCAGAGGGATACATTATGTTTCATTTCATCGTTACTATTATGCATAGGACATTGTGCTAATGTTTAAAAATCATTCATCTGAACATTTCAATATTTCAGCTATTTCAGTTCGAATTTCTATATAGTAAAGTCACCTTCCCCCCCTCTCCCCTTACTACTCCCTAATACTCAACCATCTACGCCCATGGAATTGACCTAAGGCTTTTGAATAATTCATTCAAACATACCAATGTGGTAAATCTAAAGTATATGATGTTATTTTGGAATGCTATATGAAATATCATTGGTACAGTGGCAGTGTTGGCAACGAAAATGATTTTTGTCAATTAATTCGAACTATCGAACTTTGAACAACTATAACTTGTTTTAGGGACATTCTCACACCATACATCCTTCGGCAAAGTTGTTCAGCATATCCTGGACTATACTTCTGTCTAATTTGTTGCATACTGCAAGAAGAATTGTAGTCTGTAGAATTGAAAATGCAAAAAAGTAGGTTTTCCCATACTAATTTCCATACAAATTTTAAACGCAATGCGCTACGCCGGGTCAAAATCAATCGACTCCAAATTTTGCACAGTTACTTGGGACCCCAAATGGAACCAAAAAAGTGCTGTGCTCGATTGATGTGGTTACGATTACGTTTTTTTCATATAACAATGCCCCACCCTACTATATATACTTGTATCACTGTTAATGGTGGTGTGATATTTTATCATTCTTCTAATAGAAACTGGTTTCTAGTCGAAACTTTGAAATTTTATCCGAAAACCGTAGGGTCAAGGTATATCTTCGTGTCGAGGTCTGAATGACTGGCAGGACAAAAATATGCGAAATTCTCGTGAAACGCCTCCTGCATGCACGCTTGCAAAGGATAGCGGTAAAGAAAATACTACAAAGACAATTCAATGGAACTGATTTCCCTTCATTTCCACGTTTATTGAGCCTTCTATTAAATGCCCTGCCTGGCTTCCATGTGGTCCAGTTGTCTATTTACGCTTGCATTTACCGAAATCTGTAAGTATTCAGTTTCATCGCCTCCCTGCTGTCAACACCACGAAGATAGCTGTGTCGGGAAAACGGAACCCGAAGGCCGCTAAAACGACGAGTATTGAGCAATTTCAAGCGGAACCCCAACCTCTCCGTCCGAGATGTCGCAAGCAAGCTGGGACGGTCGTCTACAACAGCGCATTGAGCTAAAAAAAGAGCCGATTGTTGACTTACAAGAAGTTGCTGACTCCAAATCGTGACGGTAAACAAATCAAGTAGGCCAGAGAACTTCTCATCACTTTCCCGAACGAAAAGAAAGGAAAGGAAGAGGGAGGAAATAGAATTGAAAGGGTTGGAAAATGACAGCACAAAAACAGACATCAGTTGAATTAAACTCACAAGAGCAAATCGCCTGCGAGAAAACCTAAAATTCTTCACTACACTGGACTAAAAGCTTTACTATGTTGCAAATTCCCAAATGGGAAAATTTTGGACTATACCAAATTTTTTGTGCATAAGGACACAATACCTTACATAAAGTATGGTTTTTGTTTTAGTGTTTCGGATTCTCCTCGTCAGTAACTAGCACAAACTGGGTATCTAGTTAGACGATGTATCTAAACTAGTACCCAAACCATACTTTATGTAAGGTATTGTGTCCTTATGCACAAAAAATTTGGTATAGTCCAAAATTTTCCCATTTGGGAATTTGCATAATTCCAGGCGTTTGGGTCTTCAAACCATAAGACAGTTTCGGTTCATATTTCTCGTCGGCAAACAGAACTTCTGTGCTTGCTATCGAGACATCACTCGGTATAAGCCAGTTGTTTAGTGTTCACGCAAGACGTGTGACTTTTTGAATTTTAGTGTCTAAGTAGTGCTGATTTGGGTACTGGTTTAGATACATAGTCTAACTAGACACCCAGTTGGTGCTAGTTACTGACGAGGAGAATCCGAAACACTAAAACAAAAACCATACTTTACTATGTTACTAAGTTTCAGTCGCTCGAACACAGTTTCGTCTTTGGAAGGACAGCTGGAAACTCTAAATCGCAATCGCGTTGCTGCGCGGCAGTTGCATATCAAATGATATGAAGTTCCGTAGTTGGATTCACAAAGATCACATCAAAACGACTCAGCGCGCTGAATAGTAGCCATGCGCTAATGATGAGCATACCACAGTGTTGTTTCGAAAAGTGTAAGAGGTTTTACCAAATCACTGGATACGGTTTTCCAATAAGTCCACTGTTTAACAAGTTTGAAGATTGCATAAATAGTTGCAGTGTTCATTTGAAGCCTAAGACCAGACTTTTTCCATGAATTACCAATGGTCAGACTGCAATCAAGGCTCCTAGCTTAGACAAATCACGGTCCAAGTTAGCGATCGCCGAATTCTAATAAAAGCTTTGATAATCCTATCATCCTTGTTTGGGCGCCTGGAACTTTCGGTATTACTGGTAATGACGGAGCCAACAAATTGGCCAAAGATTTCGTTGGTCCTGAGCATTCTTTGCCAATTTCAACAAGTTGGGTAGAGGAAAAAATCTGGTCTTAGGCTTCAAATGAACATTGCAACTATTGATGCAATCTACAAACTTATCAAACAATGGACTTATTGGAAAACCGTATCCAGTGATTTGGTGAAACCTCTTACACTTTTCGAAACAACACTGTGGTATGCTCATCTTTAGCGCATGGCTACTATTCAGCGCGCTGAGTCGTTTTGATGTGAATCCAACTACGGAACTTCATATCATCTGAAATGCAACTGCCGCACAGCAACGCGATTGCGATTTAGAGTTTCCAGCTGTCCTTCCGAAGACGAAACTGTGTTCGAGCGACTGAAACTTAGTGATATAGTAAAGCTTTTGGTCCAGTGTAGTGAAGAGTCTTAGGTTTTCTCGCAGGCGATTTGCTCTTGTGAGTTTAATTCAACTGCTGTCTGTTTTTGTGCTGTCATTTTCCAATCCTTTCAATTCTATTTTCCCCCTCTTCCTTTCTTTTCTTTTCGTTCGGAAAAATGATGAGAAGATTCACTGGCCTACTTGGTTTGTTTACCGTCACGATTTGGAGTCAGCAACTTCGTGTAAGTCAACGGGTCGGCTCATTTTTTAGCTCAATGCGCTGTTGTAGACGACCGTCCCAGCTTGCTTGCGGCATCTCGGACGGAGAGGTTGGGGTTCCGCTTGAAATAGCTCGATGCTCGTCTCGTCGTTGTAGCGGCTTCCTGGATCCGTTTTCTCCAGGTATCTGCTACGCCGCCATGATCTCAAAGCCAAGATCTAAAACGTCGCGTTAAGGTCGATCCACAATTAACAGAATCGATTTCATTCGACACAACTTTGCGATAGTCAAGTTCGTTGAATTTGTTGATGCATAATGGTGTAAAGTCATAATGGTGTCGTCGACATGTCCTAAACCACACTTTCCATCAATTAACTGGAGCAGAAGTTTTTAACTTTGGCGGATAAGCTCTGTTGAAGGGCCGATTGTATCCCGCATATAATCACGAAGGTTTCTGCTTGCAAAACAGTGCAGTATCTACCTAGCGAGAGAGACTGTTCCAATCTCATTTCACGACAGTAGATACCAGCACCAGGACGTCTCCATCAGAAAGCCGTCAATGTAACATGCCACTTGCGTTTGTTGATATCTTTCCATATAGCTAGACAACCACTTCTTTCCAGTGGGAATTTCAATATAGAATGTCCTGCAAGGAAAACTTCATGTGAGTGTATTATTGCTGGGAGCAAGAATTTCTTCTCCCCATGTAACTTTTTGTGACGACAGTCGTATATGATTGTTAGCAAGATTAATATGGTTACTGTTCCAAAGGCAAACAGCTTGCTGTCTGTATGTACATGATAGTGCATCTTGTTAAAGGTGTATGTTTAATGGTTTGATATTTGATATGATAACTTTTTGGTTTTTGATGACCCTAGAAGTGCTGGGAACTTCTTTTCCGAGCTCAGATTTCTGAGACCAGGAGTGACTTGCTTCAGTACTTTTCCAGTAATTATTTTTGGGGGACCTTGAAGAGATACCTGCTGGCCTTTACAATGAAGCTTATGGGAAGAAATGTTCCGCCTTTTTCTATTGTTTCTAGGCACAGCAGAAGATGTTCGTAGTAACCGGTGGCAATTTCTACTAAAGATCGCTTCGAGCGTCCCTGAAGGGAACGCTTAAGACTCTCCTTGAGCTGTTTTTACGCGGAGCATGTGCGAAAATCATGTGGGCTTCCCCCACAGTAGAGACACTTTCCATCATCCCTTCCACAGCAATCTTCCACACGATTCCTACCGCATTTCTCACAACGAGCCTTATTGCTACAATGGGAAGCTGTGTGTCCCAATTGATTTTTAAATAGTTAAGTTCATGACCCGCAGCACATAAAGGCGAACAGCCAGACGAACCTTGTCAAAGAGGAGGTAGTTAGATACCTCACTACCTCCAGGTACGGCAGACCCGGCGATGGTCACTCGATGGGAGTCTGAATTGACACATATCCCCTTTTCGTGAGCTGCGAATATTGCTGAATCCAAACGCTTGAACTACAGTATCTTCACTGAATGAAGCATGGCGTCTTTAAAACAGCCAACCCCATGTGTCAGTAGATCCGCACAATTGAAACTTGAACCAGAAACGACCCCACGGACTACAACCCGAATAGCTGGTACATATACTCTGCACTCCTTCGTAAAAGGCCCGTAGACAGCTATATCATTCGCCTGATTTAAATTTATCACCATGTCAGGGCGAATTTTCGATATTTCTGTCACGGCCGAATATCGTTCCGTCAGAACTCGAGAAATCTGCAATAGATTCAAACAGTTTTTGTCTTTGGTCCGGAAAAAGATCACATAAGGCTTAGTGGCCGAGCGTGGATATATCTTGAGCCGGGGAGCCGATTTTAATTCAACATCCATCTCACCTTGAGCTGAACCACTGTCATTTTTGCACGGGCCTATTGCCTAGTGCATGTTAGTAAGAGAACTAAGAATGGGAAAAAAACGATACTTATCTTGAATAACGGTATCCAGGCAGCTCACGGAACGAAACACTGTTACTGCTTTGCTGGTCGGCTAACGGTTAACACACATACAAAAGAGGAAAAATGTCCAGAATCTCGAAGAGGCGATGAAACTTTGAACGCGGATTAGCACTATTCTTTGTAGCTATCCACTGCCCGGACTGAAAAGATCGACTGATCGCTTCGAGAGTCACCGTACGAATGAAGACCTATTTTGATCTCAGTTTATATTTGTTAAAGATTGGTTCAAATTTTGATATGTGTTTAATGTCTCATACTTGATTTTTTTAGAAGTTTCGTTTGTTTGTATTTTCTTGGCAAAACATCAAATGTACTACTTTTATTATCCAAAACGAATATTCATAATCTTAATAAATTGCAAGTTGCTCTCACTGATTGCAGAAATAGTTCTCTGTTTGATGTCTTATGATAACTTGACTCGCTTAAGGCTCAACTGAGAATGTCTTAAAAATACGGCCATCTTTGAAAACGAAAAACGCAGGTTTTTCGCTGTACTTCACATAATATTAATTAAAATCAATCGAAACATTCGGAGCATTGATTTTCATGATGATTTTGCCAACAGTGTGGAAGAGAATTTCTTTTTCATTTTGAAAGATAGCGCCTTTCCAGGCTTTCTCAGTTGAACTTCAAGTTCTTCAAAACTTAAAAAGAGCAAAGCGATAAATCCCTGAGTTATTATTACCGGTAACACTACATATTCAAGTTCATTTTTCAATTTGACATCAGCAGAGCCGTAGCGTGCGGTTGGCCAGGTTGGCCCCTGCCAAGGGCGCCAACTTTAGGGGGCGAGGCGCTAAAATCTTGATCTGCTATATAAAATAAGTTAGGTTAAGTCATAAAATAAGTCAGGCTATGAGTATCATTCCCAGCTACACACGAAATTTCTATTTGAAATTCGAACTGAAAAAGAAAGCCAAGGCAGACTGCAAAATGGTGCATAACTCAGACTCTACCAAAGACGCCAGAAGACTACGTTACGGTTCTGTTAGTCCAGAATAAATAATGAACAAGATAAAGACTTCAAATTTCATAATAATTGGCAAAAAATATTGCAATCTTTTTCCGTTCGTTTTTCCAGTTTCACAGGAACAAGGGTAACGAAAAAGTGGTTATGGGCAGTAAAGCTGTAGCCCCATGCCGTACCATGAAAATTGGAGTCTCCTCGATGTCGGGAGGAGTTCCGCAATATCACAAATTAACCGATTCCCAATCTAGGTCCAACCGATCTTACACTAAGTTGAATAAGTTGAATCTCTGGTTGATATGTCACATGAGACTTTTGGTGTTACTGGAAGCGTTGGAAACTCTTTGTTTTTTCTCAATTGTCTAAGACCTGGTGCTGTTTGCTTCGGATTTGTGGCAGAGCTTTCTCTTGCTGGTATATTTGGCGACCTTTCAAGAGAGAAAAAAATATTGTTGCTTGTAATTAGTGCAATACTGCATGCATAACGCGCGGCACAAACAACCGATCATGCAGACGATCTTTGTCGAAAAAGACGCAAAGCAGTCTCGCCCGGTGCGATTGTCACTCAAAATCTTCGCTCTCGGGAGCAAGGGGTTATTGAAACAGCCAATACCGTCCTTTATTAGATCCACGCATGCCAAGTTCAAATCGATAACTACACCAGCGATATCAACTTTGTGAGCGGGCATGTAAATGCTTGAATGATTTGTTTGTTTGCTTTAGACAAAATATCACGATTCTGAGCTTATCAAGGCGAACTTACGAGATATCTGGCACAGATGAATATTTCTGGATCTTACGGAATATTAGAATCTTGTTCGACATCCATTTTAGGATCATTTGGGTCAATTCAGGAGAGTTTATTTATGCACGAACCTAGAGCCAGACGCAAAGTGAAAACTGAAGAATAGGAAGAAAGAGACCGAAATCATGGGGGATATTTATTGAAGAACAATCTGAATTTAACAGTAACATGGTAATCTATCCTCACACGATATATGGTTGGATGCAACCTATTTTATTAGAAAATGGAACGAAGAATATGTGAAAAACTTAATCAGAAATAGATCATAAAAGAATCTTTGTTTCATTTGCTTGTTGCAAAAAGATGAGTGGGTGCAGTCTGGAATATTACCAAAATGCTGTGACGGCCCTTGGACTGGTAATTCAAATCTAATGATATGAACCGTAGCTAACAATTCACCAATCAGTTCCCAAAATTGTCTCCTCAGCATACTTGATATACGGTAGAGTGCCAATATTTATGACCGATAGTCAAACATAAATTAGTTAGGGAGTAGGTGTGCCATTTCCATATACACAAATTATTGTTTGAAGGTCAAACTGAAAAACCAAGCCAAAGCACGAACTTACCAGACATGACACTCAAATGTTCCAACGAGTCGTAAAAATTTAACGGTCTTTTTAAAAATTTAGCATGACTGCTCAGTACTTTTCGGATTTGCCACGAGAGGCACGCTTTTGTTGACATATGACAGGATAGAAAAAAAATCAAAAGCGCGCCACCGCACACGAACGATTTTGTGTGATTTGGGATGGATAAAACTAGCGATTTACAGTTGTGTTATAAAACCGTTCAGCTCGAGATCGAAGTTATAAGCCCACTGAGTGAATGTGGCGAATATGAAGATATTGAATTTATTGAAAATTCTTCATCAGAGCAAAATTTGGAGGAAGCAGCAGCGATCGCATTCGGTGATGCTGAGAACAAACAGGTAAAGAAGCTGCAAGATTATGAAACTTGTGTTGAGCCCATCAATCCATGGTCAAAAGATGACAGTTATGAGATTTTGTATCGGAAAGAGAAGCAATACGTTTTAAAACTAGAGCAGCGGCAAAGGGAATCAAAAAAATCTCTCCGTACGGAAAAACAAAAGAGTAAACGACGCCTTAAAATTAATAATGAAGAAGAAACAACAAATTTATGAACTGCGTAAGGAAATCATGCAGTTGAAATCGCAGAATATTATTGATACGCGGTTGCTAAAGCAAGTGAGGAAAAACAAAATATTGCACAACTCTTTGTTAAACGAATCTAGAAAACCAAAAGGGCGCAGATACACCAACGGGATGAAAAATTTCGCAGTAACCACCTATTTAGCGGGACCATCTGCATATCGCTCCATTCAGCAAGTCAAGGTGCTTTGCCTGCCCGGCACGAGAACACTTCAACGCTGCTGCAGCGATGTCCACTTTGCTCCTTGGATCAACGAGGCCTTACTTAATCGACTTGCACGGAAAACACAAAATTTTTCTAAGAAGGAGAAAGCCATTGTGATCGCTATGGAAGCATGGCGATAAAACCCAGTTTAAGTTACAATGCAAGAAGCGATTCGTTTATCGGATTTCCTTTTGATGGTGTGGATCGAAAAATTGAAAAAAATAACCCTTTCTGGCTGGCTACGGAGACAATCGCAGTATTAGTCCAGGGTATTCATGTCTTAGAACAACACCGGTGGGAAAATTTTCAGCTGAATGATGCATCTGGTAGATCCAAGAACAAACCTAGGAGGTTTAAACAGGTATGCATTCAAAATAATTGCCATATTGTCATCATACTACATTTCTTATTTATACACACAGGCTGTTGGATATCTCTTAGCGCACAATACGCTCGGAAGCAACATCCAGATGGAGTTCATCAAAAAATTGTCTCGTGTATTAAGGGTAAAGGGTTTGTATCCCGTAGGGTTGGTCTTAGACCAATGCACCACTAATACAAAAATGGTAAAAGAATCAGGAGCTAGTACGGAAAGACCAGTTATGCAGCTCGGAGGCACAGACCTGGCAGTTATTTACGACAACCCACACTTACTTAAAAACACGAAAAGTATGTTGATGAGATACAATGCTGTGTTTGAGGGAACTGTTACTTCGTTTAGCCATATCGAAAAATTATACGAATTGGATTGCAACTCCATCCCACCACTTGTTCCAAAGTTGACAGAAAAAAGTGTATTTCCGGCTCCTTTCCGTACTATGAACGTGGCACAAGCGGTTCGAGCCCTGAGCAGTTCTACAGGCAATGGAATGGAGTACTATGCACAGCAAACTTTATAAGATTTTTCGATAATCTATTTGATGCATTCAACTCGAAAGCCGCGATAAACTCTGTTAAGGTAATGATATCATTCTTTTAGTGGATAAGAAAAAAACTCTTTTAATTTCATTACTAGTCTTTACGATCACCAATCACAGCCAATTCCTCCCATTGGAATGTTCTCCAAGAAGCCGCGTTAAAACTTAGTCGTATGTACTGCACAAAGAGTTCGGTATTTACTGCACAAGAGGTAACACTTTTAAATTACTTCATTTTTTTTTTCGAAAATGACCCACGTTTACGTTAAAACAGGCAAAAATCAATGCAAAGTCCCTCGCAATTTCACAACGGAAACCGAACAGCCTTAACGGCTTTCGTAGCAACATTAATGCTCCTTCATGGCTGTGGAAGAAACTGACAGAAGAGTTCGGGTTTGAACGCCTTTGCACCAACTTTCTGTGTCAGGATACGGTCAAATATCTTTTTTCGGAAATCCGCCGACGATGTGGTCGTAACGATAGTCCGAATGCTTCACAATTTGCAGCGGCTTTCAAATATTCCTCTATAGCTGCAAACAACAAAATCCCTGGAGCCAACTGTGAACAGGACGATGCTCAATGTGTTCTCGATGATGATTCTGCATTTGTTAAACACCAACCACCAAAACTAACTCAGTATCGCTATAAGTTGCTCCCTATTGAATTTGGTGCTCGTAAGAGATACACGCCGCACGAATTAAATGCTCTTGTGTACATTGTTGGCGCTGCCGCACGAAAACTACATCAGCAATGTAAAAAACGTTTAGTTGCAGAGAAAGGCGAAGACGAGTTGAACGACCGAATATTGACATTCTCCAGGCTAAAAAATGGTAGAACATTACCAAACTCTAAGCTGTTCGAAATTGGACTTCTGGTGTACACTGTTTTTGTGCAAAGATTTACGAAGATGCTTTATCAGAACCGCAATAATGTAAAATGTCGTATGAAAAGCTATTTGAACTTTGATTTATATAAGGACTATTTGTGTCTGAAATGCTTCAACGTAGTGGTTGATAAAATAATTAATACTCTTATTCAAAGCTTTTTGAAAAAAGTGAACACTATATCGAAATCTAAAAAGCAAATACGAAACACACCCAGAAATTTCAAAAGAAACCGTAAAGCAATTCGTATGTGTCTACCATTATAATTTTAATGTTTCAAAGGTTTTCTTCCATTGAAACATTACGTACATTCCATTACCTCCGTTCGCGTATATATTATAATTTTGTTTATTGCCTTACTCTTTTGTACGTTGGTAGGAAATAAAAACAAAAATCTGAGAAGCAATGGTTACTTTTTTTCCATATTTCGTTTCTGTTTCTTTATCACTTGAACAATTTGATGAATTGTTTCTTCTGTGTTGTAATTGGTTTTGCTATCGTCAGTCATAATGATCTGATCCACGCGTGGTTAAGTGCTACGATTGATGTTAAATCGGGTGTTACCTATGGAAAATGAGGTTAAATCTGATGGAATAATCTCACACATACATTTTGTATACTACTCCAACTCAATGACCACTTACACACCAACGTAGATACGGTCATGCCAAACACAGTGCATGTGTCAAATAGATGACGTAGTTCTAAGAATAGCCGCTAGGCGGCGATGGTGGGTAAAGAAAGTCTTCATTTAAAATAGTGATCACTTTTTATTCATATAATTGTTCTCAGAGTCATGTCTGGTAAGTCTGTGGCCAAAGTAATCATCAAAGAGGCAAAAACTGAGACTCCGCCAAGGCCACCACGCTACGGCTTAAAATCACTATTTTTCATTTGTCATTTCATACATTGATATTTACACTTTGTGTGCAGCACTTTTGGAACTTTGTTAGGCGCATATTTTTTCTGAAGTAACAAAGTTATTATCTCGTCTATTGAAAAAGTTATGAACGATTTTCGTTGAAAAATATACCATTTTCAAAAACTATTTTTTTTACATTTTACTTTCGCAGTTTTTTGCGTTGCGTTGCGTTGCGTTGTGACGATGATTTTGGCGGATTGCACACTGACTTCATCATGTTTGACTGCTGATTATCTAATAAGAGTTGCTTAGGAAGTGGTAAGTAGGAATTCATACCAATCCGACCCATATTAAAACCTCAACAGCATGATAGCCATCATTGCCGGCCGCCCCCATCTCCATCGTTCACGGGGAAGGATAAAGGATAAGGTAGACAGGAAGTGTTGATGCTCCACCTACTTAACGGAAGGACGACGATTCATCAGACTCTTCCATAGGTGTCGCGTAGTTGGTGGTTTGGAAGGGTATCAGGTCTAGGATTCGCTCCAAGCAAACGATGCGACCTGTAAAGCATATTTTATTAGGTAGTTGTTTAGTTAGTCTTCGAGTGCACGATCACTCGAAAAAGAGATGATCTTGTTTAGTTTTTGGTTATTTTTAAACTCTGGGCAGCCGGCTACCGAGAGTATACTATGTTCCCTAAACAAAAACAAACCACACAGCCGATCGTGGGAGTATTGCCTGGAAAAGCTAATCTTATCTGCGTAATGGGCCGGATCACTATTTATTGCAACAGTATTTGGACAGAACTCGCTACTTCTTCTCTACGATATATTTATTGGCTTGAAAACTACCAAGTGACAGCATATTATACTGGCAAAAATAGCGCGAGATGTTATAAATCAAGGAAAGTATTTCTTATTTTCCATATCGGATTGTTTGTGGAATACAAGTATACGAGCGATAATACCGAACACTGAAGGGAAATATAAAGGATTGTTAATCTGATGCACGGGCTTGTTAGCAATAACGGAGCTTTAAATTAGGTTCATAAAAACAGACGCGGCGAATTTTCAATACGTATTGAGCCGTGTTCATAGATACTAGTCAGATTAGTCGTATTGGGGCTAATTTCCGATCAACTATTCATTTTTACGGCAATGTTTTCTCGACTAGATCTGTTCGCACCCTCTCATTCTGTTCGCACCCTCTCATTCTGCGGTCTAAGGACCAAATGTCATCAATAGATTTAGAATCGCGTGGAGGCATGAGATAGGAAACTTGTAAGAATTTTGCTATCCCACCGTTTGACTACCAGAATGGATGGGAGAACAGTAATACTAGCAAATACCGACTACCATAAGAGCGGTGCAAATTTGAACGAGTGACGTAGAGTACTGCACTGAAAAAAGGACCAGGAGTGCGATTTTACGAAGTTTTAGCTTCCGATGGCCCTACATTTTCTGACAAAGTGAAGTTCTTGAATGTTGAGATTTTTATTACTGTTTAGAAAAGCAAAAGTATCATAAAGCTAGTGTCAGGCCTTCATGAGACCTCAAGAAGTCACTTTTGGAGGTATTCGTAAATGTAGATTTGTCGGTAGACGGTTCCAAATATAATAGAAAAATACCTAATTTAACACAACTACAGATCACTTGCAACATAAAAAGCTTTTTGTGAAATTCGACAGCTCCATCTTAGGCCAATTCAATAAATTTCCTGCATGAAAGTTTCCATTTTTTAAAAACGGTTTTTAAGCCAAAGCTTTGGAAGTTAAACCTTGGCGTGGAAGTGCCGGTATATTAATATATTCTGTTACTTAGTGTAGAATTAGATTTCGTCATTTACGGCTAATATACAACCGCCAGAAGAAACTTAAAACGTTGGTACACAATCAAGAAAGGCGAATCAGAAAAGGTATATGTCAGTGATTCACTAAATACAGACTGGAAAGAGGGTAATATGGAAAACCTTAAGGTCCGCCCAGATTAAGTCTTCGGTACGGAACAAAACCTCGGCCTAGGAACTCCTAGCATGTTGTTAGTCGCCTCTTACGACATGGGAGCAGTTCCCAGAAGTTCTATTCTTGGTTGAAATAGTGCAAAAAGATTTCAGCCCGCCGGACACCACACGGCTTAATAGTTTTGAAACCCTACATGCAATAGAAAAAGTTGGACATGAAAGGGTTAAATGCATTTTTTTACATTCGTAAAGTCGTAGTCTACCGTAGTCTTAGTTCAAAACTTGAATTTATTTTTTTCTGTATGAAAAACGTGTCGATTAAAATGTATAAGAGCACAAAGAACTGACTTTTTTCTGTGTCTCGATATAATGGTAAATAAGCAAAATAGCACCACTGACATATTGAATCATAACAAATTTTTTTTTTTTTTTTTTTTTTCGAGAGTTGTCCTACTGGAGCTGTAGAGCTAGGTTCTCGGAAGGGCTCCCCGTCAGAATCACATACTACAATTTGCAGACGAGACAGGCAATGTCGCCCAATAAAACACTGCAATAGGCCAATTGTAGCGGGCCGTGATTCTGAATGTGATATTCATTGTACGGTTCAGGCATGTGCGGGCGTAGGGACTCGGAATCGCGTGTATCATCGCGAAGGGCTCGAACATTTGTACGTTAATGTGCTCGATCGCGTGTGCGTTTGTATGTCGCGTGTGCTAACGTGTAACTTCGCGTGCATAAATTCTATTTCATTACCGTGTGCCTTTCGCATATTCGCGTGTGTTCTAGAATGATCGCGCGCGGACCGTGAATCTGATACTTAATTTTTGTGTACGGTTCAGATTCCAGAAGGAAGTGGGTTCTTCCATATCATTAGAGTTCCCAATCATGTCGTCGTAGAACGCGTGGTCTAGTGGATATGAGCTTTATTTTTTTTTTTGATTGGTCCAACTGAATGTATGGACCTAAGTTGCTAGAATGAAGGTTAAAGATTTCCGGACGTGACCGATTCATGATCGCACATTTGCGGGTTGGCGTTTGAGATCGCGTTTGTAACTTCGTAAGTACTAAAACGTTCACACAATTGCCGCAGTGTTATCAAGTTTACGCGATCGCGGGCATAGGTGTGCGTAGATGATCGCTAAGGGCTTAAGCGTTCGTATGTTGACGTGTTTGTCGCGTGTGCTCGCGTGTATGTGACTTCGCGTGTATAAATTCGATTTTGAAACCCTGCGGCGATTCATATATTCGCGGACCGTCATTCTGATCTTTAGTTTTCGGTGTACGGATCACATTCTGACAGGGAGAGAGTTACCCCATATCACTAGTGTTTCCGGTCATGTCGCCATGGAACGTTTTGTCTAGTGGATATGGTAGTTATTATTCAATTTTATTATTTTTTTAATAATTAACAAGGACCTAGATTGTTTGTGCCGAGGATAGATACTTCGCGACGATCCCGATTCATGATGGCGCGAGCGCGGGAGTTTGTAGGTTGACACTTGAGATCGTGTTGGTAAGTTTATGAGTGCTGAGATTTTCACCTTATCACCGGGGTGTAATCATGGTTGCGAGTTCGTATGTTGCTTGGAAAATCGCGAGGGGCTCTAACGTTTGTGCGCTGACGTGATTTTGTAACGTATGTTCTTGAATGGTTGCGCGAACCGTGAGTCTGATATTAAATTTTCAGTGCGCGGTTTGAATTCTGGCAGAGAGTGGGATCGTTTATATCGATAGGGTTCCCGGTCATGTCGCCATGAGACGTGTTGTCTAATAGGTATGGGCGTATTTTCTTAAATGGTCCAGCTGAAGGCATGGACCTAGGCTTCTAGGATCAAGGATAGACTTTCGGACATGACCGATTCGTAATCGCGTGCACGATGGCATTTTTGTAGGTTCCCGCTGAGACCGCGTTTGAGAATGTGTGAGTGTTAAGACGTTCACTATCACCATCTTTGTTGACCCAGCTGAAGGCGGGTGTAGAATGGCAGTATAGGACTCGAAAAGAAGAAATAAAAGACAATATATGAGAGACGTAATAGATTAGATAGGTACAAGATACAGCTGAAGTTATGATCATCACATGAGACATACATTAGTACTTCAAACACTACTAATACTTGAATAGCCAATCACCACACATAGCACATCCTTTCTCAATTATCTATTTGTTACTGGTTGATTGTTGGTTATGAGCTGGTGAATAGAGGAAAGGTATAGAACAGACAAAAGGCTCATATCAGCCCTCCCGGCCTCCTCGACACACCACTATCGAGGCGTATTGTAATCAACATCTTGAAGCGGGCTTCTTATATAAATCAAATCCTCAGTAGTCATAATGTTTGGTGGATTATTAACATGAGAACTAATTAACCTCTAGTAGTAGAACTTGGTGCAAATAAAAACTAAAAAGAGCGAAGGTCCTTATATTTAGATAACTCTATTGAATATATTGTGGCTTGATGATGTTTACAATACCGTCAATCCCATCAACCTGCGGGAGGGTTACATTTTACTTTCGCAGTTTTTTAACTAAAAACTAGAAAAATTCCGATCTTTCAAATGAAAATCCATTTGCAATCTTGGAAGATATGTAGCGTTCAAGAAAACGATTTTTGTTTTGAAAATCGCCTGTAACTATGCAAACAAAAGAGATGAAAACTTTGTTGCTTCGTCAAAAATGTGCATTTAAAAATGTTCTAAAAACCTCTAGAACAAAGTATTTGCGAGAAATTAACACACAAAAAATATTAATAGAAAACCAATTTCTCAAAAGCTACCCTAGACTTCATTCTCTGAAAGTGCTAAAGGGTAAACCACTATTTGATGGGTATTGGTCACCTGAGTATAATAAAGGAACTCGAGCTGAACCCTGTCTTGACTACAGTTTAAGATAAAATGGAGGCTAAATCGAACTTCGATATCTCATATGAGGTTCACATAGTAGATCGTCAGATGTACTACCTCAAGGTACAATATCATTCCATATGGATGGTTCTAAAATGGGTGAGCTGATTGGCTCGGGAGTCAAAGGACCAAGAATTAAAGAAGCGATATCAATGGGAAAGTGGCCTACAGTATTTTAGGCAGAGGTATATGCAATATACACCTGCTCGGAGGTCTGTAGGAAACGAAACTACGGACATGCAAAAATTGCCATCTTTTCGGACAGCCAAGCAGCACTGTTGGCATTAAGGTCGTCGAAATGTGAGTCCAAACTGGTTTGGGAGTGCATCAAATTTTTACAACAACTGGCAACTCGGAATCTGGGGGTGGGCGTAGCGTAGTTGGTAAAACGATTGCCTTGTACGCAGCGCACCTGGGTTCGAATTCCGACCCCGGAACAGACATTTTTCATAAGAGATTTTTCTAACCAAAAGAGGTAAATGACCTTAAGGTTAAAACCTCTCTAATTGAAATAAAAAAAAACCTGTTTTAATCCACCTAGCGGTGCAATTGTGCCTTTCTCATTTCTCTAAACTAGGGCACGGAGGCTTTTTATGTTCAACATAATTGTGGAAATGTCCATTACATTCTTAGTACACTTTGCACTTATACACGATGGCATGCCAGCCACGAACTTGATGAGCTACGTGTCGACGGTGGAACACTTGAAACAAAAAAATATCATACTCCATTAGCCTAATCAGCATTAGATCAATGTTATCTGCTTGCTAACTCATTTTGTCATGCGGGGATGGGTATGTGAGGAGGGCGAAAGTCCCATGAACGAACGACTCCCCAGCTTAAATTGGTATGCTTTGTAATGTAGTGGTGGTTTAAAGATGATGGGGTTGAAAGGGAGGGGTATGAGGTGGTGGTCTGAGGGGTGATTTAAGGAGATTTTTAAAGGAGAGGAGTGAACAGTAGAGGGGGGGTGTAACCCCTCTCCGTAAACCATCAACTACGCCCCTGTTAAAATCCAGAAACCTTATGCGAGTCGAAAAAAAATTTGGCCGGGATTAGGTTGACGTTTTTCAGAGTGATTGCATAACCTTTCTATATGAGAAAGGCAAAAATGTGCAAAATCCAAAAAAGTGAATTTTCGTCAAATTTTTTTCGTGTTTGCATCAAATCTCGACGTTTTATGCACCTTGAATACATTTAGCATCAAAAATAAAAATTCTATTTTTAATTTTTCCTATAGCTTTATGAGAAATTTCTGTGTGGCCGCACTCTGAAACCCGTAATTTCGGAACCAGAATTCCGATCGATCCAAAATTCAATAGCAGCCGATGGGAAAGTTGCACCTTTCATTTGAGACTATGTTTGGGCAAATCGGTCCAGCCATCTCTGAGAAAAATGAGTGACATTATTTGACACATACGCACATACATACACACAAACACACATACACACACATACACACACATACACACACATACACACACATACACACACATACAGACTTTTTCCGATCTCGACGAACTGAGTCGAATGGGATATGACATTCGGCCCTCCGGGCCGGGATTAGGTTGACGTTTTTCAGAGTGATTGCATAACCTTTCTATATGAGAAAGGCAAAACTCGGAATAAAGTAATAATATTCTGGGTACCTGGCCACCTGGCGTGGTTTATCTAACATGTTTGTTGGACCAGAACCGTTTCTAGGTACAGGTACACTTCGATATAACGTACATCTCGGTTTTAAAAGTGTACGTTATATCGAATTGTACGTTATATCGAAGCATGCAACATGTTCAAAGAATTGTTGTTCATGGTACTTTATTTTGTATAATTTTGATAACGCGTAACTAATTTTGAAAATCTAACTTACCTAGCAGTGCGAAACAACTTTTCTAATAAGAAAATTATAGTGGTTCCAGAAAAAAAGATGCCACAATTTTTTTGCTTTTATGAATTAAATTTAGTGAAAATATTATTTTCTTTATTTCGATTACAGAGGTTTTAACCTTAGGGTCATTCGCCTCTTTGTCGGGTTTGAGAAATCTCTCTTGAAAAATCTCTAACGCAATGTACAGGGTTGGAAATTGAACCCAGGTGAGCTGCGTACAAGGCAATCGATTTACCAACTACGTTATCTCCACCCCAGAAAATATTCTTATTCTGACTCTTTCCTAATTATTAAGTCATTAGTCATTATTATTCTGTCTGGGCTTCTAAAGTGTTTTTTTTTAAGATTCTCACTGTCTGCGCAATTTAGGAACTTTAATCATTAGAATAGAGTATAAAGATCCACTTGTATCCACGATTCAAGAATTTCTGAAGATATATTTCTGTACGCTAATCGGTTTCCTAAATACCCCAAACCCATCGTAAAGCGTGCACAGTTGCCGTGTAACCACAAATAAGATCTCTCACTCTTTTTGTGGTACAGTATGCCGTGGAACTTAAATATTGCCATTCGGCCCAGAGAAGTCTGGGCAGTCCGAAACCAACCAACAATGGTCACACAAATATTATCAATTTTAGTTTTCAGTTAGAACTTACTGATCTTGGATAATTTATTGAGATAAATGATTGGTTTTAATAAATTACGATCATACGCAAATGAAATTGAAAAAATCGCTCTCGCAACCTTCAATGAAGTAGCCAATTCCTAAAATGCTCATTAGAAGCCCAATTAGTACGTTTTAAGATTGTGTGTAACGTATTGAATTCCTAAAATATGGAATACATGCGTAATTGAAAAGGAATTTGGACCTGAAAAATAAATTAAAAAATATGTACGTTATATCGAGGAAAAATGTACGTTATATCGAGTGACGCTATATCGAGGGTACATTATATCGAGGGTACGTTGTATCGAAGATTACCTGTATATCTACCTGTGCTGTCAAACTAGAACTTTCGGCTTGGACAAGAGACCAACTACTAAACGACTGGCGTAACGTAGCAGGCGTTTGACAAGCTAAAAAATTCATACATCCAGATACAACGAGAACCAAAAAACTAATGGATCTAAAACGAAAAGATTTACGTATAATCACAGGTTTACTGGACATTGTCCTGTTAAGGGGCGCGTCTGGTGTAAATTGCTAAAATCGAGTTATTTTGTTTTACAATTTTGAAGGCAAGGCAACAATGGATCTTTCGTGGATCGCTATATACTTTCATTGTGTACGAAAAAAAAATATTTTCAGTCACACAGAGACATACATACGAGTGTTCCAAGAGTACTCTTGATACAATTGTCTGATACAGGAAATTCCAGTTTCGGAAAATGGCATCATGAAAACCGAAAAATCTCATATTTTCCTGTAAAATTCGCTCATTTTATTCATAATAATAGGGAGAAAATTAATAGGGAGAAAAATTGAAAATAATAGGAAAAAATAATAGGGAGAAAGAATCATCTGAAAAAAATTGGAAAAGTCAGGACATTTGTAGATTCTGTAACTACGAGCCCGAGATCTCGGAACATATTTTCTGCCATTGTGTAGTACTATTTCTTCGAAGGGAGCGATACTTTGGAAGGCATCTTATGACGTCCCACGAGGTATGGCATACCTGTCCCAAACAGATCCTCAGCTACATTACTACCCGGTTGGGACGACACATGTGGACAAACAATCAACTCGCTTCCAACTACATTGAATTCGGGCAATTTTTAACATATAGAGTAAACAGGGGTAGTCACAAAAGATAACCTGAATAGTGGTGGCAGTGACAAAGTTTCCCCTAACAAAAAAGAGCCACCCTACCATAAATATTACCCATAACACATGAACCATGAGAGATAGCTATATAGTTTCCTCAGGATAATTGCTTCAATTTGATTGGTTTATAACTTTGTAGAACATTATGTAACTGAGTTTTACTTGTCCAAAAAGTTGATACTTTTAACACCCTAATTATAAAAATTATAAAAAAATCGTTAATAAAGTTCTAAGAAAATTTGCCGAAGATGCTATATATCTAAAACCAACGTTTTGGGCGCAAACCGTTTTGTCTTCCTGAGTACAGCTTTGGGACCATAGTGCATGAGCATGAAGGGATTGAAACAAGTATTTTCGAACGAAGATCATTGATTTATTTTTTTCTCTTTCATTGAGGCCCAGCAAAGTGCGCGAGGTGAAAATTAGTATTGAAAAAACTGCGTAATCTGAAATTCGAAAGCTGACAGCCTTTAAACTGTTCCATGGTTATGAATCATTTTACCTTTGTGTACTGCAGTAACAATCCATTGCCAGTTTGCGTTGGTAGTAATATTTTTTTCATTTCACTCGTCCTGTCCCAGGTTGTAACCCTTTTTGCCTACGTCAAGTGAACCTAATACTGTATCGGACCAAGCAAAGTGCAAAAAATGTTGAAGGAAGGAAAAAAAACTACACTTCGCGAATATAACATTCCTGCCGGCAACCTACCATACAAACGACCCGTGGATCCGGAAACCTGATTTTTACTCACTTTCACCCACTTATGTGAAACTGCTACCAGCAAGAATGCCGTATGCCACATGATGCTGCCAAAGATGCAGAAAGTCAGTGCGCTGAAGGTAGCATATGGTTACACCATGCATTATTCTCATTCATAACTTTAGCATTAGTGCCAGGGTTCATACTTCTCGCGTGTAGCCCGGAACATCCGTTGGAGCAGAAAAAAGCAGCTTGCAACATGAACGTAACTTTGCTTACGAGACTTTGAAAGGAAGGGGAGGGGGAGGATATACATACCAGGCCCCCGCACTGTCCTTCCTTCCGTGTTGCTACACAGCAAATGAAAAAAAGATGAATGGTCCAACCAGTCAGTAGCCGACCAACAGACCCAGTCAGGGCCAGCAGCTAAGATAGACTATAGAAACGGAGAAGGTAGTTCCAACCGACCGACGGCAGACTAGGCCCGGGGTAAATATTATTCAGGAACATAATTCTCAAATGCATATAAATTTCCGTGTTTGCTTCACGTGTGTGTGCGGCACATGAACGTCGGTGGTGAATCGCCGTTAGTGAAACTGAGAGGACTGCAAAAGATAGGTTGATAAAAGCTACCAACCGACTGCATAATGGAATTTGATGCATTCTTCGGAAAATAACTTCAATGTGTACCGTCTGCAATAGTTGGGAAGGAATTTGTTTTACATCGTTCGGTCGCAACAGTAGTTTTCTATAGACACGGGGAATTATTGACTCAATTGACTACAAGGATATGAGCACTAGACTCGGGATGAGGTTTTTGTTCAGCCAAAGTGCTCATTAGGTTAGGAAGATAACATATAAGGGCGAGATCATTTACAAATGAGGCACTCTTGAATGCATGTATTTTTAACTTTTCTTTCAAACGAAATACATTATAATGATGAAACAAAGGTAATAACATGTCATAATTTTCTTGTCACAGGAACAGATCCCTTAAAAATTCGTAAATTTTTAAGTGAACTTGTCCGTGAAAACAAACGTGAATCAACAAGGAGCCTTGCCGTGAGAAGAAGCCTTGGAGAAATTGAGCCCCGGGATTTCAACGTCGATCAAAACAAATCCATCGAGTTTAGTGAACACCTTTGTTAAATTGCTCGATAACATTTGTAGTCTTCATGAACTAATTCATGATTCCTGATATATTAGTCACGATCCAATATTCGTGCTCTTGAAATAGTTCACAGAATCACGAAATATATTCATGCATTTCTTATCTGATTCATGATTCCTATTATATTATTCACGACCCAATATTCGGGTTCGTGTAATAATTCACAAAATATGACCATCGTGTTGTGTTTGATTTATTAATCTCCATGATTTTCTCTGACAATTGCAATATTTTAATACAGGAGTAATTTTTCAAAAAGGCGTTTTGAAAATTTTTATGAGAATGAATTACAGGGAATGAACATTTCTGTACGAAAAAAATGTGCACTGAAAAAAATGTTGTGTCACAAAAACAAAAAAATTGTTAAAAATTTAATTTGAGAAAAAATCCATTTTTATTTTTTGTCCACAAAAATCTAAAGAGAAAAGAAACATTTTGAATGTGTTTGTATGATAGAGAACTTATCGGTAAAAAAAAGTTTTTCTAACAATAACTTTATACATGTTTTTAAATTTCATACTAATTGACAGAATATGGTCGGTGTTAAGTCAGACCGGACTAAGTGACAGTGCATTGATTTCGAGAAAAACGCGTTTAAAGTTTGAATCGCAGCATCCTTTAAATTATAATTGGAAAATAATTTTTACCATCATTCTTGTTTATTGTTTCATATTTCAAAGCTGGTAAAAGTGGAATGTAGATGAAGTAAGTCTTTATCCAGTGCTATCATTAACTCATTTTTTGATGTTTTGCGACTTGGTCCGGTCTGACTTAACACCGACCATATAATTCTAAGCAACATTTTAAAACAAAATGAATTTAACGAAAATCTTTCGAAATGCGACAGTTTTAGAGATATTTGGAATTTTGTTCCAACAAAATCAGTTAATTCCTGTAATTATGCCCTTTTTCAAAGATATTCGCATTAGCCCATAAAAAAATATCAACAATTAAATGTTGATCGTTTTGAAGAACTAAAAGATTTTTTTCCGTGTATTTGGATCATGGAGAAGCTTTTCATAACAACAACTTTTGACATATTTTCATAATTCATACTATTTGCAGGCAAAATGCAATTTTCTTTTTGAATATGATTCAAGACGCTATTTTAAATCAAACTGCTCATAACAAATTTTTTGTGGGAACAAAATTCCAAATATCTCGAAAACTGTCGCATTTCGGAAGGTTTTAGTTAAATGCATTTTGATTCAAAACGTTCCTTAGAATTATTACAGAATAATAAAATTACAGTTTTTATGTCAATTAGTATGAAATTTAAAAACATGTACAAAGTTATTGTTAGAAAAACTTTTTTACTGATCTCCATCACACAATCGCATTCAAAATGTTTGTTTTCTTTTTATGTTTTTGTGGACATAATATAAGAAATTGGAAAAAATGGGTTTTTCTCAATTTAAATTTTTAACATTTTTTTTTGTTTTTGTGAAAAATGACACAACATTTTTTTCAGTGCATATTTTTTGTACAGAAATGTTCATTCCCTGTAATTCATTCTCAGAAAAAATTTCTGTATAAATCGAACGAAATATTTTTGAAATTATTGCACGTAGAAATGTGTACGCCCTTTTAAAAATTGCTTTTGAGTCAAAATAATTTACTGATTGTAAAAAATGTTCAGTCTTCCATACCGGTAAAACGTGTAAAGTTTCGTAGGAATATAAGATGATCGGTCACGATTTTAAATATTTTCGGACGGATCTTCGTGGAATTCCTCATGAGTTTGAGTTTGAGCTTGTGTGCCCACCCCTGGTTGCTACTCCGTTATCGATCTGGACTAGCTGAAGTTGCACAGGGAATCAGTAGATAATTATGCTTGGGAGTAGCGAAACATCTTTCAATGTGCAACTCCTGGTAATCCTAAAGTGTTTATTGATCAATAACGGCGCCGGCCCGGCCCGAACGTAGATCGCGGAAGGAAAGGGAAGGAATTGTTAGTTCGATAATCTTGCTAGAGGCCGTATATACTACTGCGCACTCCACAAGTATCACGAGAGGAGGATATTTGTTAGTAAGTATAGAAGTTGGATTCTACTTTTTCTTTACCGACGTCAGAGAGGTGACTCCACTATCTGGACGAGATATCGATTCATCAACTCATGGACCGGGGACCAACGGCTTTACTTTCCTTCCGAAGGAAGACGTGACCCACAGATTTTTTCACCTCAGAAAAATCTCAACGACCTCGGCTGGATTTGAACGCAGGACAACTGGAATGAGTAACGGTCACGCTTACCACTCAACCACCGACGCCGTTAAGGATCTTCGTGGAATTCCTCATGAGTCACATTACTTCACGTGTCAAATTCGAAAGTAAGCTCTAGAATAAAATGTCACGACAACCTGAACAGAAATTAAGAAAATCGTGAATAAGATCTTGAAATCACGAACATAAATTACACAACTCGTGTCAAAAAAGTTTAAAAATCGTAACTAAGATCCTGAAGTCTAGAGCATAAACATAAATCTCTACCAGTGACTAAAATATCACGACAATGTGAATATAAATTACGAAATCATGGCAAAGTTACTAAAATCATGAACATACAACACATTATTCGTGATTAAAATATCAGAAATCGCAACAAAGGTCCTGAGACTATGAACATCAATCATTGTACATATGACGAAAACGTGAACAGAAATTACGCAGTTCTAGAATTCATGAATATAAATCCCGCCAGTCTAAGAGAAAAATCCGATAGTAAACTCATGATTAAAAGAGCACGGTAACGTGATGAGAAATCACAGAAATCTCGAATAAGATCTTGTTATTTTAAAATTATATCTTCGGTAAAGTTGTAGAGCAAGCCTTTGCCAACAACTTTGCTGAAGACACAAAGTCTTTACCTTCGACAGCTTCGACATTATTGCTGGTTGTTCGTGGAGGTCCCTTTAAAGCCAATTCATTAATATAACTTTTGAAATCATATTCTCACAAGTACGAGATGATCAGTAAAATGCTTTGAATTATCAAAATGAAAAATTTTCCATATTACAATAATGACTTATCTCGTGTATTTTCCAAATAATTTGGCATATTTGGAAAAATGGAGCTTCAAATGGTGATTGGTTGTCAACGGGTAATCGGCTGAGATTACGTCAATAGTGTTTTTGGACTACTCTTGAAAAATAGCAAGGTTTATCATTTGCTGCTATGATTTTCGTGATTAATCCTCCTATAAGTGAGATTTTCCAACAAAATTTTTGTTGGTAGAAGAAATGATCTAACGTCTTTGGAAAAGTTACGTAAATTGATTTTACGAATATTTTTGCTGAAAACAAGAAGTCTCTTTTTTAAATGCTTAAGAAGTTGTCTTTGAATGACTCCAAAAATATTTTTTTTTAATATCTTTTCTATCATCATTCTTACATGTTTCATATATTCTACAAAGTTATTTCACTCGTCAAAATACACAATTTTTATTAACGCATAATTTTTCATATCTCGAGTATTTTCGAAAATATTTGACATTTTTTGAAAAACAATAGTTTTTTCATATCATCTATAACTCTACTGGAGACAACGAGGGACAAGTGAACTCTATTGAATTGTATAGTATTGATGTAGCATTTTTAATTGCAATTAGAGCTGGCTGTTTGCCCGTTCAAAAGTTATTGCTTTTAAAACTTTTACTAATTTAACCGAAAATTACCCAATAACTTCTAAGTCGCAAGAGATTGACCAATGATGTCTTCTGGAAAGATATGTAACTTGATAAGACAAACAACTTTCTCGAACATGATGAAGCTTCATCTACGATATTTAAGAAGTTATGCTGAATAAAAGCTTTTAAGGGGTGATTCACAAACAACGGTTACTAGCTTCGAGTGTACTATAAATAGAGATTTCTGGTCTTCAGTAAAAATGTTTGCAAAAACAAGTTCTTTGATATTTCAGAATACTTTATCTTGTTTTTTATACTTAGAAAAAAATTGTAGCAAATATCCTACTTCAAGGGGGATTAATAACTATAACTATATCGTCAAAATAAAGATCTTGGATTATCATAAAACATCCCAGAAGACATCATTGCTGTACGCTTTACTGTTCTCGCGTGAATAATTTTTCGCGCGTTTTTGGCGAAAAAAACACCTTTGTGCACTGGTTCAAGTTCTGTAGACACGATTAAAAAAATACGCAGTATTAAATCAATCAATTGCGGAATTTTGTCGTTCTGTTCCGACAGACTTTGAAGTAATTGTTCAGCGTCCATGGAATTAGTACCTGATACAATCCTTTCTGATTCCCGAAAATATCTGAATAGAAGATGCACTACATACACTGATGTAGTCAGCCACAGTGCCCGACGGGTCCGGGCCACCCGCGAAACGAAATTAAAAAAAAAAATTATTGTGACTAGTCGAATACAAAAGGAAACTACTCGAAGTTTGGGGTTACTAAAATCCGAGATGAGGCGATTTAAAACAAAATGAGGCGGGCATAGTGTAGTTTGTAAATCGATTGCTTTGTACGCAGCTCACCTGGGTTCAATCCTCAACACCGCACATAGGGTTAGACATTTTTGCAAAAAAAATTTGCAACCAGAAAAAAGAGGCGAATGACCTTAAGGTTAAAACCTGCAAGACCAAAACAACATATGAAAAAATCGAAACCCCGTTTCATAGTTTAAAACCAATGTAGTAAACCTTTGTGAAAAAATTGCTTGTCACAATAAAATTCAAGAATAATTTTTGTTTTCAAGAAATGTCCTCAAGAAAATTTTATTTTGCAAAACTTTTGTTTAACATTACCAAGGTATCAGGATTTTTTTCAAAGCTTTTATTATTGCTTGGACATTAGATTTCGACATTCCACAAATTTTGAAATTATTTGGCACCAAAATGTAATTTTTGATTACTGAGAAAATTAATGGGACAACATTCTATTTTTAGTTAGTTTAGTTACTGTTCAGTTAGTTTTATGAGCTGCTGTTTTATACTGCTTAGCTACTACACATGGTCGGTGTTAAGTCAGACCGGACCAAGTCGCAAAACATCAAAAAATGAGTTAATGATAGCACTGGATAAAGAATTTCTTCATTTACATTACACTTTTACCAGATTTGAAATATGAAACAATAAACAAGAATTATGGTAAAAATTATTTTCCAATTATAATGTAAAGGATGCTGCGATTCAAACTTTAAACGCGTTTTTCTCGAAATCAATGCACTGTCACTTAGTCCGGTCTGACCTAACACCGACCACATTATATTCGGACAAATGCAGTCATACAAATTAACCGTTTTTTGGATTGAGCACAAAAACTTGGACTTGTTTTATTCATTCAGCCTTAATAATATGAATTCATTTATTTAAATTTATAGTATTTTATTCGCGATAATTTTGTTCATTTGATTCGTTTTTTTCAGATTACTAATTTCATTTGTGTTATTTTATTTTTTTATGGTATCTTACAAGCACAGAGAACAGACATATAAGCTAGAACAAACTTTCCCGAAAAACCTGTGTAAACATTTAAATGAAAATACGTTGCAAATAACCATCGCATACAGGTTCGTATGCGTGAGTCACCATTGTATCCAAGTTTGCATACAAGTTCCGTATAGCAATTACTAGCCGATCGAAGCGCCGACCAGTGGCAAGTTGCTACTTGCTGTTGTCATTTCAAAGCGACAGTTTAATTTTTTACACAAGTTGAAAACTTTACTTGTACGTCAGTTCTCAATGTTACAAGTGCTTATTATTTGCAGTCGGAAAACTAAATGTGAGACTAATGACATATTTTCATAGAATTCGTCGTCGTTATTTCGATGAAATTTTCACTCTTTTCTGTTGATGCCTCTTATCACCCGTCGAATGCCTTCTTAAGTCACGACCTTGGCTAGCTAATTACACTAATTCTTAATCCGACCAACGTGGCGCTGGTGACTGCTGCCTTAATCTTCATTATTGCCCACTGAATGTCTATTGCACGCAATTGGGAATTATTATGTTGGATTCCGCTCTTTTAGGCTAAATTCTATTCGATTGTCGTTGAGCTACTGGATAGATATAGCCAAAATATAACTACAAGTAGAAGAATCAGGCCTTTTTAATCAACAAAACTTTTAGTTGAATTTAAAACGTGGCGTACGACTGTTTCAAACCGAAAATTGGCGTGTTTCGAAAGCATGTATTTGGTTTAGTTCAACAAATACTTCTGTTTACATTTTAAATAGAAACATTGTTGAATCAAAATAAAATTTGTTAGATCTAACTGATCCCTTTGTTAAAAACCAACAGCATCTTTGTTTAATTTCAACTAAATTTGAGTTGTTCTCTCCTTTGGTTAATACAAAAGATTTGTTTTTGTTTCTTCAAACTTGTTTGTTCGGTTAAACTGATTTTGTTGTTTCAAACGAAATATTTGTTGAAACTACTGAAAAGCCAACAAATGAATTAGTTGGTAATTTCAACCAACAGTATTGATTGAATCAAACCTGAATCTTGTTTGTCACTATATCAAACGAGAAAATTGTTATTTAAACCCAAAATTTGTTTATTTTTACTAATTTTTTTTCTGCGTGTAGGCCATTATGGGACTTAATTAAGGGTGGAATCTGTTTGTTATGGCACCCCATTTTCAACATTTTCAAATTTGTAATCTTATCTAAAGCTTATTTTTTTGGCAAAACCACAATTCTTTTCGTGAAAACAAACTTGAAGCTTGCTGCGAGCAGGAGCCTATTAAAATTTGAGCACCAGGATGTTGTTCCAGGATGATCTTTCGCACCTTCGCGACAAACCAATTCAACTTCATCGGAACTTGGTCGTAGAGCAGGTGGGGTAGGATTTTGACTGCTGTTTGTTGTTTGAGGCTTCGGTTGGCTTGTTTTCGTCGGTAACTTTTGTAACATTTTTGGAGACGGATTCTTCAACAACCGCTGTAGGTTCCAACAGCATAAGGTGCTAAATCACTTTTCGCTTGTCCGGGCATGCCGCAGATTCAGGTGATTCACATTTGAAACAATGCCATCCTGCCTCCCGTGGTTAAGGCGTCGGGGAACACTAAGTTTACTCATATGACCCTATTTTACGCTTTTATAAACTTTATTTCGTTCCATACGAGCGATGGTTGTGCTCTTCTACTGTGTACTGTGGCTCATATTGAAATACTTAATGTTGTCTACGTGTTTGGCTGCATATACAGATGATTTCAACATTATCGCAAAAAGAGTTGAGAAAAGACGCTTTGAACTTTTGGTAAGATTAATTGCTTGAAATTACTTCAATGTTTAAGAGAAAAAATCCTCCATTTGAGTTTTATTGTCCAATAATTTTAACGACTGCGGCAATATGTCGAAATTTATTGTGCAACAATATTCTTCAAAGTGCCATCACTCAATATAATTTGAATTATTAATTCGACTCTCCACTGTCGCCACAAACAGTGAGCCATCCAAATACCGCATAGATACTTCTCGAGAATGTCCCTTTGTCCAGTAATCGTGCAAGGGAGTAATAAAACATTAATGTTCGTTTGGGGAATTATTTCCAAGTTATATGGATTTTCCTGCGCTACTGACATAACAGAATCTACCTTCGCGAGCAATGGTTGCACGTCACAACAAACCGAACGAAATACCCCGATCAAGTAAATACCACCTGTGGCCTCGTTGGGCAGACAGTGCTGATGCCACGCAATGATGGGGTTAGATAATGAAACAGTTTATCGTGGAAGCTTGCCCCTAAACTCGTCGCATCGCATTCTCGTGAATAGTGAAAGTCCACCCATCCACTCATACGGGTTGACAATTTCATTCCGGACATCAACAACAACAACAACGAAAACAGCACCAGTAACGTATGTAATCGATGTTCCCTTCAGGCAACGATGTTACTCCTCCGCAGCGGGGGTTCGTGACTAATTCCGGATAAAATCCACGCGACAACCGGACAACGCAGCAAAACATGAAACACCTTTCAACAGTAGCCGGATAGTGGAAAAACGCAGCCAAGCTCATCCAACTGCATGGAGCCTTTTTCCGTTCCCTATCCCGCAACACGGTGGGGCTGGGTGCATGTATTCGTGCAGCTGCTGGCAGACAGACCCTTTTCCGGTTAGCTTTTTCTCACTTAATTTATCTCGTTCGTTTAATTCGTAATGGTCCTGGACGTTCATTCGCTTCGCCACGCGGACTTATTGTAACCCGTCTCGGCAGTGTTGTCATCATTTGAATCGGTACGTGTAGTTGAATAAATCATGTTCGTCAGTACTGCTTTGCTACATAATACATTGACTACTCTTGAGCTTAACTATAAAATACAGAATTTCAAAAAAATTCAAATGAATCTTCTGATTACAAAAAACTTGAAACTTGAAAAAATGTTTGAAACATCAAATAAACAGGCTAAATGAAATTGTGTACCATTCTTCAAAATATTTCTTCTGCATTCTATTTTACCCTAGATTCTTGATACATAATATGTGTTTGACCATAGGGATTTTATGTACATTTTTGGAGTTCTGAATTGTTTTTTAAGTTATATTTTAGCTTCGTAATAGCAGATTGCATTTTGCAGCTAGAATAATAAACTTTTCTTGTTTATAGCAGCGTGATGAAATGGAATTTGATCAGATTGAGGTGTTAGTTATTTTAAAAAAATTGGAATAGGAAAATAAGATAGGAAATTCTTTGCCGAAACCCAAAACCGGTATCGGTGATCACACAATATGGCAACACTGCCCCATCCGCGAATCAGCCTGTTCTAATGCGAAAGTTCTCGAAAGAAGGCCTACGTACCCAAACACGATACGATTTACAGTCTCTCGTGACTGTCGATTTGGTCACGAAAGCTTTTGTTTCCTGTTTTCGGTTCACCCGCAGTTGATAGTTTGTAGTGTCGTGGCGTGCCCAATGCGAACCACTTCAAAGCTATTTGTGGCAAGCGTAAAAGTGGCGAGGCAAACTTTCAGCTGGAATTAAATTGGTGCCACATGTGTGTGTGTCCTGTATACCACCGATGTTTGAATCGTCCTACCTTGGCAGTCCGGAGTTCACCGTCGAATGAAATTGGCCTCTGACTAATGGGAAAAAACGTTGTTAGTTAGTATGAAACCATTAGAAATTAACGGGGTTTTCTGAGTTAAAAACCTAGACTAAGGTTTTTTCATATGTGGCGATAAGAGTAAAATATGTTATGAGTTGTACGCTTTTTGTATATTTACGACGACGCGTCGTCGCGACGCACTGTTACACGTTTCAATTATTTTCATTCCATATCTGATTGATAAATCTGACAAAATGTCGAAAGACACATGGTCGAAAATACAAAAGGTCGACAGCATAACCGGTTCATTGATAAATAATCGAAGGACAAAACTTCGAAAGATAAAAGGTCGAATGAATAAAGGTCGTAAAAAACAAAATGCCGAATAAAAGAAAGACCGAAATCAAAATTTTGACTGCTTGCCTTCAAATTCAATTATCTGTTTCTATCTTCAATGTAGTAGAAAAAAAATATCGCTCATGAAATTCGCTTGTTGTTTTGCAAACGAGAATTTATACTTGAATAGAATATCATTATCAAGTTAATAGTTTTATAAAGACTGACTCATGCTATAAAGAAGGAAAAATAACAGAATCAAAATTGTGTTTTATGGTTTGATATTTGGAAACTATAAGTTTTAATTTTTAATTTTTAATAATTCTCTGGCATTTTAAAGGAATAATTAATTTTCTTTTTAACATACAGCTAAAGATCACACTCACTCCTTTGCGTTTTGTTTACTACTCTGATTCTCCAAAATAAGAAAATTTGTTGATTTTTTTTCTCTTGTTTATTTGACACGGCTCTATGCGTTAGCATAACTGAGCCGTGGGTATTTTAAGATTTTTACAATAGATAAAAATTACAATTAACTTTCAACTTTCAACTATCCGTAGGGTCTTGTTGACGCAGCTTTTTGCTGCGTGTTGAGATCCTCTTCCTTGGTGGTGAAACATTAGGTGCATTGTCTGCCGCACTTTGAGGGTCATTCACTCGCGTTTTCGTTCACGTCCATGTCGTCATCCGTACTGCATTCATGATGCTCACGGTCGGATATTCTTGTTTGTTTCTTGTTCTTCCGGATCGCTGCTGTAAATCCTTCTTCATCTGTGTTAGATTTGATAGTGTTGGTTTGGAGACATTTGGTGTAATCGTTGTTACTTCGATGTTGGTAATGGCAGTTGGTTTAGTGGTACTGCGCGCGATCGTTGTTGAGCTGGTGTTTGTTACAGCCCGGTCCGCAGTTGTTGGTTCACCAAAAAAATGCATTTTTGACTGCAAATAGTATGAATTATAAAAATATGTCAAAATTTGTTGTTAGGAAAACTTTTTTATTGAAAGCTTCTCCATAATCCAAATACACTGGAAAAGTTTCTTTTGCGTCTTTAAAACGATAAACATTAGATTTTTGACATTTTATGATGGGGTTACATGAATAACTTTTAAAAAGGGCATAACCACACGAATTAACTGTTTATGTTGGAACGAAATTCCAAATATCTCGAAAACTATCGCATTTTGGAAGATTTTTGTTAAATACATTTTGATTTTAAACGAGTCTTACAATTATATTCTGTAATAAAATTACAGTTTTTTATGTAAATCAGTGTGGAATTTAAAAACATGTATAAAGTTATTGGAAGAAAAACTTTTTTACCGATAAGTTCTCCATTATGCAATCACATTCAAAATGTTTCTTTTCTCTTTAGATTTTTGTTGACGAAATATAAAAAATTAGAAAAAATGGGTTTTTTGGCAATTTAAATTTTTTACACAAATTTTTGTTCTTATCACAAATGACACAATATTTTTTTCAGTGCATATTTTTTTCGAACAGAAATATTTTTTCCCTGTAACTCGTTCTCAGAAAGTTTTGCTGTACAAAATACAGTAATCGAACTAAAAAAAATTTAAATTAATGCACGCAGAAATGTCTACGCCCTTTTAAAAAAATGCTTTTGAGTCAAAATAAACTTACTGATAGTGGAAAATGTTTAGTCTTCCATGCCGGTGAAATGTGTAAAGTTTCATTGGAATCTAAGATGGTCGGTCACGATTTTAAAGATTTTCGGACGGATTTTCGTGGAATTCCTCAACATATGGCCGGTGTTGAGTCAGGCCGGACTAAGTCGCAAAACATCAAAAAATGAGAAAATGATAACACTGGATAAAGCATTTCGTCAGCTACATCCGACTTTTGTCAGATTTTAAACATGTAACAATAAACAAGAATTATGGCAAAAAATTATTTCCAATTATAATGTAAAGGATGTTGCGATTCAAACTTTAAACTCGTTTTTCTCGAAATCAAGATTTTGTCACTTAGTCCGCTCTGACTTAATACCGACCATATGTTCTCGTCTCTAGAATCGCAAACCGTTTGGTATAGATATTTTGACCCATAGCGATCATTAACAATATTTTCACATCAAGTTGGTCGAACGTTTTCTTGCGTATTGACCAGACAAAAGGCTGTTATAAGTTTTGCAGTTTAAGTCGAAATGGTCTGGTAGATTAGCACTGGTTTTATAAGCCATTCGTCGTACGCTCGAGTCCCAATCCTGTTATTAACTTTTTAGGTCTCGCGCGGAACAAAATCTTCGCCAGGGGACACCATTTTTTCTGAAGAAACGGTTACTGCCAATTTAATCATTGGGAACAGAATTTGTCAAAAACAATCTCCATACAACTTGTTATGCTCTTCGTTAAAAGTTTTAATACGATGTTTCTTGTTTTTTGCCCATGGAAGCCCAAAGGCGACGTTTGATTTTTTTGCTGTTTCATCGCACGCAAAGGATGAGTACCGGATGAATTATGCATTGCTTTGTTCAGATAATATGAGTTTCATCCCGTTGGGGCACGAATTGACGATGTGTAGTGGAGTGGAAAACCCCCGGCATTTCAGCCTAGCCCGAAATGTTATGGTGGAAATCGATGAAGCTAAATGTATGTGGGCAGATAATGGATCGCTATTATGTTAATTGTACGTTTCCCAATATACATACGTAAACATTGATGGTAAGTACCGAATGGTTCTGACAGTGCTTGTTTGATTGCCTCAAAATGACGGTAAAAGTGTTGAATCAATGATTGAAGTGAACTGATAACTAAGAGTGAAATGCTACAAAGGCATTTATTTGGTGGACAGTACACGCGTGCTTCAAGCTAACGACTGGTTTCAATCAGGTACATAATTTACTAATATGTTTTGTTGAGCTACCGATATTATCTATACTGACTACACCATACACTAACAACGTGAGTTTCAGTACAAAAAAAATGTAAGGACAAATTTCCAACCACTTCGTAAAAAAGTGAGCGCCATTTCAAGAATTTAAAAAAAATATGCACGTTTCGGAACTGCCCTTGTTCCGGAGACCTAAATATTCCACGTCTCGAAGACACGGTTATTCTCGATGGAAAGCGAAAATTTCTGTCACTTCCAGCATACTCATATAAATGGAATTTTATTGCCCGACCATCATCAGAACAGGTACTCGTCAGTGGAGAAGCAGAGCAATTCCCAGTTTGTCGGGATCTAAAATTCAGGAAAAGTAGACTCCAGTTGATCGTTATCTCCAGTGCACAGTGGTCCAGATCGCTAATTTAGGAGGAATTTTTACTTTCTGACAAACCTGTATAATTTAGCCGTATCATGTCTTAGGATGAATTTGTGTACTTTAGAAGATGCTTCTTTTTATTGGAATAGTTATTAGGGTGGTTCTAATTTATCTAAAATACGAAAATAAACTTTTTACTGATGAAAGATAGAGCTCCACAGTCTTCCACAAAGTTGTAAAGTAACTTATTTTGAATAAATTTGTTGAACATATTAAAGCTCTATCTCTTTTAGTTTTTGTTATACAAGAAATTTAAAAAAAAAGATTAGGGTGTTCCTGAAAAAAACGTTTTTTTAGTATAACTTTCGTATCTTTTACTTTTTGTTAACACAACCTTTGAACAGCTTATTGAAAACTTCAAGCCGAGTATTTTTCTCCAAGACACCGAAGGTCTAACTTTTTTCTTTAAAAAGTTATGGACACTTTTCGTTAAAAAAATAGCCTATTTCAAGGCTCAATATCGCTGATGCGGGCACCTAAAATTGAATTCTGTTTCCACCACATGAAAGACCATACTTATTAGTATATTTGAGCAAAAATTGGCGAATACGATATTTTTTTAAAATTTGCAATTTAGATTTAAAGTTTGTAGTTTTGCAGGTTCAACGCATTAAAGCATTTACACACATATCGTTGTATTATGAAAAAAGCCACTTTCAAATATCATTCTCTCATCGCAGTAAGCTTTGCATAAGTGAAACGACTGTCAAAAAAGGTTTCTGATTTTATTCGTTTTAAATAAAACTAGTAAATATGGATATTAGTCGAAGAGAGTTGGCGAATTTGCTTATTGCTGGTAAAAAGACAGATGAACTGCTTAAGTTCATTACAAGTAGTAATCCAAATGTAAAATTGAGACTTGTTAATGTTCGAAAGAAATTTTATATTTTGTTAAAACAACCTTTGAACAGCTTTTAGAAAACTTCAATCCACGTTTTTTCATAACTCTGAAAGTCTAACTTTATACTTTCAAAAGTTATGGAAACTTTTCGCTCATAAATAGCCCTTTTTCAAATGTCATTATCTCTGATTGGGTCAAATAAAAGTAAGTTCGGATTGAACCATAGAAAAGAACATACTTTTAAGTATATTTGAGCAAAAATTGGAAAATATTATTTTTTTTAAGCATGTAATTTTAAATTTACTAACCAAAGTTTTAAATTTTATCGCATAGCGACATAAAAGAAATTGCCTAAAGCCTTTGTATTTCCTTTTCTGTTTTGCTTACATATCAACAATACAGAATGTGTTCATTAAAAATAATTTGGCTATGACAACAATTTATGATTTATATAAGGAGAATTTATTCAATGCCAATTAATTCAAAAGTAGATGCATTGCATTTTCAGGTATATCCAGCGGTGCTCGTTGAATTCGACGTTTACATTTAAGAGAAATTATAGGATCTGATGAAACAAGAAGTCTCTTGAAAACGTCATCAAGATTGACGAGTCGATCGAATTTGCGTGCGTGGAATTCTCGGAATCTGCGAATACTTTTATTCCTGGTTTCTTGAACTTCTTCACTGCACATACCTACTGGCAGCATGTTATGTTGAATAATGCTTCCTCCATGGACCAGGAGTTTATGCACGGTTGGTGAGAGAGCGTACCAACCATACAGGCGTACATAAAGCAATCGTGTATCTTCGGCGTAACTCCGGTAAGCATCCGCGTTAATTCCCAATTTGCTGTTGATGATTGTTAATAGCACATACATACGTTCTAGCAACATTTCGTCCAACCCGGTTTCTTCTGCAACGACATCTCGGTTTCTGAAAAATTTTCGAGCTGTGTTACCATCGTTAGAATTTCCGCCACCTGGCAAAGGTTCGCTAATACGAAGACCTAAACGGTCACGTAACGCTTGTCGAATTTTTATTTGTCGTTCCTTAAGCTCGCTGGTATTTTTGCCTACGCGCCAACGCGGTTTTGCTAGAGCTAAACGGTAAGCAATATTCAATAGTAACTCCATTGCCCGTATTAATGCATGTAAAGGTGAAAAAACATATAAACTATCCGGTGGATCGCTGGCTTCCAGTAAAGGATCATTCAATCGCTTTCCGGAGCGTTTGCATATATAACACGCTTGAGACGGTGTGCCTGTTACGTCATTCACTACCTTCGTATCAACCATGGAAAATATGAAGCTTGAACTAATCGGAATCTTGCGCATATTAACATTTACTATAGTCGGGACTAATTCATCGATTTGCTTGTTCATCGCGGCAACTTCATCCTTTGTTAGTTCAGGATTTTCCTTCTTGAAAATTAATTTTACTGGTCGGCACAGGGATACTGAAGATGGAAAATCATTATTCCAAAGAATGCAATCTCTTGACTCATCTTTCCGGCGACTAACTACACGTAAAGGTACTATAGATAGAGCAAATATATGCGAATCGTTATACTCGAATAGTTCTCCATTTTCATCTTCGTCAACGCACATTTGCTTGTATCTATGTTCAAGTGGAAAAGAGACTGTCAGTCAAAGTTTAGAAGAAAAATAATGTTGCATACCGGGAATGGTTGCTGCTTCCATCGCAGCCCCACCTAAAGATAACAAACGTATTATCCTCAGGATGCAGTGGTAGAACTCCAATATTCAGAAACGAGATGAGTCGTTCCACGGTATGGTTAACAAGAGCTTGAAGGGGAACATACGCACAAGAAGGCTGAACAGAAATTCCTGAAAAAAATTGTTGATTCAGGGACGAATCTTTGAGAATAGTACATACCGATCGGATAGCATAGTTTCTTTTCTTCTACTATTTTATTATACGCGGGATAAATGTCCAAACCCTTCTGCATAACTGAGCTGCGTATGTTTTGGTACTGCGCCTTAGAAAAATCATTTTCACAAATAAATCTAAGTGCCTCCTCCGCAGTAAACGCTTCTGCAATCGGGACAGCCATAGATCCTAAATTCTCTACGGTAGATCTGACGGGACTTTTCGACAATCGTTCGATTTGTCTGCCAACTAAACGGAAACCAGTAGAATTAGCGTTGACGGCTGACGCTAAACCAAGTTCTTCCGTGGAATACTTATCGCGCAACTTTCCTAATCTTTTTATTTTGGCTCTGCGACATATTTCGGAAAATGGTTTCCTCTTTCGGCCTTTACCTTTACCTTCGACTTCGAATCTTAGCTTTCCTTCAAGCCACACAAAATTTTCCAGCTCAAACCGAATTTGCGTGCGCTTACTCCGAATCCACAACCTTCTAAATTCCAACATGAAGATTTTTATTTTCTTCCGAGCACTAACAAGTCTCAATTTTACATTTGGATTACTACTTGTAATGAACTTAAGCAGTTCATCTGTCTTTTTACCAGCAATAAGCAAATTCGCCAACTCTCTTCGACTAATATCCATATTTACTAGTTTTATTTAAAACGAATAAATGATATTTGAAAGTGGCTTTTTTCATAATACAACGATATGTGTGTAAATGCTTTAATGCGTTGAACCTGCAAAACTACAAACTTTAAATCTAAATTGCAAATTTTAAAAAAATATCGTATTCGCCAATTTTTGCTCAAATATACTAATAAGTATGGTCTTTCATGTGGTGGAAACAGAATTCAATTTTAGGTGCCCGCATCAGCGATATTGAGCCTTGAAATAGGCTATTTTTTTAACGAAAAGTGTCCATAACTTTTTAAAGAAAAAAGTTAGACCTTCGGTGTCTTGGAGAAAAATACTCGGCTTGAAGTTTTCAATAAGCTGTTCAAAGGTTGTGTTAACAAAAAGTAAAAGATACGAAAGTTATACTAAAAAAACGTTTTTTCAGGAACACCCTAATCTTTTTTTTTTAATTTCTTGTATAACAAAAACTAAAAGAGATAGAGCTTTAATATATTCAACAAATTTATTCAAAATAAGTTACTTTACAACTTTGTGGAAGACTGTGGAGCTCTATCTTTCATCAGTAAAAAGTTTATTTTCGTATTTTAGATAAATTAGAACCACCCTAATAACTATTCCAATAAAAAGAAGCATCTTCTAAAGTACACAAATTCATCCTAAGACATGATACGGCTAAATTATACAGGTTTGTCAGAAAGTAAAAATTCCTCCTAAATTAGCGATCTGGACCACTGTGCAGTGGATTATGGGACCAGGTCCAAATTGCCGGGTTTTTTTTCTTCGTAGAAATCGAACCAACTCGTGGCAGACACTTCACCTCTAGTACAGCAATAATCGTTTGCTTGCTGATTATCCGAGATTAGCTTGCACGTTTCATCTTCCACTCCCAAGCTTATGTAGAGATAGTTGAAATTTCCATCTCATTGTCGCTAATATTTCTACAGTCGTCGTAACCGGCCGCCCCGTCACCGTTTCCCCTTACATTTATATTCTACCCATCGAGATAAAGATATGCTACTTGTTTGTAAGGTTTTGCTTGATTCATTTGAAACTCATAAATCAAGCGACCGCGCACTCCATGAAATGGCAACACGCTGAGTTTCAGAAGGCGAAAACGGTCAGGTCAGTCGCTCATTTCGCTCTTTCGGATGAAAAGCGGAAAATTTTATATACACATACAAATCAAAGTGTACCATACAAGATTCAATTGCGGGTAGCTTCAAAATCACACTATTAATCAAACAAATATAATATTTGGAACTAACCTGCTCGTTTCAATAATCATCCAACGTTGGACCTGTGGTTTCCGGAACCCTTGTCAGGACTGTACGCTCGGGGTGGTTATGCCTTCTTGATACCACATTCGCAGCAGCAGTTGGCGCGGAAAAACAAGTTCAAAAACCAGCCAGGTATGCCTTCATAACCTAGCGGGTAATGTAAATTAAAAACTTTATTACCGTTATCAAGCCGCGGTAAACTCATATATTCGCGTTGGGTTTGAAAGGGGTCTATCAACGGTGGCTTGCTTCGATTGCGAGTACTTTGAAAACTTTTTGAGTGTTTGGCAATATTATAAACATAAATGTCCCGAGAATGTTTGATTCCATAAAATTTATAGCGAAACTGTTCTTGCATTAGGTTCAAAAGTGTCGGACAAATATTTATTACAATTGCGAAACTAAGATCTCGCGAGAAATTTTTAATTTTTTGCTTCAAATGACTGTGTCTGGGGAGTGGTTCAAATTATCTTGATGTATAAGATGTTTTTATATGTAAAACTATCTGAGAAACACAATGGCATAATCATTTTCAAAACAAAAATGCACGAATAGTGAGAAAAATGCAATTTAAGTTTTAAACTGGAAATATAGCATATTTGGCAACACTGCATCCAAAAATAGCTATTTTTCTAGATTTTTACAGCCGGCCAAAGGGGAAAAATCATGTGAAAAAACAATACTTTATTTTCAAGTGGCTGCCATTTGGTTTCTATATCGAATTTTTTCATGTTTTTTAGGTTAGGGCGCCTCTACGGAATGTAATCTTCAAGATTGTTTTGGTTTGCTGCTTGTAGACGACGAATTGCGACATGTGTCGTGACGGAGATGTGGTCGGTTTTCAAAACATCTTGTGTTGGAGCCGCCATTTTTGGCGTTTTTTCACGAAAATTTTTATTTTATAGATGAAACCTTAATAAACATTTTGTAGAATAACGCACATGTCTAAGTTACTTTACTTCTTCAAAAAACATTATCAAACATTTGGTACTTTTTGCACCTTAAGCTATCCCATTGAGTCGTGTCGTAAATAAAATAAATTTAATGAAAGTGGAGAAAATGAATACCAACACGTTGACGCCAAAAATGATGGGTAGTTAATGTCATTGATATATCCGAAGTGAAGAAGAATGCAGCTTAAATTAAAGTCAGTTATTTTGGTATTTCTAATAGAAATACCGAAATAACGATACACGCACATCGAATTAGAAATACCGAAATAACTGGTTTTAATACAATCTTTCAGAAGATAGTAGAAATTGTAGTATTCTTATTAAGAACCTAAAGTGTATTCTACTTCATTTTGGTTATGTCTCTGACATTACCAACCAATCTTTCTTTTTCTTCATTTACTTTTATTTCTTCTGTTTCAAAATTTCTAATTATGTTGTTGTCCTTTTGCTATCGAAACAGCTAAACATTTCCTTCCCGCTACTCGTTTGTATATTAAGGCAGGGAACTGCCAAATATTTCTGTATTTGCCGTTTATTTAGTTAGTCTAAAACAGCCCATATTGTTATGCATGGTGGTGGTTAGTTAATTATTAACGCGAAAAAAGCTGCTCAGTTTTTTACTCGTTCGTAAATTTAGGCGGAAAGCCGTCTTTTAATAGTCGTTCAGAAATAGTCAAGCTAGAGCGCAAGTTGTTCAGTTCTTCATTTCAAATGGTCAGCTGCAGATGACGGGGATGATCTTACTTGTTATCAGCGTTTACTGCCAGCACCAATACATTGGCGGCAAGATAATCACTGCTGCCAGGCAGACAGGTGTTCCGGCACCAACACGCTCCGAGTAGTGGCCATTTCTCAGCAAATGCGTTTGGCCAACAGGATGAGTGTACCATACGAATGATGCTGCACTCGCATACGACCCCCGGTTATGTACCTGGTTCAGTTTACGTTCGAAGCCAAAGGATCATCGAACAAAAATAGTTTGTCTTCATCGTGAAAGAGGTGGAGCTAGTCTGGCTCGCTTGTAAGCGAGTTGCACTTACCAATCATGATGTAGATAATAACTGCTTTCATAAATTCGTTTTCAGTAATTGTGCTTTCTACAGAATTAGTTACAAAATTTGTCTACACATTTCAAAACAGATATCGCCAAAATCTAATGTTTTCATTCAGTACAACAGCAGATATTCACGAATAAAATTCTGGTCGAAAATTTTGAAACGGAGCCCCTAAAATGAAACTTTAGAAATATTCTACTTCAAAATGTTTAAACTGACTGGTCACAAATCAATGAATCTACTGGATTCAGTGTTTTCAATAAAGTAGATCAATATTGTTAATCCTTGCATAAATCTAAGCGGTTTGTTAGTCCTGGAATTATTGAAAGTTACTACTTCATTTTCGTGCATATATGCACTATAGTCTCTGGCTTTTCTGATGTAATTGGTCAAAAAATAATCCTATTCACTGAAATTGTAAAAATCGCGATATTTTCAAGTGACTTGTACGAGTGATTCCAGTTGAAAGTTTAAAGAATGTAAAAGGTTAAATACGTTGTTTTTGCTCATATTTTCAAAACCCACCATACGAAAAAAAAAATTTTTTTTTGCGGCTCTCTAGTACAGACTTTATAAATAGAGTGAAGAAAAACATAGAGATAATAGGATATAATAAGTAAGATTACTAAAAGTTGATTGTTTTATATTGCCTAGTTTTATAAAGTGCTTGTCTTCAAAAAAGCTGCTATGTTAGAAAAGAAACTTTGGTGTAAAGATCTCTTAAACTTCGCGTCAAATAAAAGTATTGAATACAATGTTTCAAAGATTTTCTTCCATTTAATTCCACTATTCCACATAGTGGAATTAAATGGAAGAAAATCTTTGAAACATTACGTACATTCCACTAAGACCTCCGTTCGCGTATATATTGAATACAAAATAAGCCATGACATGCAAAATATCCCAAACATTGATATATGAAATTGTGTATAGAATTTCTGTTGGCAGCAATCAAAAACGATAAATCAAGACGACTGCATTAGAGATAGCATTAATCTTTAAAAATTTAACCATGTCACAATCTAGAAATTTCATAGTCTATCTGCTGAAATGCTTTGAAGATACCAAAGATCGGTAAAGACAATTGTCTCACCACAAAACACTAAGTCCATATGTCACCATTCATTTGAATATATCACTACTTTATATTATAAACTGCTGTCATGATCCAAAGCAAGCATACCAATAAAGCTTTAGTATTTGTCTCCAGCATCTTGCATCTTTGCACTGACTTGTGTGTGTGCTTTTGTTGACAGTCAGAGTATCACCCCTCGTTTCGAAAAGCAAAGTAAAAATTTTGCGCATGCAGTAGGTACATACAACCTGACAGTGTTGCTGCTGCAATCGTTGCTCCTTTTGCTTGCTCGTGTGGCGTTGGAGCATGGTTTGGTTTGCTAGCGGTAGGACTTGGTTCAATGCGATAGAACTGCACTAGTCGGAGCGAGCAGCTGGCCGTTCGGAGTCCAAGGAAACAAACACAGCTGGTAATTTATAGACATAATGTGCATAATGAAATTAAATTAGATTTTTTTCTCCACACTTTTAACTGTGCAAGGAACGCCAGCCGAGGGTCGATGAGGGAAGGGGGTTGCTCGTAAACATGGCGGGAGTTGTGTGACCGACCGACGATGGAAAACGTGCTATTCTATGTAACTGTGTTGTTTCTTCGCTTTCGTAGTGCTTTTTTACCGCGGGAAGCTACCCGGATGCACTTCAGAGGTGCCAAGAAGAGGTTCTCCGGGTCGGCTTTGAACTCTATGTACCGTATACAGAACTAATACGTGCAGACGCCCGGAACTTGATCCTTGTTTGCGATACACATTCTTGATTGCAGTGAAAATGAATGTACTCCGGGCCGCTAACGGACGGGAGCTCTTTCCCGCTTCGCTGAGGACGAAGCGGTGCGACGCAGTGCACCTTGGGTTGAGGTGTTGCTTTATGTAGTGATGCGGAATCAAGCGAGTAAATTCACACCATGCCGGCGAGTTTTAGGTGAAGGTTCAGCGCACCAGGTAAGAGGGAAGTGAATCGTTTGTCCAACGACCGGTGCTAGCCCGACTGGAACGACCTAACACGGTTCAGCGCTATCGCCGGACAGGGATCAGGATGGTTAAGGTGATTACTGTTTGTACGCTGGTACGCTCGTTGTCTTGATTGAGTGGATTGAGGAAGCGGACGGATGAATTTGGGATAATACTATGGTGCTTCTCCAGACGATGATTGAAGCTGATTAGGTTTACTCAAAATCGCAAATGGTACTCTGCGTGTGTTGTGCAAGCTAGTTCTACTAATTACCTCTCATGAACATACAAAAAAAATTGTCTAGTTAGGTTAAGGGAAGCAGACAAGTAAATATTTTTTGTTAATCCAACGCAATTGAAACAGTTGTAAACTCGCGTATCCTTTTCTCGGAAATAACATTTAATTGAATTGATAAAACTTAATTCAAACGTTGATGAAACCATATATTTAATATGGTCAGTTTCTTCTATATTTAATATGCTCAGGAGAAAATTTAGAATAATCGAGTATCTGAAGGGCACAATATTTAACTTAATAAAGGCAGATTTTGTGTTGATTTCATCTCATCAGTAGTATAACACTAAATCTAAAAAGTGACACGTCTTGGGTAACTGCCTAAACAAACAGTCTATTTTCAACCGTCCGAGCCAGTGCAGAGCGAACGAAAAAAACAGTTACTTGTGCGCATTGTCTGAAGAACAAAGAATACCGTTATTTTTATTCTTGCGTGATCTATCACGATGACTGAGTCTCATCAACAAAACTTGATTATTCGGCCTAACACAGTGGCCATTGACTTCAGGTCTTCTCGCATAAGGCCAATTATTCGTGATGTGGAACATCTGCTGAAGGTGGCAATTCAGCTTCGGTTTTCGGAAGTCACCTTTATACAGCTTGAGCACGTCAGGCCCAGGCGAAAAGATTCATTTCGCAGAACAACTTAAAACATGTGCTTATTTGTGACAACGCTGAATTCAAGATCCCTATATACATGGATAATGGAAATGTTGAAGTTAAATTGCATGATTTATCTCCTCTTACTTGCAAAGTGGCAATTAAAAGATTCATGTCGTATTTCGGAGCAGTGAAATCTATTACGGAGGACACATGGAGAAACTACTTCCCAGGTATTTCAAATAGTGTCTTTGTGGTTAGAATGCGGGTAGACCAACCCATTCCCCCTACCTTACTCTGCAGTACAAAACAGCAGGGGGTGATACCACTACACAGCGAACTCTCTGTACATATCAAGGGCAAACTAATACGTGCCAATTCTGTGAACAAACGGCACACTACGGATAACGCTGCCCAGAAACTGCTGAGGAAAGCTCAGCTGCAGAAATAAATGCCAACACCCAAGCTCAAATATCATTACCTGAACCACAAACGGTTGCCAAATTTGTGGCTGCTGTTCAGGCAATAATGACGACTGCTAAAGCTGCGTCAAGTACTTCAAATTCAACAACTAATGCCACCAGTGAAAAAGCTACCACCAAGGATGGAGTGTTCACATTCGTGACCCACAAGGGCAAGAAGCCAGGAAGAACATCTGATCGCGAGTATCAAGGCAGTAATCACGATGATGATATGGACTTAAACGACAACAAGAGATCCCGACGATAAAACAATCTTCCCGACGCGAAAAAAAGATCTCCGCTCGCAATAGCAAGTTGCGCGCACGGGATCTTACAGGCTCAAAATAAAATTTATTGTGATTTTCATTTTTTACATCTTGTAAATATATAAAATACCCATGGCTCCTCTATGCTATCGCATTGAGCCATGTCAAATAAACAATTAAAAAAAATCTGCCTAAACAATGGTTTACGGTTGCTCAAGCTAGTTATCAAAATTATCTAACGGAAGTTCTATAGAGACTGAAGTATATTGTATCAAGGTCAAGCTGTTTCGATGAAACATGACATTATACACAATACTTACGGTATTTCATTTAGCCACCTCTCGAAGAATTACTTCCAAGTGTCAGTACATTTTCGAAAAATTTTGAACAGTCTTTTTTCAAAGAATAAGCATATGTGCATGTTCAATGATGAAATTGCGTGTAAACGAAAATTGATAGCTCATCAAAAGTAAACTATGGCCTGACTAGCTAATAGTGATTTGGATTTGATTAATATAGTATAAAAGGGTTGTTAAGAAAATCAATATCTGTTTTTGCACGCACTTTTTTCACGGTTTTGCGAAATTACTCGATTTTTATGTATAAAATACCTATTTCGATATACCAGTTAAATGAAAAGATCATCCCGTGAAAAAATCCGTGCTGTTTCGAGAAACCGTATAAAAAAATCTATGCGATTTCGAGAATCCGTGTAAAAAAAATCCGTTTTTTGAAGAAACCGCGCAAAAAAAATTTTTGCCTTTCTCATATAGAAAGGTTATGCAATCACTCTAAAAATCCTTAGCCTAATCCCGACCTGAAGGGCTGCGTGCCATATAACATTCAACTCAGTTCGTCGAGAGCGGAAAATGTCTGTGTGTATGTGTGTGCATGTGTGTATGTGGAAAAAAAATGTTACCTCTGTTTCTCAGAGATGGCCGGACCGATTTGCACAAACTAAGTCCCAAATGAAAGGTATAACATTCCCATCAGTTACAGTTACAGTTACAGGTTGAAGACTGCGGTCAAACAGCAAATTCCCATATAAACTGAACTGAAAAATACTCAAAGGAAAATCTCGAATTCGAATTTGTATTATTGATACCAAATAACATTAAAATACATGAAACATCGAGATTTGATGTAATCTCGAAAACTTTTTTGGACTTTGGGACATTTTTGCCTTTCTCATATAGAGAGGTTATGCAATCACTCTGAAAATCGTCAACCTAATCCCGGTCTAAGTTTTTTGGCCTATTTATGCTTTCTATATTTTAACAGGGGCGTAACTAGGAGTATGGCGATCGGTCCCCTCCCCACACATTGCGCACCCTTCCCTGAGCACCCTCCCCGTCAAATTCGCCCATCATGTCTTTCCCACCAATCGAGCCACTCTTAAAGCCCCCTCCACGTCCACCACATGCATTCTCTCCAGACTCACCCTTCTCTTATCTCAATCACCTTCACCAAGTAGGCATACCAAGATAGGCTGGGGGTGGTTCGGTTGTGGGTCATCCCATTCACACACACACTCGCTTCATAAAATATGTTTGCCGAAAGACAACATTGAGTTAAGGTTGGACAGAGAAAGGGTAAAATTTGCAAACTAAAAAACAGTTTTTTCCACACCGTATGTCAGATCTTCATAAAAATCAATCAGCAGTACTGTAACAACATTCTACATACGCTGATTGATTTTTATGAAGATCTGACATACGGTGTGGAAAAAACTGCTTTTTTCGTTTGCGAATTTTGCGCATTCTCTGTCCAACCTTAATGCTAATTGAGCTAATTATATATTATACGGACTCCTCGGACCATCCTCCTTAATCCACCGCTGGTTTCCAGTGTTTCAGCGTCCACACATAGAATCTCAATTTCGTGACTGTCGATCCATTGTATGTATGTGCAAATCGCAAACCACTGAACCGATTTTCATGGGTTATAGGTCAAATGAAAGGTATTTAAGTGTAGTTTCAAGAAAAAATTACTAACTTTAAAAAATATTGAGTTTTGTTCGAACAAAATATGCATTAAGTGTTTTTTTTTTTATTTTCACTGCGAGGGTCCTTGAATACTCCATACTTTTATATTTTTATTTGAAAGATCATTCAATTCTGCACAACATCTCCAAACATATTTTTGAACCAGATCTAGAGGTTTCGGAGATATAATTTTTTGAAAATAAAAAATCTATGTATGAAAACGATGTAACCGCATGGTAGTTCACCATACACTTCCAGCGAGTCACAGCAGCTGTGAATAAAGAAATCTATGATTTACTTACAAACTGGGTGCAACATTCGTTTCGACCTGGGGGCTGTCCATTTACCATGTAGAACAACATTCAGACATTGCAGATCCCCTAGCGTTCAAAATATTTTTACCAAACGTCCACTTTGGCTAGATTGGGAGTGTCGCTCGGATTTGAAAAAAGAGTATTCAACCTCACGGTGTTCCTAAAACCGTTATTAACTAAAAAATGACCATAAATTTGGCATACGGCATTCGACAGATACAGTATCCAAGCATCTTCTCAGTGAATTTCAAAATGATCCATCGAGGGATTCGAGAGATATGGCGATTTGAAGTTTTATTATACGTTTCATAAGGCTACCAGCAAACACCCACGGGTTTGGTCCAATCTCTGAACAAAAAAATATTTGTCTACTTATTTAGTACATGGCATTCAAAAAATATAGTAATCAAGCATATCCCCTGCAAGTTTGGAAATATTTCATTGACGAAATCGAAAGTTATAACGGTTTGGATGTGGTATGCGGTTATAGATGGGTTTTCTACCAGACTTCAAGCGTGAATCCATGTTTGTCCATTGACTATTTAGATCGTTTATACGTGTCGCGATTTTTAAAGAAAACCCTTGTGATTTAATTACATAAATATAATGTACAAATGGTGTTATTAATATGGTGCACTGAAAAATATGAAAATAGGGTTGTCTACCAAACGTTAAATATAATGTGTAATTTAAAAAAAATAGATGAAAGTTGGAATGTTTACTTCAAAAGGCCATATCTCAATGGTATGTTAACTGATTCTAATTATTTTTTCATTATTGAACAGGTAGACGTTTCATCGTTAATTTTCATCAAGAAGAATATAAAATAGAGTTGGCTACTTCAAACAATAGACAACTTAATTATCCTCAACTATATGTATTATCACTATTTAGTAAATATTTTTATATTCAAAACGACGACCTATCAATTTCTATACATTAGTTGAATGCAACGAACGCAAACTACAAATCATGGAAAAATAAAACCATAAATTCAAAACATATATTCAAAAATTTGAAGGTATTTGCTGATTCAGATCAATTTATGTTATGATACGGTTTTTGTTGGAAATTTTGTACAATCGTGATTCGCTGCTTGGGTTGACAGATGTTAAAACTGGGGGATGTTATTAGTAGGGGGACCAAAGGGGATGTTATTAGTACAAGTTCATCTGCTCATATCTCTAACTATTGTCAGTTTTATTGTCGAATTGAATTTAACATGAGAATTTGACATTCAGATGTCGACAATGGACCAACTAGCGGAGGTCCATCTAAAAAGCGGCTCCTGTTAAAAATTGGGCGACCAGCGAATCACGAATGTGTTAGTTTTAACATTCCATATATCCATAATTTGTAGTAAACAGCAATTGCAATCAACTAGTATATAAAAATTGATAGGCCGCTATTTTTAATATAAAAATAATCACTAAACAATTATAATACTTATAGTTGAGACCAATTATATTGTCTATACTCTATTTTATATTCTTCTTGATGAAAATTAACGATGAAACGTCTACCTGTTCAATAATGAAAAAATAATTAGAATCAGTCAACATATCATTGAGATATGGTCTTTTGAAGTAAACATTCCAACTTTTATTCATTTTTTAGTTTTCACATTATATTTAACGTTTGGTAGACAACCCTATTTTCATATTTTTTCAGTGCACCATATAAATAACACCATTTGTATATTATATTCGTGTAATTAAATCGCAAGGGTTTCCTTTAAAAACCGCGACACGTATAAACGATCTAAATAGTCAAAGGACAAACATGGATTCACGCTTGAAGTCTGGTAGAAAACCCATCTATGACCGCATACTACATCCAAACCGTTATAACTTTCGATTCCGTCAATGAAATATTTTCAAACTTGCAAGGGATATACTTGATTACTATATCTTTCGAATGCCATGTACTAAATAAGTAGACAAATATTTTTTTGTTTATAGAGATTGGACCAAACCCGTGGGTGTTTGCTGGTAGCCTTATGAAACGTATCATAAAACTTCAAATCGCCATATCTCTCGAATCCATCGATGGATTATTTTGAAATTCACTGAGAAGATGCTTGGATACTGTATCTTTCGAATGCCGTATGCCAAATTTATGGTCATTTTTTTTAGTTAATAGCGGTTTTAGGAACACCGTGTAAGCTATAGAACATCAATTGGGAGAATTTAATTAATGATATCGTTTAGCCAACATTTTCCTCTGTAATCAAAATCATAACGCTTTGCAAAATATTCAAAAACATGAAAATAATTCAATTCTTTAAAATCATTGAAAATCACCTTTTGAAAAATAAGCGGGGAAAAACGCTTCTGTGCGGGGGCAAAATGCACCACAACAACGGGGCATAATGCACTACAACAATGGGGTAGAATGCACCGCAACAACGGGGCATAATGCTCGGCGAACAAGCAAGTTGTTTTGTTTTCTGACGAGATTTCACAAAAGTGTGCCATTAAATAGCCTTAGGCTATGCAATTGGTAGGTTTTCAGAATGATTTTTCTGCTTTCAATTAAAAATCAGCAAAATCAGAGAAGAGGACATTTTGCCCCCGATAGAGCTGAGATATAAATTTAGCAAAAAGTAAATTATTTTGTAGATTTTTCATATGTAGTGCGATAGAATAATGAACAACGGTATAAATAGAACTGGAATGCTCAAGTATAATAGTAAAACAGTATTTATAAGAGCGGAAAATCCTTGTTGCATGAGCCACAATAATTACATGAGAAGAGCACTTTATTGTTTTTTATTTATTTCTCGGGCTGCTATTGATGTACGGTTTTCAAATTTTGGCAGTGTATGTTTACTATGGCGGACTTCCGACTGGTGTTACCGTTTTCTAGTAATTTTCAGCAGTTTTCGATATAAGCAAGGGGTGCATTTTGCCCCGGAGGTGCGTTTTACCCCATCTTCCCCTATTACATAAAACCAGGAATGTTTTTAAAGAAATTATCAGTTAGAAAAAAAAGTTTCCTACAACAACAGTTCAATTGAAGAATCTCTTAAAATGAAACGTTCAGTTGTTCAGTTTGTGGTATTTGGATGTTGAGTACGCGTATCAGAGAACTCACCTTTAAATTGTACGATTGTGCAATGAAAAAAAGATAAAAATAGATGAGAGCAGCTCCTTCATTTGTTTTCGTTGCTACAATAAACTGTATGAACCAAATGATCCCGAGACCGAAGAAGCCGTTGCAGGACCTTCGAGAATCGCTGTTCCAGGTATATTATAGAAAATATGATATGATTGCTTTTTAAATTTCAATTCTTTTCTTCAAACTACTAACACGAGCTCTTGTTCTTTGAAACCTTTTTTTAGAGTCTTTCGAAACATTGACCTTCCGGATTCGTTCCATTTTCCTACCAAGGTAAACAATAAAAAAGAAATCATTTGTATGATTTTTTTCTGATGATCAATCTATCATATGTATTTTCAGAGTCGTTAGAAGCACCTAGTTCTGAATCGACCGTTACCACTTACAACGCACCTTTGTCGGACGATAATGAAATTCTTACACAACTTAAGGAAAAATATAAAGAATCAAGAGACAGCAATGAGCGATACGGGTTTTAACTTCACTTCCCAAAAGTTGGACTACATTTAGAATTATGCAGGAGTTCTCAATATACGGCCAACAAAGCAAAAGCATTGCAGCAAGAGAAAGGAATAATGGTGGTGCCTGAAAAGAGTTTAAGCTCTGCGGCATTAGGAAGAGAAACGATATCATGTGTTACGAATTTTTATAATAGTGACGCGTCTGTGCAGGGAAAAGGGATTATTTAATATCTAACAACGAAGAAGGCAAAATTTACATACAGAGAAGATTAGTTTTGTGTAACTTGCAGGAGGCGTATTCTATCTTCAAAAATACTTAACTGATATTAAAATAAGATTTTCCATGTTTGCTATATGACCCTTTTAAAACCACCTGGATGTTTATTGAAGTGGAATCAAAGATGACGCCCGGTAAAAATATTTTGAACGCGAGGGTCTGCAATGTCTGAATTTTTTTCTACGTCGTTAACGAATGTTGCACTCAGCTTGTAAGTAAATCATAGATTTCTTCATCCACAGCTGCTGTGACTCGCTGGAAGTGTATGGTGAACTACCATGCGGTTACATCGTTTCCATGCATGTGGGTTGTATACATAGATTTCTTATTTTCAAAAAAATATATCTCCGAAACCTCTAAATCTGGTTCAAAAATACATTGGATAAGTTGTGTAGAATTGAATGATCTTTTAAATAAAAATATAAAAGTATGGAGTTTTCAAGGACCCTCGCAGTGAAAATCAAGAAAAACCATTTAATGCGTAATTTGTTCGTACAAAACTCACTTTTTTAAGGTTAATAGTTTTTTCTTGAAACTACACTTTAATATTTTTCATTTGATCTATAACTCATGAAAATCGGTTCAGTGGTTCGAAAGTTATGAATTTTTAAAAAAATCAACTTTTGAAAAATGACAATTTTTTGACACCCTAATGACGAAATATAAAAATATGTATTTAATATTTTTCGGTAAGGAACGATTCTACCAAATATTGCAGACTTCTGAGAGATCGTATAAGTTATTTTTCATGGAATTGCTGTATATACATAGATATACAGGGTGTTTGGTTCATGATTAAAAATCTCTGGAGGGATGATTTACTGTCATATTTGGAGACAAAAATCGATCTACACATACCATCAAATCTCAACCGTTACAGCACTTTTTGTGTAAAAAAACTTATTTATCTTAAAATACCTATAACTCGAAAAGTATCCCGATCAGAAAGGCTTAACTGATTTATAACACCTGGAGTTATTTATTTCAAAAATATTTTGAAACAGAACTTGTTATAAATCCGGCTGGTTAGTTGTTAAAATAACGAAAAATAAAACAAAAACCTGGCTAATTATAACAAAATTTTAACAAAATTTGATATGATTTTATCAAAGTTAAAACTAAATGAGATATAATTTTTTTCCAAAAGTTTATAGGTATTCTGTGAGAGAACTGTATTAGATATAATCAGCTAATGACAGTGACCTAGTAACAAACGATCAATTCATTAATTGATGGTCTCATATTAGATTATGTTATAATGTTGATAGTATAGACAATTGTCCGCAATCCACTTTCAATTCCGTTATCTGAATATAACTCCAGTTGTTATAAATATCAACCATAGTTATAATAGTGTTATTGTTTTGTTATGCTCTTCTGATCGGGATACCTCGTATTTTAAATCTTTTAGTTCCAGTGGGATGGTGAGAAAATTTTCTATTGAATGGTGTTCTCATATCTTTCAGTTAATTAGTTTTAATTTACTTATAGTAGTAAAGTAGTTAAAAGTTAGTGTTTTTGATGAGGTTTTTGTTAGTTTTCTCAAAATAATGAATTATGATTAGGGGAGAGTGAGGATACTTGATCCTTGGGGATATTTGATTCCCTGGCCATATCTCATAATCTATACATCAAAAGTTACCACAATATAACAAGAAAATGAAATATTTGATCGTTTTTGATGTTTCAAAAACAAATCTAATGTATAACATTTGGTTTGGAAAAATTGTACAATATTTTAGAAAATATGTGTTTATAACCATCTCGAAGATCTTTTTACAAATTTTTTAAGCGGTTGTATGAGATCGGCTAACTAATTCTATATGAATATTTTCAAGTACGATTACTTTCTAAGGGATAGAAAAAAACATTTTTAGAAAAAAAAAGTTTCACAACACATACAAAAAAAAAATAAATTTTGTTCACCTTATACAATAGGTGTCTTTGATCTCTGTAACACTGGGTACACTTGATCCCTATCATTAGCTCTCTCAAACACTTTCGAAATATATAGAAATAGAAAAACATCATTTTAATAAAGTGCCTGGCAGTATTAACTAATCTAAAATGTTTTTTTCCGTGAGAAAATTACGGTATGAGGTACTGAAGGTTGGAAAATCCAGTTAAACAGCACTGATTTACCGCAAATGCTTGTCTTGACTTTCTACTGTGATTAAAATTTGTTGTGCATCTAAAAAGGTAGTCTAATTAATTAATGTGTCAGGACAGATGCTTGGCTGAATATTAGTGGATATTAGTCATATTGTGCCTTGTTTCTTTACCCCTAGTATGCAGGGGATCAAGTTACCACACGTTTTGACAAGAACCTCGTTTTGACATGATTTACAAAATTGTTCATATTACTAACAGCGCATAGTATTCGGATTTACATATTATTCATACCTCTTACAATTCAAATTGACTACAAAATGGCGAATTTCGCAATTTAAATTTTTATTTCATTGAAAAGTTATGAGAGAAAAACAATAGTGGGATCAAGTGTACCCACTCTCCCCTATAGCAATATCTATTATCCAAAAGTTGGGTTTAAGGACGATTCATAATTTGTTCTTCAACATAATATTCCTAACTTTTCTCGTTTCCTTGTAATTTCACTTCTAAATTTTTCCTATAATCGACTTGAAAGTCCTTACAAGACTCTAATCTAAAAAATATGCTTTATATCGCTATTACAAGGGCTTCATTGGAATGCTGAGAAAATTTTCCTTCGATGTAGGTACAGATATCTTTTAGTTAAGTGTACTAAATGATTTTTACTAGTAAAATAACTCTAAGTTAGTGTTTTTTGAGAGGTTTGTAATTATTCTAATTATTAGTCAACTAAATTTATTGTCACTATTGTTCATTTGGTGTTCCTAATATTCTCTATAACTTGTTATTTGACACTTTATCCTTATCGCTTTTCATTTCGCTGCAATTTAATAGTTAACACAGCACACATCATCACACTCATCACAAATGTAGTAGGTTCGAAATCGTTCTTTTTGCATATGAAACGAGGTGATAAAATGATTTATCAAACCACTATTAAATTGAAGCGGTCGGTACGGTTGTCCACGTTTCTTTCTTATTGAAGGTTCAAAATAATTCATTCATTAAAGGTTGATCAACTTCTTCATTAAATGAACAATTTGATTGCCACTTAATTTTGAGTCATCTTCATTTTGTACGCTGCACAGTTGGCCTGGCCGCTTTAATGATTATGTCATCTACCATATGTGCCATTAACATTAATATTGACAAGAAAAATTGTAGGCGAACGTCTGCAATTTTCCACGATCCCTACATGTTTTGACTGTGTATCTGTAGACTAGACTAGACTAAAAGTGTGTCAGCGTCGACTTTCGTGGTAGTAGTGGGATACGTGCAAAGTATAATAAGAATGTAATAAACATTTCCACAATTATATTGAACATAACCAGCTAAAGAATCATAGTTTGGATAAATGAGAAAGGCACAATCGCACCACTAGGTGGATCAAAGCAGATTTTTTTCTCGTTTTTCGCTGAAATACCACTAATTTTTAGTAGGGGTCCGACATATTGGATCGGCAATTTTGGAATTTGGAATAACTTCTGATTCGTGATCAGCAATATCCAAAACCCATAATTCTATATAATTATTACAAAATATTGACATCTATCTACCAAAAAATAACTAATAACCACGAATAACTGATCGAAAGTGCTCTCAAAACTTTAAATACATTAATTTCAAAACATGATTTTTCAAAACTTCGTGCAATCTTATTTGAAACCAGTTAAATTTGAAGACTTCACCTTCATCAGTGAAGCCTTTTAACCGTTCTTAAGTCGTTACTCTAATAAACTTAATTTACTTTATTAGTTTTGTATTTCAGATCGATTCTGAGGCAGCAGGCAGTACGCAGTTTTGGAATTCCAGGCGCACCTAATAGGCAGAACATCACCACGGGCGCCATTTTGTTTTTTCGTCTTGAAAACATTTGTAAATGATGACGAGCTTTTTGAATCCTTAAACTGTTTCCTTCTGTTTTTCCCTTGGCCTACAAAAAAAATCAAATTTTGCTTACTTTTTAGTCATTTGAATGAGAACCTCCCCTTAATTAAACAACCCAATATCATCCATGATGGGTGAATTTGAACACTTCCTATTGAATACCACCTTTTCCATAGCAAGCCGTACTGGTGAAATAACTTCAAATACACAACATGTCCTGCACGGACACACCGTTTTTCAACTATCTGGGCAGCCCATTTTTCATCCAACTTATGTGCAACTTCCCCCCCACTCGAGAGGTAGAGTCTGAGGATCAAGTCCCACAGATGTCACTGTTTGCACTCGTTCCGTTGGGTTGTCAGGAGGATTTTTTTTCTCGCTGTGTGCCACAGTGCACGGCACTATTTCGCTCGTAATGAGGCAAATCCTCTGTTGAAAAATATGTTGGTACGAGCGGGAGAAATACAAAAAAAAACACAGGAATAATACGGAGCAAACCGGAATACTTCTTTCTGCCTTATATGAATACGAACGAGCTTTAATTACGTCAGGGACACAGAAACGATGGTAATTATAATCTATGAATACGCTCGTCCGCCGGTTGCCATTCAGTGTTGAAGCCGGGTGCCGTACCCGTTCCCCAGGTGGGGCCAATAATTTCCTGGTTGGCTCATGAATGTAACTGTTGAAAAATGAGATTTATACTTCTGTGGGGGATGTTGCTATAGAAAAGCTATCCTAATCTACCTAGAGTTTATCTGTGTTTTTCTTAACTGCGAAATTTAATCAGGATAATTATGTTGTATGCGGAATCGTTGAGTTGTGGTCAATTTTTGGGAACTAATGAAATTAGTCAGCTATTTTTCGCATCCGTCGTGAATGTATGATGTAGGAGTATCTGGAGTTTTTTACTTACAGTTAGAATAATCGCCCAAATAAGAAACGTGTTGAATCTTATTTAATAACTTGTGTCCCTTTAAATTGCACTGAATTAAACAAAGACGAATTTCGAAATGATCGCATAGCATTCCTTTCAATAAAAAAGCACGCGCAATTCTAAGCTGGAGAGAGTAATGCTTGAAATTTTATTTGTGTGGTTTTGAAAAGAGTATATTAAATAGTAGCAGTTTGTTGGTTTACTTTTATAATTCGCTTTGCATAAATACAATCCGTTGCAGATAGAACTATTTAATATATCTAATTAGCTTAATGCAGATAAGGCTGATTATATATTATATAAATTAGATTTTTCGTGTATAACCTGATCAATACGTTGAGACCCAACTATGTTAGGCCTCATAGGAACTTTTGGAAAATTCCGGGTTTACATTGTAGTCTGCCTTAGTTGCCAAATAAGAACAATGCCAAACAAAATTCCTACATGAAAACTCGGAATCTGAAACTAATCCTAACCCTCAGATTTCAAATCGCTTTAAGCTCACCTTTGATAGATTGTTCCGAAATTAAATGGCGCTTCTCAGCGAAAATTTGCATAAATGTCAATATTAGCATAAACTATTATTTTTTCGAATTGAGAGGGAAAGGCAACACAAATAATTACGAGAACATTATCTTCGCAAATTTATCACAAGTTTGCATTACTATCCATTGGCTTGTTTTTCAATTTATTATATCTGGCGTAATTTCTGTCTCTGCCTTCGTATTCTTTAAGTTTTTACTTTGTTCCGGGCTTAAGCCTGGGTATAAATAAACGCTCCTAAAAAGAGTCAGATTCTGACTTCCCGTTTAAAAAGATTGATTGAACTCGGTTGGACCATATTTGAACTTCTTTCGGGTCCAAGATAATCCGCTAAGTATTGTAAAGATTTTGAAAGAACTAACGCTGACATCTTCAACAAAGGCAGATATCCCGAAAGATTTAGAAATGTGATATTCTGTCTAAAGCAAGCAAATGACGTTAGTAACGATAAGGCTTGTATGAAGGATAACCGCGTCTAAATGTTCGCTTACAAAGTTGAGATTAATGGTGGGGTCACCGATTCGAAATTGTGAATATACTGAAACAAGGGGTTGGCTGTTTCAAGTTCCGTTTGCTTCATTGATCGAAGGTTTTTGAATGGAAATCGCACTGGATATGGGACAAAATTGTGTTTCCCTTCAAACTATCGAGTGAACTTTGGTGTTTAATTACGTCTTCTTCGACAAGAATCGTCTGCCTGTTCGGTTGTTGTACCGAGAATCTTGAGGATGACGTTTGCATTGGGAATGCCGAAAAATAGGTATGCCTATTATGAGAGAGTTCATATGATCTGGGGTCCTGGGAATCTGAAGCTTTCTCTTTAAAGACGATCTAAGCATTCTTAGCTTAGCTTAGTGGATCGCTCGTGAGTTTCCCATGATTGATGAAAGCCTGTTGAAATTGCATATTGAGCCAATTGTATGATACTTGGGAGTAGTACATCATACTCAACGACTAAAATTATTGTATGATCAATTACGTAGATGGCCACGCCCATGCAGGTCAATTGTGGAATGGGAAGGAATGTTAGTTCAACAATTGTGACTATTATGACCGAGGAATTCTCTGCACCATCGACAAGTGTCGCAGGAGATTGTTGTTAGTAGGTAGGGAAATGCATCAGGATATATCTTCGTAAATATTGTGATTTAGCTAAGAACTTGCGAGCTTGGTCTTTTAATTAATAATTATCCTTCCGCGGGGCGTTACATAAAACGATAAAGCCATAGATTTTTCAAAATGACTCTAGTGGTCACTGCATTATTATTCAAAATCTGATTCAAAATCCCGATTTCAAAAGAATTCACAATCCTACTCTGAAAAATACTGAAAAAATATGGCTTCCGAATCTAGATTTTAAAACTGGAATTGGAATCATATACTTTCCCAATTCTTCACCAGGAAACAGAATCTACATTTGAAATGATTCTGAAGTTATAACAAATTTTGATATCAAATTTGAAATATGAATCTTGAATTTGGAAACTGAAAGAAGAATCCCGAGTAAACGATAAGCCCATAATTCCCCCATGCTCCAGATTCACCCTCATTGTATGGTGTTTTGATAATGTTTGTAATGGGAACGACTCATCTCCACGGTCCGGTAAATCCCATGAAAAATTCATATTTTGGTGTGCCTATGGGTTATTGAAACTATTATATGATGTTTTGATGGTTGTTAAATTTAAAGGGCGAACACGAAATTATTGCGACACCGAAAATGTCATGCCTATTTTCTTATAATGTTTAAAATCAAACCAAAATTTTAGGGTAATTTTAAACATATATTTACTTCAAAAATCAAAAGAAAAGTTAATTGATGGAATCTTGAGTGTAAAATTAAACGCATTTTCGCTTGATGCCCTCCATCAAAGTCTTTACAGTGTCATCCGGTACCAGTTTCTCAATTTTTTCCATTTTCTTAACATGTCCTTCTCGTCTTTGACTGTCTTCTTGCTCGTCCGAAGTTCCCGCTTCATCATTGCCCAGAACTGCTCAACCGGGCGCAGCTCCGGACAGTTTGGCGGATTCATGTCCTTTGGAACAAAATGGATAGAATTGGCCTCATACCACTCCAGGACACTTTTAGAATAGTGGCACGATGCCAAATCTGGCCAAAATAGCGGAGCTTCGTCGTGCTGCTGCAAGAACGGCAAAAGGTGCTTCTCGAGGCACTCAGATTTGTAGATCTCGCCATTTACTGTGCCCTTTGTCACGAAAGGCTCACTCCTCAGTCCGCAAGAGCAGATGGCCTGCCAAATGAGATATTTGGAGGCGAACTTCGACATTTTCTTCTTCTTAAATTTGTCGTCCATATAGAACTTTCTCTTGCCGGTGAAAAACTCCAACCCCGGAATTTGCTTAAAATCGGCTTTTATATACGTTTCGTCGTCCATCACACAGCAGCCATATTTTGTCAGCTTCTTCTCGTGGAGCTTTCGTGCCCGAGTTTTAGCCGTCGATTGTTGCCGCTCATCGCGGTTTGGGAAATTCTGGACCTTGTATGTATGTAGTCCAGCTCTCTTCTTTGCATTCTGGACGTAGCTCTGCGACATGCCGATCTTTTTAGCCAAATCACGGCTTGAGACGTTGGGATTTGCTTTAATCATCCGCTTCACCTTTCGCTCCGTCTTTTTGTTCTCTGGTCCCGGTTTTCTTCCAGCTCCTTTGCCGTGGTCCAACGTCAACCGCTCCTGGAACCGCTTCAACACTCTGGAGACGGTTGAATGATGAATGTTCAACAGTTTTTCCCAACTGACGGTGCGACAGGTCAGGAAATTCCAGGTGTTTGGAAAGAATTTGTTCTCTCGACTCGCGTTGGTTCACCTCCATTTTCGTTGAATCGAAAAACACGACTTCGAGTTTGACAGCATGTAAACAATACACATCAATGAGAAAGTGTGACGAGTTTGACAGCATGTAAACAATACACATCAATGAGAAAGTGTGCAAAATTTGGTTGATTTTTACCCAATGGTAAAAAAGTTATGCCCTGTTGAATGTGTCGCAATAATTTCGTGTTAAGGGGTTGTATGGTGTTTGAACGCATGAGAATTTGCTCGGGATTTGAGTTTGGAATCTGCATTGGGGATCTGAATCGGTATCTGGAATCTGAAACAAAATTCTGAGTTTAGAATCTGAGATTGGAATGTGATTCTGAAATCCGAAAGAAGAATCTGAGTTTGTAATCTGAATTCGAGATCTGAATCTGGAATCTGAAAGAATCTGAGTTTGAAGTCTGAGTTTGGAATCAGAATTTAGAATCTTAATTTGGAATCCGCATCTTAACTTGGAATCTAAATCTAGAGCCCTTAACAAAAAATCAGAGTTTAGGATCTAACTCTGATATTGGGATCTGATTCTGAAATCTGAATAAAGCATCTAGGCTTGTAATTTGAATTTGGGATCTGAATCTAGAATCTGAATCTGAAATAGGAATCCTAAAGAAGTTTCTGGGTTTGGAATCTGAATTTGGGATTTGAACTTGGGATCTGAATGTGGAATCTGAAAGAAGAATCAGAGTTCTAGGTATCAGAAGCTGGATCTGAGAAATGAACTCGAATGAAGAATCTATCGGGATCAGGAATTCGAAAGAAGAATCTGAGTTTGGAATCTGAATTTGAAATCTTATTTTGGAATATGAATCTGAAATCTAAATCTAGAACCCAGAACAAGAATCTGAGTGTGAAATCTGAATTTGGAATCCACAAAATCTGTGTTTGGAATCTTAATTTTGAATCTGAATCTGGAACCTGAAATTGGGGTCTGAATCTGAAATCCGTTCCCTTTAAAGACGATCTCAGTATTCGTGTAAAAAAAATTAAAAAGAGCTACGCCACAAGGGACCATTCATAAATTACGTAACGCGAAAGTTGCTCAAAATTGACTCTCCTCTCCCCCCATGTAACAAATTGTCGCAAATTTCCCTATCCCCCCTCCCCTATTACGTAACAAATTCTTCGAAAAAAAACAATTGTTCAGTAAAAACATGTTATGTAACGGTCTAGCTTACTCCCCCTCCCCCATATGTCACAACATGTCACAACTTCTCGTACCCCTCCCCCCTAAACGTGTTACGGAGTTTATGAATGGTTCCCAAATCATTATGCTCTTTTGGAAGAGTATCACTCTGATGACCCCCATGTGAGGATCAGTGAGTTGAAACAGCACTTGGAGTTCGAAACTGATTCAGGTTCTCCTCGAGCAAAAACTGCATTAGGAGAATTGGATAGTTAGTTTATGACAGTACCTATTGACGTTCGTTACAAACATGACAAAACAAATCTGTTACACTTTGCTCTTAGTTTTGTTGGCTTCATTCCATTCATTCAAATTCAACCCGAACGAATCACAATACAGGTCAGTAAAACGCTTGCCTTCACCCCAGCTGAATGAATTGCTGCTATGGATACCGAAGCAAACAGAAACAGGAACGAATATATCCACACATGCTTGCATAAGCACGTTTCATTATAATGATGAACAGTTGCGAGTATCATTGAGAGAGAATATATCAGTATTCTCTTCTCTCTTGAATAGTGGTCCCTTGTTGCTTGGTTGATTATTTGGTGGATTTGGTTCACGAACATACAAGCTGTTGAATCATTCAGATTCATTGTGTAATGCTAAATCTGAATATAAAATTCATCTGGCCATATTAGCGGTTTTCAGCCTATTTCGCTACGTCAGTTAAGAACATATGGCTTGTGGAGCGAACATTAGGCAACAGGTACCGCTAATTTGATTCTGTTCAGGTTTAAGGGGGAAAAATTTTGAACATGCGTTCACGATGCATTATAAATTTAGGGAAATTGTGGATATTCAAACATCGATATGCATTTTATCAGTTTTTTGGATGTTGGTTCCTCAGATGACTCAGCCCAAAACATATAGGTTCAGTTTTTTTCTAACATGGTATATCTACCTTACTAATATTTGGAATTCTATAATCGTGAACCAAAACGTAGTGGTTATAAGCTTGGTTATAAGTTATTCGCATTCAACAAGGACAATATATGTTTCAAACTATGATGTACTACATTATTTTCCTAAATGTTGTGCAGACTGGTTAAATGTTAACAAATATAATATTAACCACAAATTTGATGAGCAAGATTTATGACTTCTGATTAAATTGGATAATACCTACTAACGGAGTGTTTAAAATGTGCGGCATATTGTGGAATATTTAATAATCAGAAAATTACTTCGAACTTTGTCTAAAATTTAGCAGGAATAGTAAAACTACACATACCTTTCAATTTTTGGGAAGAAATTGGCATCCCGCTTTAATGCTTTAATGATCTGGACAGATTAGTTCGCTACAATTATTCCGAGCTTGGCGAATAAAGTTTTATTCGGAATATCCTCCAAATGAATCTTGACAGTTGACCTTAATGCCTTTATTCTAAGTTAGTCGAGATTTTTTTTTTGCAACCAGTCAACCGAAAATGTTTTCAAATTTTGTTAAATGGAAAAAAATCACACAATATTTTTTTTCTATTCCATCAACATTGCTAAGCTATCATTCAAAATTTGTCAACTGGTTAATAAAAACTTGACACAATTTAACAATTGCATTCATCGACATATAAATCAAACATGATTTACGAAATTCATCGTCATGTGAAATTAAAATGAATCTAAAACATATTTGATGCTCGTATATGTCAGGTTATGCTTGGTCAAGTCTCCCCATGTTGTTGAAGACAAAACTAAAAAATAGGGCAATAGAAAAGCGTACAGAACTTGTATCTATCACGAATAAAAATAATAAAACACAACAAACACATTCTCGTTATGAGCGTTGCTGTCCGAGGCAGCTGGGCGGCATCATTTTTCATACCTACAATCTACATTCGCACCCAGCAAGCAAAGAGAATCTGGGTGTCTATGTAAGTTTGTTATCGAGAACGAATGGTGCACAGCGGTTGATATCACTTCGAATGGGAGAGAGAATGAACAACGGGTATTATTACGCTATGCTCATATACCTACACTATAGAACAGTAATGGTTCACCAGCCTCGGTGGTGGTGAACCAAAGCCATCAACTCCGCAGCTCAGTGGTGAATGGTTCAATGGGTGGTATATTCGTGAAGCGAAGAACGAATGAAGAGTGTTCGTTCACAAATAAAAGACGTTTAGGCTCGATTTGAATCGTGTAAATACCCGCTACTGAGATTCCGAATAAATCAGACGTCTGAAACACGTTAGGAAAACGTTTGTAGATGGCGCAATGATCGATACAATGCAGTTAGAGTGTAGCTGTCAAACACGTATAGCAAGCAGTTGCGCAGATGGCACTAGTGAAACACGGATTTCCAACGTTCATCAATTTGAAAGTTTACACAGTTTTTGAAGACATTTTGTTCTAGCCTAAACGTCTGTTATCTGTGTTTCGTTCCTTTTCAGCTGATTCGTTTTTCAAGCTCTGGTGATAGGTAAAACCGTTATAAAATTTGATTGGATTTAGCTAGCATCCTTCTAGATATGAAACTTATAAACATTTGAAATGTGAAAAGTTTTGGGACAGACTTTCATTTTAAATCCCTGATTTTCTGATTCTGAGAATTTACGAATATGGTATAATGAAAAGAAATGAATTTTCGTTTTAGCGGACTTGGCAGCTTCTCTATACTTTTATGTCTAAGTTCAGGATTTTCAATTATTTGCACTTAACTAAAGTGCTGGTTACGCCACTGAAAAGACCCAAAAATTTCAGATTTCGTGTGTATCGTATGTATCTCTCCGCTCGGGAATAATCTGTGTGATTCATGAGATAACATTTTTAATAAAATTGGTGTATAAAGCTCTTGAAAATTGAATATGAATATGAATCGACAAATACCGAATGCCACAAACGATTCGAAAGGGTCGCGACGGACCCTTGAATTATTTAGAGACAGCTGCTTTCACTCTAAAGAGCTGTTAAACAATTTCCCAACCCACTCAAAACTCACAGACAGTACTGCTTTGTCTGCTTGTTAGCGCCGCCACCTTTTACTTGCCTCTAAACTAGATTTAAAAGTCATGGTAATGAAATCATGCCAAAAAAGTTGGCGTTCGAAAATTAAGTTAAATCCCATAAATAATAATCACACTGCAGCACACTGTTGGTGTTTCTTCTGCTACTGCTGCTTTTGCTACGGCATTTCTGTGAGGAACTAACATCGGAACAAGTAAGCGCTTCAACTCCAAGTGCAAGAAAGCTGATGGGGATGGTAAACAAAAAAGAAGCGGACTAGCTGGCGTCTTGTGTTGCACGAAGCAAGCAGTTTATTTTAGTTGTATAACTCCACGCTGCTCGGCATCGGAATGCGGAAAAGGAACAAACATTCCCGAGTAAGAAGGGAACCCTTCCTTCAAAGTTTAGTTCCTATGCATAGGAAAAAAGCTCGGAAACGCGCACTAGCTGCAGCAGCAGTCCTACCAACCAGTCCGAATATGGCAACAGCTTTGGTTCTGCAATGGCGCGCGCGAAACCGGCAAACAACATTCCGGAAACAGATCCCGGAAGCGATCCAATTGGTGCAGCGTGTTAGTACACGGAAAGATGAATCGGTTAAATTTCAAAAATAAATTGGGTTTCGATTATTTTTTGTTTTTTAGCCTTTTTGACACGACTCAAAATCCGTTCACGAGCGGCGGAGATATTAAAAGATTTTGTATTTTTATTCCTCGCTTACCAATTTTTACTAACTAGAAATGAGATCGTTGCATACAGACTATTGCTTTACTATTGCTTTAGGTGCTAAACTAAACCTATTTTTAAATATCAGCGTTTGAAAACACATCTACGTGATTCAAGGAATACAATTCCGAAAGTATTTTGTGAATTTTCTCAACAATAAATTAACAATTTCTTGAAAATTAATATGTATGTTTACTACAAAGATAAAAAGCAATTTTTTTTCAAAGATAAAGTGTTTTGCCTTTGCATTAGGTATTGCGATCAATCAGGAGTTTGAAGTTTGATGATATGTATATGTATATGAAGATCATCATATAATTATTCTAGTAGTGGATAATAGCTACCATCGAAAGCCACTTTATTTTTGAATCTAAAACTTCTAGTGAGAAATTGGAACCTGCTTAGCTGAAAACAAGGTTCGATTTCAGTAGGTCTCATCAGCAAACAGAGCCTCTTCGCCTTCGGGACATCGTAAGGTAGAAGTCGTTGAGAGTGTTCACCAGTAGTGTTTCCCATTTTGGACTTAGCGTCAGCCCGGAGCATTGGTCAAGTGCCGTGGTTCTGAAGAGACGAAGTCGAAACGCAAACACCTAGACTAGTCACATTCCATACTCACTAGAAGCCGTTGATTTTAGTAGCATCTGCCATCTTTGTCCAACGCATTGGCTCAAAGAGTAGTCCAATAATTGGTGTATTCGATTCATTGCACTCAAGCAGAAGTATTTCGCCATAAGTATTCCATCGATTGTATGCTACATAATTGATGAAATAGTAGCGTCAAGATAGTCGCATTACTCTACTCAAACGTCTTTGTTAGTTCTTCGTTTACCATTCACACTCCGCACAGCACTCGAGTTTAGCACACAAGATTCTCAAGCGCGGGCTTTTTACGAGTTAACACAGTGTAGTGTAGAGTGAAAACACGTGTCGTTTAGCAATTATTTGCCGTGTTGTCATTATTAGCAGGTAATTCCAGCGTTGGAGATGATAACAACACGCGTATACGTGTTTTAGCAATAATAAAAAAAATGGTGAAATAATGGAACAAAATTAAACTTTTATACCCGTAAACTTACAAAATGGTTCAGACTCGATTGTGAAACATAACCTGGCTGCTATAACTTAGGTCATATGACTGTTTCACAATCAGCCCAAAAAGCATGATTTTTAAATTGTCAGGAATTTTGGCATATTTTCAAATTTTTGGAATAGAAAAATGTTCAAAATAATAGTCATACTTTCTTTTTTACTTTACGATATTCAATTAACTAAAGCTTACTAAGTAGATAATGTTATGAAAGTTTTGGAGCCATAGTACTCAAGTGACGGATTGGAAGCCGTGTGGTGTCCGGCGGGCTGAAATCTTTTTGCACTATTTCAACCAAGAATAGAACCTCTGGGAACTGCTCCCATGTCGTAAGAGGCGACTAACAACATGCTAGGAGTTCCTAGGCCGAGGTTTTGTTCCGTACCGAAGACTTAATCTGGGCGGACCTTAAGGTTTTCCATATTACCCTCTTTCCAGTCTGTATTTAGTGAATCACTGACATATACCTTTTCTGATTCGCCTTTCTTGATTGTGTACCAACGTTTTAAGTTTCTTCTGGCGGTTGTATATTAGCCGTAAATGACGAAATCTAATTCTACACTAAGTAACAGAATATATTAATATACCGGCATTTCCACGCCAAGGTTTAACTTCCAAAGCTTTGGCTTAAAAACCGTTTTTAAAAAATGGAAACTTTCATGCAGGAAATTTATTGAATTGGCCTAAGATGGAGCTGTCGAATTTCACAAAAAGCTTTTTATGTTGCAAGTGATCTGTAGTTGTGTTAAATTAGGTATTTTTCTATTATATTTGGAACCGTCTACCGACAAATCTACATTTACGAATACCTCCAAAAGTGACTTCTTGAGGTCTCATGAAGGCCTGACACTAGCTTTATGATACTTTTGCTTTTCTAAACAGTAATAAAAATCTCAACATTCAAGAACTTCACTTTGTCAGAAAATGTAGGGCCATCGGAAGCTAAAACTTCGTAAAATCGCACTCCTGGTCCTTTTTTCAGTGCAGTACTCTACGTCACTCGTTCAAATTTGCACCGCTCTTATGGTAGTCGGTATTTGCTAGTATTACTGTTCTCCCATCCATTCTGGTAGTCAAACGGTGGGATAGCAAAATTCTTACAAGTTTCCTATCTCATGCCTCCACGCGATTCTAAGTCTATTGATGACATTTGGTCCTTAGACCGCAGAATGAGAGGGTGCGAACAGAATGAGAGGGTGCGAACAGATCTAGTCGAGAAAACATTGCCGTAAAAATGAATAGTTGATCGGAAATTAGCCCCAATACGACTAATCTGACTAGTATCTATGAACACGGCTCAATACGTATTGAAAATTCGCCGCGTCTGTTTTTATGAACCTAATTTAAAGCTCCGTTATTGCTAACAAGCCCGTGCATCAGATTAACAATCCTTTATATTTCCCTTCAGTGTTCGGTATTATCGCTCGTATACTTGTATTCCACAAACAATCCGATATGGAAAATAAGAAATACTTTCCTTGATTTATAACATCTCGCGCTATTTTTGCCAGTATAATATGCTGTCACTTGGTAGTTTTCAAGCCAATAAATATATCGTAGAGAAGAAGTAGCGAGTTCTGTCCAAATACTGTTGCAATAAATAGTGATCCGGCCCATTACGCAGATAAGATTAGCTTTTCCAGGCAATACTCCCACGATCGGCTGTGTGGAGTTCAAATTGTTTTTGTTTAGGGAACATAGTATACTCTCGGTAGCCGGCTGCCCAGAGTTTAAAAATAACCAAAAACTAAACAAGATCATCTCTTTTTCGAGTGATCGTGCACTCGAAGACTAACTAAACAACTACCTAATAAAATATGCTTTACAGGTCGCATCGTTTGCTTGGAGCGAATCCTAGACCTGATACCCTTCCAAACCACCAACTCCGCGACACCTATGGAAGAGTCTGATGAATCGTCGTCCTTCCGTTAAGTAGGTGGAGCATCAACACTTCCTGTCTACCTTATCCTTTATCCTTCCCCGTGAACGATGGAGATGGGGGCGGCCGGCAATGATGGCTATCATGCTGTTGAGGTTTTAATATGGGTCGGATTGGTATGAATTCCTACTTACCACTTCCTAAGCAACTCTTATTAGATAATCAGCAGTCAAACATGATGAAGTCAGTGTGCAATCCGCCAAAATCATCGTCACAACGCAACGCAACGCAACGCAACGCATAGTACTCAAGTGACGGATTGGCGCTAGCTCCAAAAAACGGAGCCACAATTTGTGTTCCTGAGCAAACCCCTAGTCAAGCATGATGTCCCGCAGGAGAAGGAGCTCATTTTTAAGCTGATGAGAACTAATGAAATCGAAACATTTGGTTTGGCTTAGCCCGCCAATGCAAGATGCAGTATGTTATATTTCTCCTTAGTGGAGAACAGTTTTGGCAAAACTAGTTTTTCTCCATTAGCGTCAATCCGGCGCTAGCTTAGTCCGTGAATTAAGTTAGTGTCGGATTCTGATGAGACGAAGTCGAAACGCAAATTCCATGACTAATTTAATCGAATTTGTGCTCTTTACTTACAAAGATGGTTTTAGACAATTTTCTCCTTAATGGAGAAAAAATAGTTTTATCAAAATTGTTCCCCACTAAGAAGAAATAGTGTACTCTCTAAATTTTTGGTTTAATACTCAATTGGCTTAGTTTCATTTGATAATACACTAGGAAAAAAAATTGATGATTTACTATCAAGTATCGCGTTGATGTTTTACAAGTTCATATTAGTTTTTAGATATACCTAATTATTTAAATTTGTTCGGACCATTTATCACGTGTTTAAAGTCGAATTTTGTAATGGGAATGACAATAGTTGTAAGTGACGAATACAGATAGGATTTTCGATTGATTGACACCGGTGTAGTGGGGTGCACTGGAATTGCACCATTTTTGCACTTTCTAGCAGAAGTGCAGAAAACTGGGTATGTTCCATTGACACTTCTGCTAGAAAGTGCAAAACCAGTGCACTCCACTACACCGGTGCACATTAATCGAAAATCCCAAGAGTAAATGAAAAGATTTCAAGAGTTTGGGTTAGCATAATTGTAATACTCATACACTTGTGTAGTTTATCAAGCTAAACCGATTTCTACATTCTCTATCTGATCAGGCCACTGCAAATTACCCGTACGGAATCCACCAGTTTAAAATTACGGGGTAGATTTATGGATATATCACCCTGTCCTTTCGAAAACTAACGTAAAATCGTACTGGAAAAAATAATTTTAATGCTAGTGTGCTTAGTAGCGTGACCGAAAATTTTCTAGGAAAACCAAAAAAACATACATCTCCGTTCTGATTGTATATTAGACTGGTTCAATTTTTGACTTTTAGCTCCACCAGGCTCTACTGATTCCTTTTATGGCCCTTAGTAATTGTGCAAATTTTGGTACCAATCAGTTGTGTCTACGGACCCTCCAAAAATTTCAGAAGTTTATATGGAAGTTTGTATGGAAAATCGGTTAACATTGAAAATAAATTCCTAAAAAATCACCTCATCAATCGATTAATCAGAACATTATATATTTCTAAAGGTATTCTTCTAGTGAACACATTCGGGGAACATTGCAAGTTTATGAAAATTCGCTGAGAAAAGTTATTAACTAAAGAAGTAGCATGACTTCAAAACAAGTGAATTTTATTATTAATCATAGCAACCCATTTTTTGTGGTCTTTTGGCTTAAGTGCCAATACCTTATTTAGGACTGGTGGTATCCAACGGGGAAAACGATCGGAAATGGTGAGTGAAGCTAAGCAATCATGCGAAAAAAATTCCCCACCCATATTAGTTTAATTCGAACGGGCGGGTTCGCTCCCGTCATACCTCTGTTCACTGGGCAAGGGACCAGAAATCGACGGTCTTCATTAGCTCTGTCACCCACCGAAGTACGATGGGTAATGAACTAAAAAATTAGACAGACGATTATAAAAACCCGGGCCTTGGTATCTAGCGGGGGAAATTAAATAGATCAAAATGTGTTGGGGTGATCAGCTGCCGTTGTGTGTGATTCCTCGCTTTGCAGGCAGGGTACGATCACCGTCGCCAGTGGGATAATCATATGTTCTTTCTGGGATGTCACCATACCCAGGGATAGCATAAGGTTTAGTGCATTGGGCCGGAGTCTCAAAGGTTACGAGTTCGAGTCTCGCCTCTGGGTGGGGAATTTTTTTCACATGATTGCTTAGCTTCACTCACCATTTCCGATCGTTTTCCCCGTTGGATACCACCAGTCCTAAATAAGGTATTGGCACTTAAGCCAAAAGACCACAAAAAATTGAATTATTAGTATATGTTCAGGATGCTATTGCTGAAGTATTTAGATGATGGCTATGTCCCCGAAATGAGGAAGGTACAGAAGCTGATGTTGCTGCCAAAGTCAGGGGAGTCACCCGGTCATCCAGCCTCGTATAGACCAATGCCGCAGCGCTGCACAGAAGAATGAGCCAGATCCTGAAGAGCTACCTCCAGAGTAGAGTACTACTGTACCAGATGAACAAAGGGCGCGAGTCGTAGCGGGCGTTCCTCAGGGCTCCATTCTCTGTCCAACTTTTTAGAACGGGATGTACGATGGGGTCTTAACACTGCGGCTGCCTGGGAAAGAAAATCGTGGGTTTCGTGGACGACGTGTCACTAACGCTGATTAGTGGGACACTTGAAGAAATGGAGGTGTCGGTGACAGAGCCAATAGATGCGATCGAGAGCTGGATGAACGGGGTCAAGCTGCAAATAGCTCACCACAAGACGGATTTGTTGTTGGGCAGTAACTGCAAAGCGGTTCAGCGGGTACAGATCACCGCCGAAGAGTATGTGATTGCATCGAAGCGTGCACTGAAGAAATAGGGAGTGATAATCGACGACTGGTTGAGCTTTAACAACCACGTTGATTACATCTACGAAATGTCGAACTATTATCTAGTGTTTCGTTGTCGATACTGCGATATGGGCGCTGAAAGCCAAGTGGAACCCCGAAAAGCTAAACAGAACGTTCCGGCTGGTGGTCGTACGAGTTGCGATTGCGTACCGGAGGCAGTATGCGAACACGGAGAGATTACCTTCCACCCAAGCCACGGCTGCTTCATCGGTTCGGGTACGCAACGTCATTACTGTGCCCGGAGTGTGAGAACGTTGAGAAGACACCGGAGCATGTGCTCTTTGAATGTCCGAGGACCGGACGTTTACCCGGATAATGTAGCCTACGTAAAGACGTGGAACGCAGTCAACAGAGTTCTGATGTAGATCATGACCGTCTTACAGCGGAAACGGCGTGATGAACATCGAGCAACGGTTACGGGATAGCAATCATCGCCAGAGAACTTTCCGCGGGAATAAGCTAGATCCACCGCCGAGGACTAGTCGAGTAGACTGAAACAGAGCACTGAGTACGGCGTCGAAACGCCAGCGAAATGGACGTTACGCTCCCACCGGTTGTTCCGATAGAAAAATAGCGAAAACCAAAGAAGTATCGGTATTGGGAAAACTTTTTTTCGCCAGGGAACTCTCCGTCAGCGTAAGCTAGACTGAGTTGACCGCCATGAGACACCACCAGCCGCGGGTCATCGGGGCACCAGTGAACAGGACGCCCTGCTTCACCGGAATCGCCGAACTGACCTCGGTACCTACCTGATATATATATATATATATATATATATATATATATATATATATATATATATATATATATATATATATATATATATATATATATATATATATATATATATATATATATATATATATATATATATATATATATATATATATATATATATATATATATATATATATATATATATATATATATATATATATATATATATATATATATATATATATATATATATATATATATATATATATATATATATATATATATATATATATATATATATATATATATATATATATATATACAGGGTGTTTGGTTCATGAGTAAGAATCTCTCGAGGGGTGATTTACTGTCATATTTGGAGCACAAAATCGTTCTACACATACCATCAAATCTCAACCGTTACAGAGTTATTGAACTTTTTGTGTAAAAAACTTGGTTATCTTAAAACACCTCTAACTCAAAAAGTATACCTCATATTTTAAATCTTTTAGTGCCTTTGGAAAGGTGAGAAAATTTTCTATTGAATAATGTTCTCATATCTTTAAAATAATTAGTTTTAATTACCTTTTAGTTGTAAAGTAGTTAAAAGTTAGTGTTTTTGATGAGGTTTTTGTTAATTTTCTCAAAATAATGAATTATGATTATAGCAATATCTACATCCAAAAGTTGGGTTTGAGGACGATTCATAATTTGTTCTTCAACATAATATTCCTATCTCTTCTCGTTTCCTTGTAATTTGACTTCTAAACTTTTCCTGTAATTGACTTGCAAGTTCTTAAAAGACTTCGTTGGAAAGCTGAGAAATTTTCCTTTCGATGTATGTACAGATATCTTTTAGTTAAGTGTACTACATGACTTTTTACTAGTAAAATAACTCAAAATTAGCGTTTTTGGTGATTTTTGTAATTATTCTAATTATTAATCAACTAAATTTATCGTCACTATTGTTCATTTGGTGCCCCTTCATATTCTCTACAACTTGTTATTTGACACTTTATCCCTATCGCTTTTCATTTCGCTGCAATTTAATAGTTAACACAGCATGGCCTCATCACAAATGCAGTGGGTTCGAAATCGTTGTTTTTGCATATGAAACGAGAAGATAAAAATGATTTTGCTTCGAAACTAAAAGAGATAATTGAATGGAGTCAAAGGAAGAATTGTAGAACTTGCTGAGATGCATTAATTCCATGACAATAATGGTGAAATTTATTATTTACTATTTTAAGAAAATAACGAAAATGCTAATAATAACACTAACTTTAAGTTAATTAACTTCTAAAAGAATACTAAATTCACTTAACTGAAAGGTATTAATACATTTTTCTCTGCAAAATTTCCTGGCTTTCGAATGAAAATAAGAAAGGGTACAATAAGTACCATACTTTTTCTATTAGAGCTAGTATTAGTGAATATGAGATAAAAATATCCAAGTTCAATAACCCAAACACATGAAAACAAGACAAGATAAGTGTATCATGTTAAAGAACAAATTATACAAATTTTCAAGACTAACAATTTGAATTATTAAAATAGTGATGTTAACTATTAAGATTTTCGCGAAGTGAACGAAAAATCGATCAAAATTGTTAAATTTTAAATAAATTACTGTGAAAAGATTACTTAACCTCATTAGCTGAAACATTTGAGGACATTTTTCTGTGGAAAATTTTCTCACCTATCCAATGGATCTAAAAGATTTGAAATACAAAGTATATTTTTTGAGTTAGAGCTATTTTAAGACAACTAAGTTTTTAACACAAAAAGATCAATAACTCTGTAACGGTTAAGATTTCATGGTATGTGTAGAACGATTTTTTTCTCCAAATATGACAGTCAATCACCCCTCGTGAGATTCTTACTCATGAACCAAACACCCTGTATACAAAAATATTCATATCCCATCTCCCCGAAAAATTTTCTTACTACGCCACTGAGCAACAGTGATGCCAGAAACCGTAAAAAGTATACATTGACAGGACCCCTTTTCATCCGTTCTTGGCTTATCTTCAAATGTTATATTCACTCTTGATCGTTATTCGCACGGCTTTCTCATTTACTCTTTCTCCTTTAATTTTCGCAGTGAAATTCTGGGGTCTGTGCGCACAATATTCCGACGTTGCTCTGCTCAAAGTCCACGACTTTTGAAACAAGTTGTTGGAAACAGATAAATCGCTACAAAAGTTTTGAGAAATGAAGGTAAACAACAGGACGCAGTCATTAAAAAAATACAAAAAAAATATATATTTCAGACATGAACGAAAATCTAGTTAGTTTTTTGATTTTTCCGATCCAATTGACAAAACAAATATGGGTTCTGTTATTTTTTCTTCATCGGACGACTTTCCGTGTGATAGAAGATAGAAATGGGTGCTGCCTGCTACAAGCTAGCATATTGCGTTTGGCATTGGGCCACATTGCTTATTAGCAAGGCGCCAGTAGACAAATGAAATAGTTATGGAGGCGGTTGGAAATTTCGGGAGCACTAGGCAACATAATAATTGTCCATATTCAGCAGTGGAAAACAAACGATCAATTATAGTTTGAATGGAGTAATCAACCATCGCAATATTTTTTGCCAGTGCGATAAAAGTAGGAATACTTAACTCATCTACAACTACTATCTTTATTACAATATTGTTTACCTTATAATGTTGAATAGTTGAAGGTAACTAGGGGCAACTGTCATACACTTGAAGGGGAAACTTCGGACCAAACGTTACTCGCTGAGCAAAGATTTCAATTGACGAAAGGGGAGATTCGTCACAGTTCTGTCATTAACTGTGCGAGCCGAGTAGTTTGTAAGTTTTTCTGGAAATCCCTTTTAAGGTGAACTTTGACAATTGGATTCCAAACTATTTTCATGAGATTCTCAAGAAATAACAGGTTTCGTATTGTATAACGTAAGTTTTGAGAGTTTGAGTTATACCAGTTGTACGGTTGAGCGACCGAACATAAATGTCGCAAGTACAGACAAAATTGTTAGAATTTAAAAACCGGATATAAACTTCAAGCATAAAAATCGAACTGGGACTCTTCTTTGTATGAATCGGATAACAAAACCTTCAGTATAAAAACCGGAAAAAATGTATCCGATTCTTACAAAGAAGTTAGATTTAGCTGACTTTTAATCCTGAACACCACGATATACGGATGCTCCTGCGTACGATTTATTTAATTTTGCCCGGTTTTTATACTGAAGGTTCAATCTTGCCGAGTTTTGCGGGTGAGAACTTTTTAAATGATTCTTATACTTAGAATTAGTTTATTTCCGATTTTATTTTCTAATATATTTGAAGCGGGTTTTACAAAGGCTGCTCTGTCCTTGCAACTTTTATTTTTCGGCCGATCAGTTAATCAATCGGTAGTAATTAATGTAATAAACTATTTATTCAAGAGTATTCCTGGTGCTTGCCGCCAGATGCGCTCCTGAGCTTGTCTACATTGCGAGTAGATTAGATAGTTAGACAATTCAAACTGGGTCACATAATTATACCTCTAGTTTGGTACATGGTGTTATGGCGGCGTCAGTGCTTTACCGAGATTTCGTTCACATTTACACAATAGTATTTTGAAATCGTTTATTCGAATGTAGCAGTCTGTTGTAATATTTCAATAACAGCGTTTATTGTTTCGGTTGATGTATAAAACGATTGACTTTGGGGTTCTTCCTTTCGACACTATTTCAATCGTATGTCAATCTATATAAACTTTAAAAATCGACGCGCAACTCCAATTATCTAAATTTCTCAAAGTTAGTTAATGGTCCCTTTATGTCGGGCATTTTCTTTTTTGCCTCATTTCAACTGAATTCCAGTAACAGAAACTGATGAAAAAGTTAAAGCCCAATTTGTCGCCTAACCTCAGGCAACAATGTGCAACCGTTTCCAATTATTCTCGCTTCTTCAACCGCGCCCGCTGGTAGTAGTTACGAAAAGTGGCGAAATTTGCATTCTCCAACAGCTCAGCAGAGGAAACAGTCTGAAAATGCGTTTGTGTTTGTGTTTGGAAGTGTTGCTACATACAAATAGCTTCGCACGCGAACAATGTCCCAATTTATCATCGCGGGTAATTCAATAAATTTTAGTAAATCTCCCGGGTTTCCTTCGGATGGAAGGAGGGGGGGAGGCCAGCGATGTCGTGTCCGGAAAAAGGATGCCGACAAAGGGAATCGCTGAGTGCGCTCAAAATACCGTAGAATGCAGATGCTACTGATGCTGAATGCTTGTTCGCCTCGGTCGGTTTCTCTCTCTCTCTGTGTGTGGGGATGTGTAGTTAGGTAGGTATTGGCATGCAACCTTCCTTTCACGCCCGGTACTAATGCTGAAGCTGCTACATCGGCAGCATAGTTGCGAGAACACAGTGGAAAATCACGTTTAAAATGAGGCAACGTAATTCAGCGTTTTTCGGCGAATTTTTTACAGTAGCGCCTCAACACTGAATAGACGGAAACTGGGGAGGAAGGCCCGGAAGCACGGGCACATGGCATCGGGACCCGAGAGCGAATAGTGGGTAAATTGAAAAGGAATCTACTAAACGGATTCATGCAAATAAAATGCAGAATAATTTATACATTTTTAATGCTGTTTGATCCAGCTGCAGTTTACTGACGCTATTCTATTCGGGTTGCTGTTGCAGTGCAAACTGCATCTGCTCTATGATCTGATTTATCGTTCACTATGCACAATGATGGGGCTGATTGAGTGTTGGAAATTTGATATGGAATATACTGCACCCAGTATGTGATCGTGTATTGTAGGCTGTTTATTAGCGTCGTAGCGTCGCCCATAAAAGATGACAGTTTTGGTTCCCAAAATAACATGCATTGATTCGATTGGATCGTCATTTTGGGTTCATTCTCAAAGAATAATATTTATTATAGAATAAATTAATGGTTCTTTTTTAATGAGGACAGCAAACTCTTCATTCACCTTGTCCCGGTCTGTTATCAGATGGTACCAGACTCTTGCTCTTGATGAGTTTATCAACAAATATTGTATTAACCTGCACATGTTAGTGTCACATCGTTAGCTTCTTAATTGAACGGAGAGGATTTTTTTTTTCAATTTTACCTTAAGCTATACAGTTTAACTCTTAGAGTGAGCACAGAGAACAGACATATAAGCTGGAACAAACTTTCCCGAAAAACCTGTGTAAACATTTAAATGAAAATACGTTGAAAATCACCATCGCATACAGGTTCGCATGCATGAGTCACCGTTGTATCCAAGTTTGTACACAAGTCCCGTATAGCGATTGCTGGCCGATCGAAGCACCGCCAAGTGGCAAGTTGCTACTTGCTGTTGTCATTTCAAAGCGACAGTACACAAGTTGAAAACTTTACTTGTATGTCAGTTCTCAGTGGAGTGAGCTTAAAGTACGATTTACACGATACGTCAGGCTTCCGTCACCGGTAGAGTACATCAATAAAACGTCATCTTTAGCTTCATGTAGAGGTATTTATATGGAGGTATTCACACACAACATCAACGGTATGAAACGTTTTGACACCCGGAACGTCTGAATGAGCACACTGGAGATGCATTCGACTTATCTTGATGGAACGGTGGCGTGACGTTGACGTTCTTTTTCATTGACGGAAATTGATGAAGCGTCTGAATCGAGCTTGAGGCGTGGCCGTCTACTTCCTATTTTCTAAAGATATGGTTCTTGAAGCCGAGCACGTTTTGTGCAGTGAGGTAAGTTGGGGCAAATCCGACGACGTGCTACCCCTGTTATCGAAAATCGGAAGCACTAGACAAACTAACATTATTGTTGTCGTGTAGAGCATCGAAAATAATCATAATGGTGGCATAACAGCATTTTATTTATCTACATTGAGGTTCTCAAACGACAAAAAGTGTGTTTTTGTATTTTATTTTTGTGCATAATTGACTACAGGATATTTCTTTTTGTTAAAGTGGTTGCATAAAAAAGGTAAGTGGATTTAGATTCTTTGATTAAAGGCCTATAAAGTGGGTAAATGGATTTTGTTCGATTTTTCTATTTTTTTGAATGCGTCCTAATGAAAAATGACGTAGTGGGGCAAATCCGACCTCTAAATAGTGGGGTTCACACACACATACAGGAGGTATCAGGTTCTGGGCAAGAGCAGTGGTTTTTGAGCGGGTCGGGTGATGGCAGCCCAAACCCGTTCCCTGAAACATTGGAGTTTTTGTACATTTTCCCTCAGGTCTCAGAGTTTTCCTGAATTTTTTTTACTGCTCTCTAAAAATAAAAAAAAATAAATAAAAAAAGCATACACACATACACACTGGAACAGAGGGGCAGCATGGACTGGAAAACAGAAGTTCAGAGGCTTAATGACTCCCCTCCGCCAATCTACTGCTAGTTTGTATTTTTTATTTGTATTTGTCATATATACACCAACAGGCAATTCAAAGCCCCAATGATGTCTTAATGCTAAACTTATGGCTAACAGCCAAATCGTTACAAACTTAATAAAAAAATAATACAGCAAAAATAATAACAATACCGTGAAAAAAATATAAAAAACAGCAATGAAGGAATCAGCCGAAATTAACGGGTCCGTTAAAGGTTCTGGAAAATCGTAGACGTAGAGTTGGGCGAGACAAATTAAAGTCGAAAGCTGATGCGACTCGGTTGAAGATCCGTTGTAGACCAGTAATGGCTCCGTGCATGCTATAATTAGTGCGTCGAAATGGCAATCTGAACATAAGGTTGTTACGCGTTGTTCGAGGTGCGACATTTATATTAATTTGTTCCAAAATGGCTGGGCAATCCAGATGACCTCGCAAAGTATCAGCAACGAACAAAGCCCTTGCTGTATTCCTTCGAACAAGCAGGGTTTACAAACTAATCAGCTCGTCGCTGTTGTGCTATCTTATGACAAACGCCATTTTGGGGTAAACTGAGCTAGATATGCAACATTACTAATCTGAAAATTCTCTACAAAATGGCGTTTTCAGAATTTTGAAATTTTGCTTGGTTACTGAGTTATAGCGAAAAAAGTGAAGAGAAATTGTCAGTTTTTTGCTTTAAATCACTGTATCTTGGGATTCGCTTAAGTAATGTAGAAGTTTTAGATGTTTTTATATGTAAAAATGTCTGAGGAACACAATGGCATAATAATTTTTAAAATAAAAATATATTTATTGCGAGAAATATGCAGTTTTACTTTTAAATTGGCAATATTTCATGTTTGGCAACACTGTAATTAAAAATTGCTATTTTTTCTAGATTGCTTGCTCAATTTCCTTCAAAATACATCTCATCGATTGTTTCTAGGCCGAATAAAGCCGAAGATATTAATAAAAGTTAATAATTGATGCTTTTTTTCTATGGAAAATTTTCCATGCACAATTATGACACGCCATACAAATTTTGCCATCAATACACACCTACGACACGTGTGAGTGCGACTTTTGTTTACATTTATAGTGAAAACTCGCAACATAGTCAACCGAACTTCATGATGTTTGAGAGTTTAATACAGAATAGATTGAAGCATTAATTGTCTTCTTTGAATTGTTTTTACCATTTATAAGTTTCAAGATATTCAATCTCAAACTTTAAAAATCGTTTTTCTCGAAATGTGCTAAATGGCGCTTGTCATAAGATAGCACAACAGCGACGAGCTGGCACCGGTTTTCGTAACTTGGCAGACGGATGGGATTTCTCCACGGCAACCTACGAAGCGCAAAACGTAAAAAGCGTCGTTGCACGGACTCAATTCTGTCAACACCGTTGTTATAGTTTGGGCTCCAAACTTCGCAAAAGTACTCCAGGATTGACCGCGACAAGGAGCAGTACAGTGATTTGAGACAATAAACGTCCGTAAAATTTTTCGCAATCCTGAAGATGCATCCCAGCATTCGAGATGCTTTGCTAACTGTATATGAGACATGTTGTTTAAACGTGAGTTGTGAATCTAGTATCACTCCTAGATCCTTCACCTGACTAACGCGTTCGATTTCAGTATCCAGTAGACGGTAGTTAAAACAAACCGGGTCTTTTTTTTCTTGAGAACGATATCATCGAGCACTTCTTTGGATTTACACACATACAGTTCGTGTTACACCAGTCAGCGAAGGTTTCAAACTGTCTGTGCAGTAATCTATAATCTTCAGTAGAGCGGATGAGAAGAAACATCTTGAGATCGTCTGCGAAGGACAGGCGTGGAGTCTTCAGAACTAGATGGACGTCGTTGAAGTAAAGCAGAAACATCAGCGGTCCCAAGTGACTTCCTTGGGGTACTCCTGACGTAGAAGTAAATGTGGGTGCCTGACAATCTCCAATGACAACCATTATTTCTCGACCTGAAAGGTAGGATCGAAATAAATGCAACAAACTACCCTTAATTCCAAATCTCTCCATTTTAGCGATTGTTATGTCATGGTTCACTTTGTCAAAAGCGGCAGATAGGTCTGTGTAGATAACATCGGTTTGAGCGCGACGTTCCATACTCTCTGTTATGTAGGATGTTAGGCAAAGCATATTAGTCGTTGTCGAACGCCCAGACGTGAAGCCATGTTGATCGTCACTTAGGTACTGCTTGCAGTGCGCCTGAAGAGGTTCCATAATCACCAGCTCGAACAACTTCGAGACAGCACTCAATGAAGTAATTCCACGGTAATTATTGACGTCTCGCTTATTACCATTTTTATGGACTGGGTACATGTTCACAGACTTGCAGCAGGATGGAAAAATGCCACCGGCAATAGATGCTCTAAAGATGCGAAGAAGTGGAGTCGCTAAAACGTCAATGTGCCTTTTCAAATGTACTGAAGGGAAGCCATCGGGTCCCGGATTGAAAGACGATTTTAACCGAGAACAAGCTCTGGTAATCATTGTTTCATTGACATCGATAGCGCTTAAAGTTTGGCTCACGACCGGAACTTGACTAACAGCGAGTTCAATTTGATCAACTGTTAAGGCATCATCTGTGAACACATTCGCGAATTTCTCCGAGAAAAGTTTGCACATATCTTGGGATGTGGTAGCTGTGCGGCCGTTGAAAGTCATAGATGACGGCAATCCGGATTCCTTGCGCTGCTCATTCACATATTTCCAGAAACGTTTTGGGTGCGACTTGAGATTACGCTGAATGTTTTGCTGATATCGAAAAAACAATCTTGACTAGCTCGTTTATAAGCATGGTTGAGACTAACGTAATAGTTTCTAAGTGAGATTGTGCGATACTTGGTAAACCTCCGCAGAGCAGCTCTCTTAATGGACTTCAGACATCTAATCGTGCTCGTTTGCCAACGAGGGCCGGTTTGTTGATGATGAACTTTCTTCGGGACGTGTCTGTCAATAACATAACCCGTTGGAAAATGTTTGAACTGCGGTATCAACATCTTTGGGGTCCAGAATATTTAGCCAATCGAGAGTGGAGAAGAGATCTGCGATATTGCGATGATCAGCTTTGTGGAAGTCGTATGAGACGAGGACCGGAGGAACAAAGTAATCGTGCGCCAGGGTGCGATCGATCGCGATCAATGGTGGGTGATGTGCTACTGTTTTCACTAGAGGAGAGGGAGCCATCACTAATGATGTAGCAAAATCCTGATCGCTGACAAAACAAAGATCAAGGTGGCGGTTATTCTCGTTGGCAATAGGATTAATTTGTAGTGACGTGGCTGAGCTGTAGCTGTCAAGAAGCCTCGCCGCCCCTGAGTGAAGAACGGAGTGATCGGAGTCCGGGTAAAGAAATCCATTGCGGGAATATTTCTACAAAATGCTGGGGAGATTGAAATCTCCTAGTATGATGATCTCATCAACCGATTTAGCGTCTTCGAGGATGGTAAAAACTGAGCTGCAGTCACGTACTCGGTCGGGTGGGACGTACAACGCATACAAGTACAACTAGCGGTCACCAAGCTCGATTATCGTCCAGACCTGCTCGAGGCAATCCCAGCAAGTCTTCTCAACAACTCGTGCCTTCAAGCTGCGATGAACTGCTACTAATACACCACCTCCAGTAGATTTACGGCTATTTCTAAGGTTCCGATCGCAACGAAAAACCTCATATCCGTGTCATTGTTTAACCACGTTTCGATGAAGACGATGATATCGAAACTGTTATCGGAGACTGCAAGGCGATACTCCTCAACGGTTGAATTGATACCACCAACGTTTTGGTAGTATAGTAGCAGCTTGTCCCGTCGTTTTCCAAGGCTGGAAATCGAAGAGTTTTGAGGCAAAAAAGAGCTCACAGATGCTTCATACTTGCCTGCTGTTGGTTTGCGGAAGACCCTTCGTCCCAACTCCACCACAGGACCGGGACGGCTACTGGTCGCTGGCTGGAAGGGCTCGACTGTGATGGGGGGACTAAGGGCTTCCTCAGGACTGGTGGCAAGTGTGCGTCCCTGTGACCGGGAAAACGGGAAACCGAGGGTTGTACTCAATGTAGTCGAGCTAGGTACCACTCGCGAACGGCAGCGGGTCGCTGGCATGAAAGGCGGCGTCTGATACCGATAGGAGCTTTGCGCAATTGACGGTGAGCTGGAATCGAAGAACATTTCGGTGCTAGAAGGTTTCGAAATAGATGGATACTTGCCGCAGTATGAGGTTTGGAATCTAATGGTACTGGCTGCCCCCGGGGCCAATAAAAGTTTGGTAGTTCTCAAAGTACGTTCGAAACCCGGGACCTTAGCCGGAGGAAGTAGGCCCGGTTGATGGCTCCTGACTAGTACCGATCCGGCTCTGAACGCGGTACCCCATGAAGGACCGCGTCAACCCTAGCATGCAACCTCACTGTTCGCAAAGGTAACCATGGGATCATATGAGGCGACTATTTATTACGAACGTATATACCGGCTTGGAGTTGGGACCCAAAAACCATGGAAGAAAAAAAAAAAAAAAAACAAAAAAAAATACAAAAAATTCTAACGGAGCAAGTGTGCTGAACCCATTCGCCAAAGGTAGGCTAGCGAGGTCGCTGACCCAGCGTAACGAATAAGTGCAACAGCAGCAGAAGCGAGAGCAGCCCAAGGAGGATATACCGAGCTTGAGCGGCGACAAATCAACTGAGCGCCAAGGAAATCAATGGTTTCAGATGCGCACACCGAAACCAAGCATTACCCAAGAAGACCAGCGGTCTGAGTTACCTAAAGTGACGAAGTTGAAATCGAAAAATTCTACGAATTCGTGAAAAGCAAGGGCAACGTACACGGACAGATCAAGGATCTTGTGATTAGTATCAAATCCGCTCTAGCTGCAGCCGAATGCGAACAGATGGCGTTACTAGAGCGATCTGAAAACGCCGAAAAGGTGCTAAATATCTAGGAAATGGCGAAATCAGAAGCCTATGAGACGCCGAAGGATGACTGGTATTCTCGTTATGTGAAAAGAGTAAGGGAAACACCAGGAGAGGAGGAGGAACCGAAGCAGCCCAAGAAGGTCGGTGAAAGACAGCGAAATACCCGAGAATTGCAGAGTGAATGGCGAACCGCTGAAACCGCAGAAGAGAGGAGGGCAAAACAGATAGAAAAGAAGATAAAGGAGACAAAGTAGAAAGAAGACCTTCGGCCGCGCCAGGAGAAGCATAAGGGAGACGTCATCTAAGCAATGGCGTGACGTACGCAGCGATCCCCAAAAGGGTCAGAAAGGATCCCAAGCTGAAGAAGCTGGGGTATAGCATTACAAGAACCATGCGTACTTTTTTTAATTTTGATTATAGAGGTTTTATCCTTAGGGTCATTCGCCTCTTTTCGGGTTAGAGAAATCTATTTTGGAAAAATCTGTAACCCTACATGCGGGGTTGGAAATCGAACCCAGGTGAGCTGCGTAAAAGGCAATCGATGTAGCAACTACGCTATGCCCGTCCCCTAACCAGGCGTACTCAGAAAGACGAAATGCTGTTCGAAGTGAGGAGCGCGCTAATAGAGTAATGTAATACGGAGAAAGAGCGGATGTCAATCAGGTTGAGGAAAACGTACAGTGGCACACAGACATCAGTGATCCGCTTATCGCCAACCGCAGCCAACAAGTTAAAATCGGATGGTCGGTGTGCTCATTACGATTGATCCCTAGAGCCACTAATCAAATGGAGAGGTGTTTCAGGTACCCGGGCTTCGGCTATCAGGCAAGAAACTGTAAAGGACAGATCTGATCTGTGCAGAAAATGTGGTGAGAAGGGACACATCGCTAGAGACTACACAAAGCAACCGAAGTGCTTGATCTGTTAAGATCAAGGGTCCAACGACGCCCGCTGAAAAGTGCACTGACAAATTGAAAATTGTCGTGGAGGATCTTTTTCCGAAGCACGACCCATTGGCACACCGTACGTCGATGCAGCCGGAGGAAATTCTGATGATAATCGAGTCTCTAACGACGAAATCCTTATAGTGGCAAAAGGGCTGAAGACGAAGAAAGCTCCCGGACCGAATGGAATCCCCAACGTGGCACTAAAGACCGCGATCCTGACGTTTTCGGACATGTTCAGGATAGTCTTACAGAAATGCCTGAACGATGGCTACTTCCCGGATAGATGAAAGATCCAGAAGCTGGTGCTGCTGCCAAAACCAGGGAAACCACCTGGAGATTCAGCATCGTATCGGCCTATATGTCTGCTAGATACTCTTGGTAAACTTCTGGAACGGACTATTTTCAGTATGCTGACGATCTACGCTGAAAGTGAGAACGAACTATCGCAGAGGCAGTTAGGGTTCCGGAAACGGATATCGACGATGGATGCCATCCGCACAGTCATCACATGTGCGGAGAAAGTATCGAAGCAAAAGAAAAGGGGTAATCGCTACTATGCCGTGGTAACGATCGATGCACAGAATGCGAGTTCCGAACAATCTGTGCAAGGTTCACCCCAAGACGGAGGTAGTGCTGGTCAGTAATTTAAAAAAATCTAGCGTGTTGTGATCAGCGTCGGTGGACAATCCAACCCATCGATGCATGCGTTGAAGCACCTGGGTGTGATGGTCGACGATAGTTGAAACAGCCAGGTCGACTATGCATGTGAGACGTCAGGGACAACTAACGCATTGGCAAGGATCATGCCGAATAACGGAGGAGTAAGCGGCAGCACTGGACGTCTCCTGACATATGTCTCATCCTCAATGCTGAGGTATGGCATACCGGCCTGTGCTGCTGCATCGCACTCAAAACGGAACTGAACGAAGTTGCCAAGCACGTTTCGCTTAATGGCTGTTCGTGTCGCGAGTGCGTACAGAACGATACCGTCGGAGTTTGTATGCGTAATTGCCAGGGTGATCTCCAGCTGCATCATTCTGGCTGAGGACGTGAAATGCCACCAGCGAAGACATGCACGAAATGCAAGGAGACTGGTACGAGCGGACTCGTTGACTAAGTGGCAGGAGAAGTGGGACAATATTCCACGTGTGTCGGCTTGGGTGTATGGTAAGCATGGGGAGGTGAGCTTCCATTTGCGCAAGTTTTGTCCGGACACAGTTGACAATTTCGTCGCAGAGATGTGCCACGACGAGCGTATCCGGGGCGCTGTCAACAGAGTGGTTACGAGTATACTCTCCGAGCTGCAGAGGAAGTGGCGAAGGTACCAACAAAGTAGCGCCATCGGTTAGAAAGCTGCAGGGAAACCACTGTCGAATTGCACAGGCGAGAACGGCGACTTACTGTTGAAATCCGAAGTGGCGCAATAAGACGGTAGTTGAGAAAGTGTTCCTTTTTACTTGCAGGTAACCAGTGGGCGATGATTGCTGCTTTCCTCACAAGGATGGATTTCGATGACGATGACGAACAGCGCAGGTGATTTGTACTTCACAATTCACTCACTTTTTTTTTAACTAAAACCATATATTTCTAATTAATCTTCTAATTCTTAATTTGTAAAATTAACGGGTTAAGTTCGCGCACTAAACAGTCGCAAAGATGACTTCCACTCGTTGGTGTTGTTACCGGTTTAAAGTTTCTGAGCAGCTGACGACTAAGAGGCGCGACTACGGACTTTTATATGTTTCGACCGGGAGCAGGTTGCAAGTTGATGGCTACCACGGTTTGGGTATCGCTAAAACGATCGATGAACGATGGAGCCACTGGTAGTTTGCATGTGTCGCTGAGATATGGGTGGCACACTGGTATAATTTTTCGTTGCGCACGAACAACCACAAATCGGGTTTCGGGAGAAATTCCGCCGCCGTGGCACTCTCCGTAGGTGTAGACTAGGTTCACCGCTGGATACCCTTTGAGTACGTGAACTAGCACCGGGTTCGGATTGTCGGAGCGCCAATGAACCGGACGTCAGGTTTCTCCGGAATCGCCGGACCGACCTCGATACCCAACCGGGTAGCTCGTGAGTAAGCTAGGAGCACCGTCGGGGACTAGATCGTGGCAAATAGTTAGCAGTGGGTAGTTGCGGCGCCAATGAACCGGAAGCTGTGCTCCACCCGGAATCGCTGGACCTACTAGTTGGCCCGTTGAGTATGCTAGGGGGTTAGATAGAGTAGGTCGGGACGAAGTGGGGAGCTAAATGGCTCACGGAAATCAACATCGGCATCGGGAGCAATCTACCGCCGGGGAATTCATGGTAGGGTAGGTCGAGCCATCCCATAAACCAAGTGAGGCTCCAAAATAGAGCAGATGAAAATGGTGCGACGAAAGCACAACGAGCACCCCCACGAAGTAATACCTTGACTTAGTTCTGTCGGGAAGAAGGACGTAGAAGAGCAAGGAATGTTGTTAGTGGTTAGGACCGTGAGTCATGAGTCCCACACAGTGTCAATGCACTACAGGCCAGGTTTTTGAACTGCTTAACTGCCCTCTCCTGTCTGTACCGTACACCAGCGATGATTTGATGTGACTTTAAGCTGATACGAAATATCTTTGTCGATTGAGTCAACAAACACCTAGAGCACGAACATCACACGCGCAACGCGGTGTGTTGCCGATCCGCATCTGAACAGTACTATGAAATCAAGATTTACCAAGACTTGCTGCCGGTTGGAAAAGTATGTAGAGCTGAAAGGAGATTGTGTTGAGAGATAGAAAAAGAAATTTCCAAAAAACAGTGTTTTTTCCATCTTTTTCTAGGACTTACTGAACGAGCCTCGTAGAATGAAAATCGAAAAAAAATCTCAATTTTATCAACTTCATGAAAATCAACAAAAATCTTGGAATTTAGATTAACAGGTTCCCACAATTTCGTGAAACCCGTTATGATTATAAGAAAAGGTTTCCAAAATGTTCATCTTAATTAATACTTGTTATAATATTTAATTTAAATTTTCACTATGTTGACCTTTTCTCCATATTATTTCAATTTTTTCTTAATGTGTTTTAAATTATTTTGTTTGGGATAACCCCAAAACCCTCCCTGGCTACGATCAATCTGTCTGAATTTGTTGAAGCTACACAGAAGGTGCCAAGTAAATTTAAAAAAACTTTCCAACGCCCCGGCAACTGTTAGTATGAGTTTTTTCATTGTCAAACTTGCCAGACATGCATGCTTTCGGAGGTAGTAAGCTCATCCGTTATTTGGTGTCAAAAAAGAAAAAAAAACAAACGAAAAAAGATCCAACCACAATCGAAGATCAATATAATTTTGTTTGTCCCAAATCGGTCATCACTTTGTCGCACCGGAGCAGAAGTGTCGATAGCCAAAATGGAGCGGACGTGACTGGCCTTATCAAAAATATCTATAGAGTGATAAAAACACGTGAGGCGCCCTTTTGCCAGGAAAACTTTTTTTGCCTCTTTTTTTCTATCGTTTTTTTTCTGCCACCGCACCGCAGTCCTACGCTGTAGTGGCAAGGATTGCGGACCAATTGTGGGTATTGGGGGAAATGAATTTTTAAATGCCATAATTTATTTATCGACTCCGGAATCATTTGTCACATCCCGTCAAGTCAGAATGGGTGGTGATGTGCCGATTATTGCAGCTGACCGCTGACCGGCGCGGATGAAATTGATACGATAATGATCGTTGTGGGGGATCATACGGCGCTAAAGGTGCGTTAATTTTTGCTAATGGCTTCTCTGGTGGAAAAAGGAACGGCGGGGCAGGAAGCTAACGGGGTGTTGAAATTAAATTTTCTCCGGCATCTATAACTCGGTAGTGGAAAGACGAAAAGTATATTATTTGCCATTCAACGGGTGGTAGTGGCTGGCTGGGTCCTTTGAATTCGCCGTATCTTTGACAGTTTGGGGTTTGTACGCCTAACGAAGCGAGTCTCCCGCACCATTAAAGATGGGCATAATAAATTGTTTAAATCGCCATTTAATTAAATTAAATTATGCCCTAGATATATTAAATGTTTAGCTTCTCGTATTCTGTGCCATCTGCTAGTGTGGGCTGGGAAGGAAGGCCTGACGCTTGTGTTATTGCGAAGTAAAATGATGTCATTCATTTTGTATGGTCTACGAGCGTCTTGTTATCTTGGGTGAGTTCGGGCTCGGTGGGACAAGCTATAAACTTTATTTAAAAAATGTTTCTAGAGAAAGTATCATTATTCTGTAGAAAGCCCATTTGTACCTAGCACTTCGTTCTGCCTTTCCAAATGTGTTATTGGTTTTGGGAGGCGATTTGCTTGATGAAAAAGTTTTTTTTTAAATCATTGATTACCAACAATTAAGAAATATTACAGAATGTAGGAAAACTGTAACATTATATTACTGAAACAAAACATTTTGAGATCATGCTTTCTCACAACATACCGTTGATTATTATTTGAAATGAAGCCGCTGCCCGAGATAAAGAATTGAAAATATTACAGCTGGAAGGGGAATCTGTAAAATCAGCTGAACTGACGACGAAGGTCTCGTTTGTTCTTTATTACGCCCGAAAGATTTTAAAATATGTGATTTTGCCGGGTGCTCATTTATCACCTAGTTATGAGCAAAGACGTTCGGCGTGGTTTCTAGTCTTGGAAAAAGCCTGAAAGAGAATGGTGAACGAGGACCAGAGGACGCGAAAGAGAGCTCCTTGAAAGGAAGTTATTGTGAAATTTAATAAAGTAAATGGACCGGAACATTGGCGTACTCGTGGCTTTATCCGTTTCGCGGTGGCCGCCAAGAAAGTGGGTAGTGAGTAGACCGTCAACAGTTGACTTCAACCATTACAGCTATTGCCGTATCGGTTTTTGTGTGAAAATTTTCTAGGAAAAGGAATAATTAAATGTTGGGGCAGAGGCGATGTGCATGCGTAATGCATTAGTATGATGAATTTTGAGCCTCAAGAGTCCTGTTACTTGAATGAGAAGTATACAATAATTGGGTGGGTGATTGGCTGCGTTCGTTAGTGTGATTGAAAATTATTTACCCAGTCAATAACATTAATTAAAATGTGCTGCTAATTGAGACCGTAAAATCTCTCTCTTATTGGTGCGAATTTATTATACGGCATTCGAACAATTACGTAAGCGATGGGCTTGGTGATAGCGATAGATCCTCAGCAGTAAATCGGACTTAATTGATGTATTTATCAATGGTTTTTATTGATAATAGATTTTACAGGTACTTTCACATATAATTAAAATTTATTCATATAATGGTCCGGAAAAAGTTCGCTTAGTGAGGTGACTTCTATGGTGGGAAATATAACGAAATTCGTACGGGTGTGGAACATCATTTTGACGCTTGGATAAATAATTGATCTCTTTGTGATACATCATTTGCCTCCATTGTTTCGCTTGGATGATGGGTTCGATTGTTACATCCAAAACCAGCCTGGCGAAAAATCACTGTAAGAATTTCTTGCTAAAACTGCAAAAAGTCCTGTGACATGAAATCTCTTCGCGGGAAATGCAAGAAAATAAAAACATTTGGCGGATAAAAATGTTATCCAGAATGTAGGGTCTATGCTGGACGAAATCGAACCAATATCGGAGCAATTACAGACCAACGTCAGATTAACGTTAGACCAAAAGCGTATCGATGCCGGACAATAGCACTGTCGAGCGGATGTAGGTGCGTTGAAAATATTTCTTCATTTCGGCACAGCTTCGGCTCGAACTTTATTGTGTTTTTCCATATTATGAGTCTTAATGCTGACACTTTACTTTTTAACACCTGATAGAAGGTTACATTTATTTTTTCTTTATCTTTAATAAACCTTAAAATATTCTTTTTTAGTCCCTAGATATATTCTCATAACCATTTTTGACTATTTAGTATAAATTTCCCTTGGGGGCCATCTGGTGTAAAGTGCTCAAACCGAAAGATATTTTTAACGATTTTGAAGGCAAAGCAACAATGGATATTTTGTGTAATTTTAAGATCTATTTATACATTCATTGTGCAAGAAAAAAAAGTATTTTCAATCACACAGAGCCACACTAGTTACTCGATTAACTAAAATAAAAATTAGAAAAAGTTCGAGTTTCGGAAAAATCAAAAAACCGAAAAAACTCAAATTTGACTGTAAAATTCGCGCACTTTTCTTCAAAATAATAGAGAGAAACATATTTTATTCAGTTTTCTGTGGTTCATCGACAAGCTACACACATTGCGCATTCTCATAAAAAATCAAGTCGATTCGTTGATTAGTTTTTGTGTTATCGTGTTCGCCAATTTCATAAACGCGGTTTCGAGAAAAACGTTATTAAAAGGGTTTTCCTCATCAAATTGCATCACAGAAAAAAAGCTGTAGAAAATTACCCATTGGGTATTTTCTCTTGAAAATTTGGGCAGAAGTAGTTTAAAACGTATTGTTTATACTGTATTTTTGTCGCTGTCAGTTTTTCGAAAGTTATTGCCGATAGATTGAAATTTGCACGTATTATTGAGATATCTTTTAACATTTAAAATCCGCACACTGAAATCTCACATTTGTATACTACCGTCCTCCTCTCAGGCCCAGAAGCGATTTGTTTGCCTCCCAATTCGCCGTGTAAAAGTTGTTTTCCTCCCAATTTAAACGTCAAAGCAGCACAATACCAACCCAGCTGGGTAAGTCTATAGCAACTACGCACGATAAATGCAAGGCTGTTTAAAACAAAAGAACTTCAGCGTGGCCACCGAGATCGCGGGAGACTATTCTAGAGGTTCAATACTAACTATTAAGCGGATTGGTGTAATCGCAATTTGTTGACTCGTAGTGTATGTAAATACTCTGTTATTTCTTTTACACATAGACAAAAAATCCAATAGTCTCGAATTACTCTGTTTCCGGGGACTCGCTCGGAAGAGTGTCAGGCGTCAGAGACCGTTGTGTTCTTCTAGACTCTCGATTGACTTTTAGAATCCACTACTCCCATGTTCTATCAAAGGTAAATAGAAGTCTCGGCTTCATTATAAGTCTAGCTGAAAAATTCACTGATCCATATTGATTGAGAGTTCTGTATTTTTCGTTTGTTCGTCCTATCCTTCCAGCATCTGTATGGTGACTTTATACAAGCATTTGGACTAACAGAATTGAAACTGTACAAGCAAGATTCCTTCGTTTTGCTCTAAGGTCTTTGCCGTGGCCCTACCCGACGGAGCTGCAACCATATATTGATAGTTGCTGTGTGCAGGATATGGATACTAGGGTGGGGCAAAATGATCGTTTTTTCAGCACATCACTTTTTTTGGTTCCACTTGGGGTCCCAAACAACTGTGAAAAATTTGGGGTCGGGAGAACCTACTTTTTGTATTTTCAATTCTACAGACTTCAATTCTTCCTGCAGTATGCTTACAACTAGATAAAAGACAACTTACAACTTGAAGTAATACTAGATAAAAGTGTAGTCCAGGATATGCTGAACAACTTTGCCGAAGGATATATGGTGTTAGAATGTCTCTAAAACAAGTTATATCTATTCAAAGTTCGATAGATCGAATTAAATGCCAAAAATCATTTTTTTGCCAACACTGCACAGTGGTCCAGAATGCAAATTTAGCAGGAATTTTGAGATTTTACTAAAACTAAACAACTTTGCCTTATTAAGTCTTTGGAGAAGTTTTCGTAGTTTATGAGCCCCCTCTTTTTGTTAAAACAACAGTTAGGGTGATTCTAATTTTACCAAGATAAAAAAATTAACTGTTTAATCATTCTAGCTCGAGCCAAACGACTTTCAGCGAAGTTGTAGAATGACAAATTTTGGAAAAGTTTGCTGAAGACATGTAAGCTCTATCTGTCATACTTTTTATTTTACAGCAAATTTAAAGTCGGAACTTGTCGGGTGTTTCTTCGAAATACAGTTTTATTCCAATAACTTTTGCTGTATTCATTTAAAACTGAAGTAGTCTTCAGACAACTTTAAGACTGATTCAAGGCGACTAATTTGTTTCATGGTACCATATTAGATATATGGTACCATGAAACAAATTAGTCACCTCTATTTCCGTTGAAAAGTTATGAGCACTTTTTCGCCAAAAATGGGGTTGTTTGGAATAACAATATCACTCATTAGGGGCAAATAAAAGATAATTCTTTTTGAACTGTAAATAAGGTCATGATTAGAGTTATAATTGAGCATAAAATGGCTAACACGATATTTTTCAAAATTTCATAAAATTGACTTAAAAAAATCTATTTTTGAAATATTAAGTGCTTATATTTTCTGAACAATAAAAGCTAGAGTTTTGATTTATTAGAAGAAAATGTTCGTTTTTAAAAACTCTGAAAAACATCTGAAGGATAGGTTGGAAAAAAATTAAAACTGAAAAAGTTATATTAAAAATTTGGTTTTTCATGAATTGACTCTTTGAAATAAATTGCTTTCACGGTGAACAATATAAAAAATGTAGTTTCGTTTTCATGATAAAATATTGCACTTTACAATACCTTTCTATTATTTTAAATAGTGGGTAGGGTGGTTCTAAATTTTTTTAAATCAGAAAATTACCATTTTAATGGTTCGAGATAGACTTTCGCAGTCTTTCAGAAAATTGAAGAAAATTAAATTTTAAAAAACTTTGTCGAAGACACTGACACTCTACGTCATGTACTTTTCATTTTACAAGAAATTTACCAAAAAAATTTAGGGTGTTTCTTAAAAAATAGTTTTCTTTGTATTACTTTTGCAGTTTTGATTTTTTATTAAGATCACTTTAGAAATGCTTTCAGATATTTTGAAGGAGAACAATTTGTCTTAATATATTGAACCTCTAGCTTCGCTCGTTAGAAAGTTATATATACTTTTTACTAAAACTAAACTATTTTTGAGTAAATATTGCAAGATATAAAAAATCGATATTTGACATTTTTGGTGATCTTTACTACATAGCATGCTATTTCATACGAAAGCAACAGTATTTAATGTTCAGTGCTCGAATTGAAGATAATTCTATTTGAAAAAGATATATTTTTTATATAAAAGTTCTTATAACTTTAAAACAAAAAAAGTTAAGTAGTTGGTGTTTTAAAGCAAATTATGCGCCCTAAAATAATCTTCAAGTTGTCCAGCGTAGCGTAAAATAAAAACTTCAAAAGTTTTAGAAATAAAACCGTTTTTAAGGAACACCCTAAAGCTTACATTTGAATTTATCGTGCAATGGAAAATATAAAAGCTAGAACTTGCATGTCTTCAGCAAATTTGTCTAAAATGTGTTGCTCTACAACTTCATCAAAGATAGTAAAGCTCTATCTCAAAACGTTAAAAAGTTCTATTTTAAATATTGCTAAATTTAGAACCACCCTAACATCGGTTTAAACAAAAAGAAGGGCCTTGCAAAGTACAACAACTTTGCCAAACATGTTGTAAGGCTAAGTCATTTAATTTTAGCAAAAAGTTAAAATTCCTGTTAAATTCGCATTCTGGACCACTGTGCACTGCGGGTGTACCAATATCATTTCATATAGCATACACTGAGAAACAAAAATATGCATAGTTAGCATACTTTCTATTCCCGTTTCTTTTCTTCTGCTGTGATTTTTATGCATTTGCATGTATATACTTCTAGTATATGAGTAGATAGACCAAATATAACCAATGCATAAAATTTACAGTAGAAGAAGCGAGAGGAAGATAGAAAAGTATGCTATCGATGCATAAATAAAATTCTGCGTGTACCAAAATAACATCATAAATTTTTGATTCACCACATTTGTATGTTAGGATGAATTATTCCTAGCCTTAGTTCAATTTCACGAGCGTAGATAGTTGATCAATAGAGCGTAGTGAGGGGAGAGGTGGGGGGGGGGGGGTCGCATTAGTATATAGAAATTCGACCTGATATAACTGAAATATTGTTGAGTTGGAATGCTCAGATGGATTATTGCAAAACATTTGCACAATGTCCTATGCATAATAGTATCCCTCTGACTTGACTTTTATCAATAGAACACAGACTGAATCAACTGATGTCGAGTTGATATGTCAGAAGATTGAATTGATAATATTTCGGTTTAATACGCACTATGATTTGATAGGATGCTCTTTTCGCAGTGTTGATTCAGTCTGTGTTCTATAGATAAAAGTCAAGGCAGAGGGATACAGTATGTTTCGTTTCACTGTTCTATTATGCATAGGACATTGTGCAAATGTTTTGGAATAACTCATCTGAACATTCCAATATTTCAGTTATTTCAGGTCGAATTTCTATATATTAAGGAACCTACCCCCTCTCTCCTCACTACGCCCTATGGCTCAGCATACTTTCTTCAGCAAAGTTGTTCAGCATATCCTGGACTACACTTCTATCTAATTGGTAGCATACTGCAGGAAGAATTGTAGTCTGTAGAATTGAAAATGCAAAAAAATAGGTTTTCCCATTCTAATGTCCATACAAATTTAAAACGCAATGCGCTACGCCGGGTCAACACCAATCGGCCCCAAATTTTGCACAGTTATTTGGGACCCCAAATGGAACCAAAATAGTGCTGTGCTCGGTTGGTGTGGTTATGATAACGTTTATTCATGTAACAATGCCCCACCCTAATGGATACTCTGGCCAACAGACGGAATATATCCGATCCGTTGACGTAGGAAATCTACTGACTGACCAAATAGATGTTTACAAATTATTAGTAGTATTCCCCTTACGAGTCTGACAACAGGAAACTTTTTGAGACTCGATTTCAGCGTATAGTATATGGAGATAACGAACCCAAAGGGCGATGTGTAATATTTTTAGTACTGTTTAGGGTCTCTTGGACTTGGCATTTTCTCTTGAAAATTTGGGTAGAAGTAGTTTAGAGTGTATTGTTTACACTGTATTTTTATCGCCGACAGTTTTTCGAAAATTGGAAAAAATGGCTTCACCCAAAAAGCAACGTCGCGAAAAATCCTCAACTCTTTCATCGGTGTGTCGTGTGATTAAACGTTACTACCAAACTCTGAGAATCGAACGGAAGGAGAAATGCCATAGGAATAGATATGAGTGATCAGGATCACAAGCGTGTAGTGCAAGCGTTTAAGCGCAATCCCAATGTTTCGGTCAGGTGGTGGTGTGGTCAAAAAGTCAAATCTGTTCAAGTCTTTCGTTCAGAGAGCCAAGAACCGAGGAGGGACCGCATACGTATAAAGTGCAGAAGGCTCAAAATCGTGACGAACGGCGAAATACGGTGGAGAAGTCACGGGCCCGGAAAATGTACACCCAGATGCTGACTCATTGTCTCTTCATGGATGACGAGTCCTTCGTCAAGGCGGACTTCCGGCAGCATCCGGGGCTACTGTTCTTAACCGCCCAGCACAAGTTTGATGTTCCGGAGGAAGTAAGTATGCAGAAACTTTCAAAGTTCGCCAATAAATGATTTGGCCACCCAACGGAGTCACTTTTGTACCCAATGACATGAACCCCGTCCAACGTACCGGAACTAAGGCACATCGAAAAATACTGGGCAATTATGAAGCAGACACTATGGAAGCATCGCAAGGATGTCAAATGTTCTACAGCGTTTTTTCCACAGCAACCTTTACAATACTGTATACAATTTGCTTTTAAAATTGCGGAACCGACCACCAGGAGTACTAAATGTACTGGCCAAAAGAAGCATACCAGTTTTCAATTGGTCATTCATGTTTCAAATCTTGCGCTATTTACCTGTCCTGACTTTTAAACAAAATCCTATCCGTCATCATCTCAAAGGTAAAATTGAAAGCGATTCTGCATTGTCCCGGATGCATTTCCATTGCTGTGATTTGATAAATTGATTCAGGCTCAATGAAAGTATAATCGCTGCTAAACTTTTTCGGTGTACCGTCATGCAGGGCTACTTTGGATATATGGGTCTACTTTGCACACTTTAGTTTTTCAATATTTTCTAACAGATGCACTTTTATTAGTTTTATTATAAATTTGACATTTATGGAGCCATTCCATTTTGCATATGTCTTTTGTCATTTTTCTTAATACAATTTACCAAAACAAACGAAACACTTCAAGGGTCGATAAAAGGGATTGGAGGCTTGTAAAATGAGACTGCTCGATGAAACAGAAAATTTTGAGTGTACTGAGACCACATGGTTTTCGGAAAGAAGAAGAAAAATGATGAAAAATGGCGTTTTCCGTTTATTTATAGAACGTCAGGATCGGTTTTTATTAGCATTTGAAGGTTTTTGTGTGACGAAAAATGGCGTTTTCCGTTTGTTTCTAGTATGCAAAGATCGGTTTTTATGAGCAGAGATGTGTAGATTGTTGTGTCTTTAAAAAAGTTGTTTTTAATATCATTATCAACAACTTTACCGAAGATACCAAGCCTCTAAATAATACTTTGAGTTTATTCTCCGCAATTATTTGCTAGTGAATCAATTACCAAAATTGTTTTTTAAGAGATGCTCTGTATTATAATTTCTTTGAAGACATTGGACCTCTAAAATTGGTGGTTACGAAATAATGCGATCTTCTAGTACGTCAGGATCGGTTTTTACATTGTTGTGTCCTCAAAAAAGTAGTTTTTAATATCATTATCAACAACTTTCCCGAGGAAACCAAGCCTCTAAATAATGTTTTCGCTTTTTTTGTGCGAAATTTTCAATCCCACCGTGTGACTATTTTTATATTAATAGATAGTACAAAAAATCTTTAAATGCTCTCAAAAACCAACTCTGACATACTAGAGATAAACGGAAAACGTCATTCTTAATCATTTTCCTTTTTTCTATCCGAATGTTAAATTAAAATGAATACCTCCTTTTAGAAAATGCGATAAATGGATGATGCTATAGTGTTGAAAAAATATCTGATATCAGTAAAAATTAGTGATATTTTAATAAAAGTAAATAAAATTGGTTAATTTTTATTTTATATCGAATTCAAGAATTGTGCAAAGTAGCCTCCGGCTAGTCCATATATAATATTTTAAAATAGTATATGAACAAATTTTCTATTTGTGAACCAATTATACTCATATTTAGCATAAATAATACATACACGATGACGAGAAATCTGTGCTGAAATGATACAAATCCATCGATTATGAAAGGAGTTATAATTCGTCAAAATAGAAAAATTGATAAAAAGTGCGTAAAGAAGCCCCGTACGATGGTAGCTTACAAAAGTAGTATCGCACAAAAACTGAAAAATTGCGAACAAATTTCAATCCCAACATCCGCTAAAATCTGCCCCACAGACACATTTCCAGCAGCATATCTCCTTGGTGCACATCGCAATATCTGCCAAAGACGTTGTTGCATCTAAAAGTTTCCGTCGGCAAGCGCAAACTTGTTCGATTGAAATCCGCAAAGCAGGGCAAAGTTTATTTTTCCGAGAGAACGGATAAGTTGAGTTACAGTTTTTCAATTTGTCCTAACCACCCGGTTGCATTCAGTAGGAAATATTTATCTGGCCGACATGAGTACCATCTAGACACACTACCGAGCTGCAGTATCAGCGTCAGCACTATTATCCTATACGTGCCATGCAAAGGACAAGATCCGAAGCGAGTGCTGGTTGATGAAAACTTCAAGTGAAACGGAAATCTTCTCTTCTTGCTTTTAATGGAAGAAAGGGAAGAATCCCGGACGAATCTTGCTGGGAAGGTCTGTTTTAGCAACTATACCACGCGGGGAAGGTGGTGTGAGGTAACTGTATTACAGACATAAATGTCTTATACGCTTTGGGTGTGAATTTGTTACTTTTTTACATCGTAAGATAAATACATTCAGTGTAATATATACGCTAGAAATCACGTAATAATAATAATCGATTTGTAAACGTCAACAGGGAAGCAAACATTATTCCTTAGAAGTACAGCTGTCAGGTATAATAACATTTATAATTAGTTTTATGGAAATAGCGTTCGGACTTCGTCTCATCAGAATCCGACACTAAGTGACAGGACTTAGCTAGCGCCTTTCCTTGTGGGACATCACGCTTGAATAGGGGTTTGCCCAGAAATACAAATGGTATATCCGGTTTTTGGACTTAGCGTCAATCCGGTACTAGCTTAGTCCTGTCACTAAGTTGACGTCGGATTCTGATGAAACGAGGTCGATACACAAATTTCATAACTAATTTTAGTTATAGGTTTCATGCTCTTCACGCGCAAAGATAGTGGTAAACAATTTTGTCCTTAATGGAGAAAAAATAGTTTTTATCTAAAGTGTTCACCATTGAAGAGAAATATAGCATAGCGCATATTGCATTGGCTTGCCAAGCCAAACCAAATGTTTCTATTTAATTAGTTCTAATCAATCGAACATGGGACCCTTTCCGCGGACGTCACGCTTGACTAGGAATTTGCTAAAGAACACAAACTGTGTCTCCATCTTTTGGAGCTAGCGTCAATCCGGCACTAGCTTAGTCCTGTCACTCGAACTCCCAAATATCCCCTACGAATTTGATTCCATTTTAAAACCTAGGGTTTTGATAGGTCGTTACTGTTATGCTATCTTATGACAAACGCCATTTTCGGGTAAACTGAGATAGATATACTACGTTACTTGCCTCTAAAATCTCTAAAAAGTGTCGTTTTCCGAATTTTGAAATTCTGCTTGATTACCGAGATGTGGCTGAACACGTAATGAGAAATTGTGGGGTTTTTGGTTAAAATCACTGTATCTTGGTATTGGCTCAAGTTATGTTGAAGGTTTTTTCTGTGTAAAAATATCTGACAAGCACAATGACAAAACTACAAAAAAAACTTATAAGTATTGCAAAAAAAATAATTTAGTTTTAAACCGGAAATATTACATATTTGGCAACCAAACCAAAAATTACTATTTTTCCTAGGTTTCTTGACTAATTTCCTTTTAAATGCATCTCACCAATTGTTTTTAGATCACATTAAGCTGATCTTATGAATACATGTTGATAATCGATGTATTATTGTTTGGAAAAATTTTCATACACGATTGTGACACGCCATACATATTTTGTCATCAATCTGCACTTATGATACGTGAAAGTGCGATTTTTGTTTACATTTCTACAAAAGTTCTCAATATAGTCATTTAGAATTAATTTAGAAATTAATGCAGGTAGAAGCATTAATTGTCTTCTCTGAATTGATTGTACCATTTGTAAGTGTCAGGATATTGAATCTAAAACTTAAAAAATCATTTTATCGAAACGTGCTAAATGGTGATTGTCAAAAGATAGCACATTATTGGCCTTGATCGCCGAGTGACATGTAATATGCGATAACCATGTAAGCCTCGAGCAAAAAATGCATGTTGCGTTTGCCAGTAGGGCTTTCTATGGTTTGCGTAGTAACGAGTAATTTTAGAAAATTTAAACTAGTTTCTAACAATATAATAACGAGTAGAGTAGAGTGGGGTTAAGTAGGTCAGTTTTCTTTGGCGAGCTCGTGCGATTGTATTTTTGCACTGATTTTGACAAACAAGCAACGTTTTGGCAGTAATGGTTTTATGCCTGTCTAAATATTTTTCAAGCTAAATCCAATAAGGCGAAGATACTTTTTTCGATATTTTCAAAATCTGGGGTACGATAGGTCGCTATATTCGATGCTAAATTAAACAATGTACACGCCTAGAAAATAACCGGTTCAACTTTTATTTGAAGAGTATTAATACTGCAGATTATTTAAAAATTAAATTGACGTCACTCTGGTAAGTAAATGAGAAGTGGAGAATAATGTGAAAAATCATGAAACAGCAAAAGGAAATGTTGAAAAACATGTTGTTTCGGCAGCTGCGTCTGGCTTTGTACTTGCGAATGACTTCTTCGGTGTCCTCGTCGTCGCTAGAGTGTAAAATTATAGTTGTTCATTCCGGCTCACGTGGTTGTTTAACTGTGGGACGATCAGTAGTGACCTATAGTGCCCCAAGCGTATATTTCATGTTGATGTCCGCATTTTTTCAAAAAATGATGTGCGCTGAATGGCTTCAATGTGTTCAATCATTTTGCTAATAAGGTGCCCAGATTACATTGCCGTATTCGAGTGGAGAACCGATTACTCTGATAAACAGGCGCATGGTTCTGAGAATGCTATCATCAGGTCTATAGTAAATTGAAACAAAGCATCGCAATGCACCATACCACTTTATAACTTGAAGGTTTTATCCCTTTTAATTTTTTTGCAATGGGAGACTACACGACCTCTCCATTTGTTGCCAGTTCTGGGATTCCTCAGAGTAGGCATCTTGGACCTTTCATATTCTTGCTTTACCTCAACGACTTGAATCTCTCGATAAAATGTATGAAATCATCATTTGCCGACGACTTTAAACTATTCCACCTTATTAAAACATCCAACGATGCTGAATTCTTACAGTCCCAGTTTTATATATTCATAAATTGATGTCATGTTAACAGGATGCAACTGAATGCTTCTAAATGCTCAGTCATCTCTTTCACCCGCAAACATTCCATGATCAAATTCGACTACAATATTTCACAGAGTATTCTTCAACGTAAATTGTCCGTGAAGGACTTGGGAGTTCTGCTTGATTCAAAACTAAATTTTAAAGAACACATATAATACACCATTTCCAAAGCATTCAAACTTTTAGGATTTCTTTTTCGTGTTACAAGAGAATTCGTTGAAGTACACTGCTTAGTAGCGTTATATTGTGCTTTGGTTCGTTCTACGTTTGAATATGCAGCTGTTGTTTGGGCACCTTATTAGCAAAACGATATTCAACGCAAATTTGTACGATTCGCGCTTCGGCGACTTCCATGGAGAGACCCTCTAGATCCTCCATCCTACCCTGATCGCTGATCGATCGCCTATCTGTTCGCCGGGATGATTCCAAAGCAACTTTTATCGCCGATCTTCTTCAATCATGAAACGACTGCCCTGCAGTTATTGGATTTCGACATCCGTCGTCGTGGACTTCGATTCCATTCAATCTTTTGTCTTCCTATTTCCAGAACCAACTATGGCCATAATGAGCCATTCGCCAGTATGTGCCGCTTATTCAACCGATGTTCCCATGTCTTTGACCTTCACCGTTCCCGTACCGTCACTAAGCGATTGTTTGTTAATTCCTTGCCAAGCTAGCTTTTGTCCTTATTATAGTTGTACAGTAATAAAAATTATAAGCTGTGTAATGTATCATTTGGATGTTTGTAATCTGTTAGTACAAAAGATGAGGAGGTTTGATGCCTACTGGAAAAAGGGTTTGAATGGAACCTAGCTCCATGGGGATTTTCCGTGCTCTAAATAAAACATAAAATAAATAAAATAACGCAACAACGGTTTCCTATGCTTACATTGTTCGTCATATTATATTCCTTTTTATTTGAAATTCCTCTTTTTTGAATAATAGGCATTAAAACGACATCGATGACTACCGCATCTGGTTTATACCGACCGGGGTTTTGGGGTTTCCCGTTACTTCTCAATCGACTGTGTTTTGGGGTCTGGCAGGCAGAGCTTCGACAGCAAAATAGTTCTGGGGGTCTTGGAGGAAGAGCTCTGCCAGAAAATCTTTCGTAGGAATTCGATCACCGAACACTTTTTTTTGGATTTTCACATACGCAGTTCTTGCTACACTACCACCAGCGAAAGTGTCGTCTATGTAGATCCGGCGAGGAGTTTTCAGCGCTAAATACATGTCTTTGAAGAAAAGCACAAACATCAACGGTCCCAAGTAGCTTCCCTGCGTTATACCTGGTAATCTCCAATGATAACCATTATCTCTCGATCTGAGAGCTAGGATCGAAGCAGCTGCAAAACCTATCGCTGATTTCAAATTTCTGCATTTTGTCGATTGTTATATGAAATCTAGTGGATAGGTTGGTATAAATAATACCAGTTTGAGCGCGACAATCCATACTCCCTTTTATGTAGGATGCTGGAATCGGCAGGTTAGTCGCTGTTCAGCGTCCAGGCGTGTTAATTCTGGATGAAATACTTTTCTATTTCGTTTATTTGACACGGCTCAATGCGTTTTTATATTTACAATGTTTAAATAAAAATGATTACATAGTATTTTATTGTATATTCATCGAATCTTGTGTATGCGAGTTGTTACTTCGCATAAAGATCTATTTTCTTGTTAGAGATCCATTACCTGCATCGCTTGCTGTTGCTTGGGGATCACTTAGTCCGATTTATCTCGGCATATCGTTTTTGTCCATGCTGTCCTATTGGTGTCGTATGGGTTTTCACGATTACCTGGTTTGAGTTGTTTGTGAGACCTACGGATCACGATCATGTATCCGTGTTTTTTATCATACATTTCATTGTCTGTGGTGCTGACAGTTGATTGGGAAATAGTAGGCGCATCACAATGATCGGACATGCTGTGTATAGGTTCTGTTGTTCCCGCAGCTGTTGGTGCCTGAGTTGCAACTCTGGTTGTTTGTGATTTGGTGGATGTTGATGAGGGTTGTGTGTTGGGTTTGCTTGCATTTGATATCGTTTCGTTAGAAGTTTGTGCGCATGGTTTCTCTTAGTGTGTTTTTTTGTTACAGAACTGGCACATAGGTGTTTGTCCTTCATATGTGCACAGCGTGATTTGAGATTTGACTACGCTTCCTATTTTGTATTGAAAGTTCAGGTATGAAAGAATAGGTTCCTTCACTCGCATTCTCACGACACGAACACGGTTGGAAATACCCTGGAAAAATATTTTTCAAGTTTGACGGATTCCACCGTTATGTATTCTGACATAATGGTTATAATGAATTTATTGGTAGTAGTTATTTGAAATGTTATCAATACAGCATTACGAGTGTGGTGGAATTGGATGACGACGAATTCCGTAAATCTATGCTTCATTTGCACTTTTATTAACACTAGTACTTCGTGAACACTAGGGCTGATTGGGCAGTGTTTAAAGCTAGCGGCAATTGTATTGTACTGAAGACTGTTCAAATTTTTCTGCTGTATTTCAAACATCTTGAAATAAACGACCAATACCGCCCCGATGAAAGTAACGATGCTTTATTATTCATACTAGCTTGGGACCACTGTTATTTTTTGATTGCTTTGCTTGCTTATTGCTCTGGCGCGGTACATGTAGACAGCAGACATTAAGTAGCAGAGCGATTTTAGATTCTGATCTGATTGGAATAAAAAACTAGACTCATAAGGTCCTGTTATTAACTCTGAAGTGGTTCCATAAACACCAGCTCTAGAGACTCGTTATGAAATTCACATTTAGTGAATCTGTTTCTCTCTCCCAGGAATTTGTCATAAGATAGCACGTCAGCAACGATAGCGAATGGTTGAAAGTTGTCTAGAAAACAACATCCGAATTGTGCTTACTTGATATTTGAAGGGGAACAATTCGCTTCGTTCAATCTACGCCGAGTGAAGAATTCTCCTCCACTGGACCCGGTTCTGGGCCAATCTCTTCCAGTCACCCTGGACATTGAGTGCTTTTAGGTCCTCTTCCACTGCAAACAGCCATCGTGTACGCGGCCTGCCACGGAGTCGTCGGCCTCTTCCCTACTGAATATTATCTTCGCCTGTCGTTCTTTCGGCATTCGTGCCACATGACCAGCCCACCGCTGCCTGCTGTTTTTTATTAGCTTGACAATATCCACTCCTTTATATACTTGGTATAACTCGTGATTCATGCGAAGCCGCCAGATGCAATTTTCTTCTTTACCGCCGAGTATTGTTCGCAGCACCTTACGTTCGAAGACACCGAACGCTCTACGATTAACATTCTTTAACGTCCACGTTTCATGGCCGTACAAGGCAACCGGAACTATCAATGTCTTGTACAACGCGAATTTTGTGTTCGTCTGCAAACTATGGGACTTCAGCTTACTACGAAGTCCGTAAAAAACACTATTTCTATATCAACATTTGAATAGGGCTAATCAGATTTGTAAACAAACTTTTGTTTTGCTGATTTCTCCTAATTTGTTATCATTTCAACACAGAAAACATTTGAAATTGATTCTACCAAGGATAAAGATGTTGATTCATGTGTATTTTTCATGAAATTCAACTCGGTAGCGGAATAATGAGCGAAATAAGTTTGTTTACAAAAGTCTCATTAGCCCTTTTGAAGAATTACTATGGATTTGCCTTTTCACCTCGCGGGTAACATCTTTATCGCACGTCACTAGAGCACAGACTAACAGACATAACACTATGAGGAAATTCCCTCAAAAAACATCGATCCGACAATTGGTCGGTGTTAGGTCAGACCGGACTAAGTGACAATTTATTGATTTCGAGAAAAACGAGTTTAAAGTTTGAATCGCAGCACCCTTTACATTATAATTGGAAATTAATTTTCACCATTATTCTTGCTTATTGTTACATATTTCAAATCTGGCAAAAGTCGAATGTAGCTGAAGAAATTCTTTATCAAGTGCTATCATTATCTCATTTTTTGATGTTTTGCGACTTGGTCCGGTCTGACTAAACACTGACCAATTGTCCCAGAACACTAGCTCCACCTTTTATTCACGGTCCCAAACACTCATTTTCTGGTGGGTTACCCCTCAGGTTTGGGAACAATTTTTCCCTAGTGGTCTATCCCCCATATGCTTGTTCATATGTCAGTGGCACCATAATTTCAAATGTGGCCACATTCCCACTTACAAATATATTTGAAATGACCGTTAAAGCGGACGAAGTTTTGTTTTTGAGTGTTATGTCTGTTAGTCTGTGACTAGAGTTCCAAGGTCCACAAATTCTTCCACTACTACAAATTTATCACCACTTCACCACCAACATCACTGCTGTCTCCCTTTTAAAAGGCACGAATACCTCTTCCACTGCTCGACAGTCGATTCCAATGATATCAATACCGTCCGCAAATCCTAGGAGCATATGCGACCGAGTGACGATGGTACCGTTCCTTTGCACACCTGCTCTCCTGATGGTACCTTCAAGAGCAATGTTGAACAGCAAGTTTGACAGCGCATCATCCTGCTATAATCCGTCTAAGGTTACTAAGGACGTCGAAATCTCATCCGCAACCCGAACACTTGATTTCGATCTATCCAGCGTTGCACGAATCAGCCTAATCAGTTTCTTCGGAAAACCATGTTCCACCATTATCTGCCATAACTCGTTTCTTTTCACTGAATCGTACGCCGCTTTGAAATCAATAAACAGATGGTGTGCCGGCAAGTTGTATTCCCGGAATTTACCTAGGATCTGTCGCAGGGTAAATATTTGATCCGTTGTTGATCGGCCTTCACGAAAATCACCTTGGTATTCGCCGACGAAAGACTCCTCCAACGGCCTCAATCTGTTGAACAGAATACAGGACATAATTTTGTACGCCGAATTGAGGAGCGATATTCCTCGATAATTGGCGCACTCCAGTCTGTGTCCCTTTTTGTATAAGGGTCAAATGGGGCCCTCTAGCCAGTCAGCAGGTAGTTCTTCTTTTTTCCATACCTTCAAAAGAGTACAGTGAAGTATTTCGTGCAGCTGCTCACTACCGTGTTTGAAAGGTTCGGCCGGGAGCTCGTCCTTTACAGCAGCCTTACAGTTTTCCAGCTCTTTGATTTCCCTTTTCACCTCTTCTAGCGTCGGAGGCTTGTCCATCGTCACTTATCCTTATTCTGTTCGTTGACGCGCTAACATTCTCTCCATTCAACAATGTCTCGAAGTGCCACCCAAATGCAACCCATCTATGCCCGCCTCTAGATATGGCTTATTTTCTGCCATTCAAAAAGCCATGGAAAACTTTATTGAAACAGTGGAGAAAACAATACACCGGTTGTATTCTAAAATGCTGGTTCCCGCAACTTTAAAAAAAACTCTTCAAGCAATTGAAGCATACAACGAGCAGGAAAGGAATGCTGGTTTCAAGGTGACCGGTATTTTTCCATTTAACAGTCAGAAGGTTTTGAAACGGATTTCCGCTGATCAGTGCGTGCAGAGAGTGACCAGTGAATACTCATTTGTAGAGCAGTTGATTCAGCTACTGAAGGATACGCGATTTGGAAAATGATCAGAACGGTCCCTTCCAAAAAGAAGATGGTGGATATACAATCGGGAGCGAGCGTGTCAGTGGATCAGACTCAACAGCTTCTAGAAAGGAAATTGAAGAGGAATGAGAACAGTATACTGTAGTTCAATAGTGATCAAAAAGGAACCGAGTGTAGAAGAGGAAAACGAAACTGCTATATTGAAAACTGTGAAAATAAAAGTGGATACAAGTAAAGAAAATACGACTGGTAAACAAAAGGGACCAGCTAAAGTTGTGTTCAGCAGAGAACCTGAACGAGGTTGTCGACTTGAAGACAGACACCGCACTTGCTGGCTGTACGCATTCGTGCAAGTTTTGGAAAAAAAAGAAAATCAATAAAACTACTATCTTTCAAATTGAATTGACAGATTGTAAATCTATTCTGATCTCCCACTCCCATCGTCACAAAATATAAATCACCCACTCTTCCTACAATGGAAAAAAAACCAAATTGTTAGAGTAATGGATCCCACTGGTTGTTGAATTTGTATGCTATAACGTATGCCAACAAGTTGTTTTATCTCCAAGTTTTCAAAAAAAAAGCCCCCCTCCAAACGCTAGTCGGTTTGGCGTAGCCATAGTGAGCAATCAAAATCGCACTTAGATTTATTAAAAATTAAAATTTATGAATCTGTATATTTTTATGCCATTCTAGCCGTACAGGAAGCGCCAGTCCTGTTGAACGGATTCGAGTTTATCGTGACGATTTGTGTAGCAAAATCCCCACCCGCCCACGCATGGTATGGGGTTCCGGAGGATTGGAGCTCGGATGGAAAAGTTTTATTTATTATTGCTCCCTATACATTCGTTATGATCACGGAAAAGTACAAACAAGTGGTTGCTCATTGGAGCGGAATGGAATCTTCCTCGGCGTCATTACAACTTTCTGCTCAGTCACTGTAAAGAAGTTTGATATGGTTATGACAAGACGATGAAGAGGGATCTCTAAAGTTTCAAAGATTTTTCGAATAAAGAGGTGGGTTTTTCGATTGAAATGCTTCTGGGAAGGTGGGCGTTAGAAATATGAACAGGTAGACAAATAAAATTCCGCACTGATCCGGTTTTCAACTTTAGTCAAGTGATTTTCAGTTTGCAGGCTCAAACATAATGGCAATTAGCCAGATAGCTTAGATTATAGGAGAAACTTGCGCAATAATCACCCCTACCCCGTGCAATAAAATTTAAACAAATTTGTTTAAAGGCGCCCGAGATTATGCTCCATTTTTGTTGGCCAAACACAAACAACAGCCACCGCGAAACCGCTTCCAACACTAGTTAATCGACCAGCCCGTTTGCTGCCGGTGTGTATCAACTACCGTGGAAAGCAGGCACCTCATCCCACACGTAAATATAAGCCTTCCAGCACGGTCGGCAACCGGCTTCAACTACATATAATCGCTTGTTCGAACTCCCTGCGGCGCCACAAAATGAAGGAATTACATTAGAAGATTAATAAAACCGTGTTCCTTCTTTCGCCCTTGTTTGCTGCTCGGTTTTGTTCAGTGCTTTCTTGCCGTCCACCGACCAACCCGATGTGGGTGTTAGTAGTAGTTGCCGTCATAACTGCCGAAACCAGTAACTGCTGACCGTCACCAGTCACCAACAGCAGAGCAGTTGCGAAGCGATGCTCCGAGGCTTGTGGAGTAGCAAAAGGAAAACAAATTGCAATTACCGGTATTTGAATAATTGTTGCACAAACATTCTGTCCAGTATGGTGTGCATTCAGTGCACGAATTTTTGGCTGGGTCGTGTTTTGTTGCTTATGTTTTGTTGTAAGTTTTTCACTAATGCCTGGACGAACATGGGAAAATAGTTCCGAATTTCGTGAATTAAGTGCCATGAATTCTGGAACAATCACGTTTTTACGCTACGAAAACAGGACCATTAACAAAAATCATGTGTTTTATAATTATGTTCAATTTTTATTCAGTAACGGTCATATAACTCTTTTATTAGTAGAGATATTTGTGTTCGATTGGTCATCTTCTGCCATGGTTTCCGCCATGACATTACAAAATCAATTTTTTGTACGTGAACTAGTTCTTTAAGAGAACTTTGTGAACATTATTCATAAAATCAACGGTTGACTCGTAGGTATTATATTTTATTCTTAGATTCATCGAACCGTGTGAACTGTTTTATGATTCCTAGTATAACTGTTGCGTCTGGCCATGCGTGCCCATGAAATAGTTCATAAGATCACAAAATATTGTTCATATGTTACTGACTTGGGTCGTGATTCCTAGTATAATAGTCACGACTGACAATTCGTACTCGTAAAATAGTTCACAAAACCAAAAAATATTATTCATGGTTCCTAGTACAATATTCACGACTAATGATTCGTGCTCGTGAAATATTCACAGATTCTGAATAGAACTGGTTCATGATTCCATTATTACATTATTCGCGAACTATATTGAGTGCTTGTGATATTTAGAATGTATCCAATTTCATGCAACTCTGCTCATGATCATGAAATTTTCACGTGAACATCTTTCACAAAATTTGCATTTTGTTCATGAAATCGTCGCTGTTGTGCTATCTTATGACAAGCGTCATTTAGCACTTTTCGAGAAAACGATTTTTAAAGTTTGAGATTGAATATCTTGAAATTTATAAATGTTAGAAGCTTTTTCGGAGAAGGCAATCGATGGTTTTATCTTTTCTGTAGTAATCTCATAAAGCATAAAGCGACGATCGGTTGACTATATTGACAGTATATTGCGCGGTACCCGGGTAATAGGAAACCCATAGCTTATCGGATTTTGACAAATTGGGCCAGAGCCCGAATATTTCGTCTGCATTAATAGCACCATGCTTTCTTTGGAAAAGTTGTTGTGCGTATTTAGACCTACAATTTAGAGTAGTTGGATATCCAACTAGTTGAGAGCTGTTCCGCCAGGGGTGCTTTAAAAGAAAGTAAATAAATCGAACCTCTCGTCGTGAATGTGACTATCATTGAATGGGTTTAGCATGAAATATATCGAATTACTGATTTTTTTTGAATAGTGGTGTCTCAGGAAGATTTGTTCAGAAAGTCCAGAGCTTCTGGAAGGTGAAAATAATAACTCGGCATTGTTCCACCAGGCGGCGCTAGTGCGAATGTAAATGTTCAACTAATGTCAAAATTATTCTCATATCTCAATAACGAGAATATTTAGAGGGGTACTGTCGTCAATTAAGTTGCTCGAGAAATCAAATACAACCAGATGGTGACAGGTTAGTTTGGGATACTCTCACTATGTGGCGCTAGTGAGCGTACTACCTTGCAGCACATCTATACTATAAAAATGAAAGTGTTTTGCGATGAACGAGCATCACGGCTAAACCGCTGCACGGATCGACTCAAAACTTTGCATATGGGATCATCCATAAATGATGTAGCATTGTATGGGGGAGGGGGGAGTTTTGTAGTTTGTGATGATGTGTGATGACAGGGGGGGTAGGGGGTCATGTCATGCTACGTAGCTTTTTTAAAGGGGAATAGAATAGAATTTAAAAAAAAATTTGCCGTCACAAGGGGGGCAGAGTTACCGTCAAGCTACGTAATTACCAGGGGGGGTATAAAGAGGTTTGTGACGAAATGCTACGATGGGGGAGGGGGTGTTAAAAATCACTCAAAAATTGCTACGTCATTTATGGATCATCCCTATGTGCTCAGGAAACTTCTGGGAAGGTTATAGGCATGATTTTTGTCACTTCCATATTATTTGATATATGTATTTCTCCCACCAAGGTGGTGGCCATGGTTGATGGGGACGAGCCCTGAAGAAGAGGGGGGGGGGGGGGTAACAGTTACAGTATCAGTCAAAATTGGGGCATAACCAAAGTGCTGAAAGAATGCAACACTGTTGAATAAAACGAATTCACGAAGTATATGATCGTACACTGACATACATAAAAGGAACCAATCGACTCTTTGGTGGTATTCTGATTCTGTTAACCGACGATCTTCGTCAAATTTTCCCCGTTATTCCACAATCAACACCTGCAGACGAAATCGATTCGATTCTTGCTCAATGATCCCATATCATTGGGAATATGTTACGAAAACAACACTTTTCACTCATAAATGTTTTCTTTTATGGAATGTTTCGTCAGTGAAAAATTCATCAAAACAACTTTTGTATGTTTACAATAGAGTTTACCAGTGGATCGTAAGACCGCTTGAGCTTCAGGTGATGATCTTAGCAAAAAGTAACTTCAACGCATATTCACAAACTCCTATAATCATAATTGGCTTTACGATAAAACTATATTCCCGGATGAAAATTAACGTTAGTATTTAGTGTGTTTTCGCCGTTTGACGTAGAATAAGTCCAGCAGTTTTACAACAAAGTTTAAATTAACCATTAATATTACTGTTGAAATAAATTGATATTACTGTACCATTACAGTGAAAAGTATGGTTTTGTTGCTGTGAATTTTCATTCGGCCTGATCAAAAATATAGCATATTTCTATGTTATCATCAAATTATAATCATATTTTGATCTCAGTTTATATTTTTCAAACATGACATCTATGCTATCAATAAGAAATTTCCACATCTTAATGAGCTTTATTTTCTCTCACTGATAGCAGTAACAGTTATTTTTCTGCTCTTGATTAAGGTTTAACTGAAAATGTCCCAATATGCGGCCATCTTTGAAAACGCAAAAAGCAGTTTTCTACTCTACACATCATATAATATTTATGAAAATCGATCAATGCATTTGGGGTATACTGATTGATTTTGCCAACTGTTTGGAAAAAAATTGGCATTTTTGTTTTTAAAGATAACCGCTTTTCCAGGCTTTCTCAGTTGAAATTCTATTAATCATTATAACGACCAAAACGAGTTATCATTACCGAAAACATCACAATATTAAGTTTAGTTTTCAATTTGATAATATTTACTCACGAAACGAATCTAATCAATAAACAATTTCATCAACAACTGCCCAATCAATTGATATAGTGTTAAGAGACGACGAATTATCCGATCGTGTTCTTGAACTCGGAAATATCACCATATCAGTAAACTCGGCTCACCATTTATACTACTGAGAAACATTGAATAACCAATATTGCACAATCGTACTAGACTGTAAAACATAATGCCAAATAATTATGAGCTCATTCCGCGCATTCCCACTGGAGTACTATTTGAATTTAAATTAGATGAAGATGGTGCAACTTAAATATTGTTTGTTTGTTTTAATGTTTTAAATAAATTTTGGATATTTTCACCATTCATAATACTGTTCCTTTTTCTTTTTATTTAACCTTCCGGCAGTCGCGCTAGTGCACTGAGTACACGCTGTTCTGAAAATCTAGCGGAATCGTCTTAAAGCAGCTACGGCTGCTCCTTTAGTGAGCCATTTGCGCGACTTCCGGAGGGTTAAATAATGGAACTTTTGAACAATGTCTATTGTGAATAATGAACAAAGATTAAGATTTGGAACCTATGGAAGCTTGCAGTATTATGGGCAGTATCAGCATTAGGCTACGGATGTTTCGTTTGTGACCTTATTTAGAAGCAGCAATATTCTTATATTCGTTGAATGAATGATAAAATGCATTATTCTTTCTTTCATAATCAAGGCATTTTTTTCTCCTTGGACAATTGCACCATGCATGTATGTAAGAACTAATTTAAGTGAGATAGATTTTGAACAAGAGTATTGAGCCTATTTAGTCATCTGCATTTTATCGGTTATACTTCGAGAAATTTACGTAAGTTGAGTTTCCGCTTGCAAAGCATACGGTCTGCTTCTTTTATATGAGCATAGATTTCTTGAAGTCTATTCAGCAGAATAAAATGTTGATAGTATTTGATCAGCTTCCAGAGTAATTCTACAACATCAAAAAAAAGTTAAAACAATCAGGCTCGTACCATCCGAGGTCATTATCGCCGAGAAATAAGTCCCTCTAAGTCAGTGTTTTTCAACCGGCGGTGAATTCACCCCCAGGGGTACGTCAGATTATGAATTTTTCCGGGTAAACTTCGACACAAGAGTCGATGAAATAAAACACCCCGGCATGGCAATTAGTGAGGGCAAAAACTAACTCATTCAATGAGTTTCATCGTCGCACAATGCTTAGGGTGGAAGTTTTCCGTGACTTAACTTTTTGTCGGCTCCGACAGCATAGGTCATTAAATTGACTTTACGCTTGTCCGGACATGCCGCAGACTCAGGTGATTCGCATTTAATGCCAAAAGATCCTGACTACTGCGTTGCAGAAGACAAAAAGCTAAGTAACCGGGAAACTCTAAGCTTGTTCATTGACCCTACTCCACGCTTTTCTAAACTTTCTTACTTCAAATCCTTGCTCTCTCTTGAGTACTATGGCTCTTAATATTTGAAAAATACTTCACCTTCCAGTCCCTTGCTAATTATATGTCGTTACAATATAAAAAAAAATTATGTCTAACGTACCAACACTCTCTCTCTATCAGGGACATCCTCGCAAACGATCCAGTACACGAAGACATTCTTCTGTCATTTATCAAAGATGCTGAACTCTACGAATAAGTATTGTCGGATCCAAATTAAGTGGGCCCTTCTACTCGCTACACCATAGCTATGAAGCTACAAAAAATCACAACGAAAAAAGAGACGTCATTTCATTGCATTGTTCAGTGTTTTTTTTGTCAAAAACGTGTGATGAATTTTTCACGCGAAAATGGTAAAGTGTCTAACAATGATTTCTTATGGATGTTTAAGAAGATCCAAGACCTTCATTATGCTAATGTACACACTGTACAAACTGAAAAATACAAATGACATAAACAATATTGCGACGCATTTGTCTATTTCTTAATAGAATTTTACATGTTTTGACATGTAAAAAAAATTGTGTTTCTTTTGATGTAAAACTCGGCTGAAGAAACTGGAAAATTGTGAGCTATTACATATTTTTTCTTGTTCTTGAATGTAAATTTAAGTGAATTGTGACGCTCCCTTTATATTATATCTTGCGAGATGTAAATATTTTTAACCGTTATGTGTCCAACAAAAAACACCTTTAACAGGCCAACGACGGTATTCGGGTACCCACAAATTTAAATGCTCATAACTATGGCTTGCTTTAACCGATTTGGACACTTTTAGATGTTTTGGATTCAGGAACTCGCCCACTTTTTGATTCTGTAAAATTGAACCGGATGAATCGATCTGGTTCTTGGTTATCCGGATTTTTCGGAGTAATGTTCCAGTACTAGGGTATGATTTGTAAATTTTAATTATGTCCCAACAATATGAGTATCAAAACTCTTCAAATTGTCCCAGAAGTCCGTTATTTGTTGTTACGGGAAGCTATGGAAATTTGAAAAATGAAATTGGAATGGAATGGTCACTTACGGCCCCACGGGAACCTGCTCCGGATTGTCCGTTGCGGGGTCAAATCACCAAATGGTTCCCAAAATCACGAGATACTACCTGCTGATGCAATTTACAGAATTTTGATACCCATATTGCTAGTATTCCATTGAAGTTCACAAATAGAATCCCAGCACTGGAACCTGCTTTCGGAAATCCGGATTACCGGGAACCGAATGAAGTAACCCGATTAATTTTTACCAAGTCCAAAAGCGGATGAGTTCCCGAATCTAAAACACCCAAAAGTATCAAAATCGGTTCGAAATTACCTTAGTTATTTGCATTTCAGTTTTGTTGGTACCCGGGTACCCACGTCGGCCTGTTACGTAGTAAAAAAAATCAGGAGCCCCTCCTCGCTACCCCCTTACTATATCAGCAATATTATTAACCCAAAAGCATAACTCAGTGAAGTTCTAAGATGTCACAAAGTTTCAATTTAAAGCTATAGATAAAACATGGGAATTTCATGAATTGAAACCTAAAAAGGTACCGTAAACCGGGGTGACTTTGATCATCGGGGTGACTTTGATCACTCGAAACTTTTTTCGTAGAACGCTTATTAAACCAGAATAGTCTACCGAATCATTTTAATTTGAAATGATTTTTTCTCTAAACTTATAAAATACTGATTTGTTATACTTTTTTAGTATATTTTTCGGTTTTTGGGTACAAAAACCACAAAAAAAAACGAAATTTGACTTTACCTTATTTTACGAAGCTTCGTAAAGTGTCTATTTTTTATAAAACAAGTAAATCTCAGATTTGAGCAAGAGTAATAAATTACAAGTGAGTATTTATTTTCCTTTAGATTGGGATATGCCAAATTTAGTTTTAAGAGTTTGTTTATTTTAAATGCTTTTTTGTGAACCTGGTTGGCAATTATTTCAAACTATTTTAAGCTAAAATTCGCAACATTTTTTTAATGTTCAATATTCTAACGTGTTAAAATGGGTGAAACTTTTCGTACATTGATAAAGCAAGAAAATAAATCAATTTTAGCAATTTTAAAGGTTTTAAGAACCTTTTATTCTAGTTGGACACAAATTATACGAATTTTGATTACTCGAATTTTACGGTATATTGCAATACTTTGTATAGTACCAATTAACATCTCTTTAACAATGAGTATCTTTCCGGAATTAGTTTAAACAAACATTTGAATGAAAAACATTGACATCAAAAGCTTAATGTGGGTGAACATGCAGGTTATCAAAGTCACCCCGGAATACGAAAACGGACATCAACTTGAAATCATTTTTGGAAAAATGGCTGTAAGCAGACAATTGTAGATAAAATCATCCAATCTTGTTTTCCATACATCAGTACATGGTTTAAAAATATTAAACTTGAAAAAAAATGTTGCGTCTAAAAATATGTAATGATTACTTTGAAAAATGATCAATTTCACCCCGGTTTACGGTACCCGGGTACCGCGTCGGACACATAACGGTTAAGTGTGTAGTTACAGTGATTAATCCGTCCTAAAGTGAGATATATTCTATATTTACATTAATTTCCACAATTTTTGTTTTTAAGAGAATGCCTTCTACACTATATAGTACACCGAGCAAAATTTGCATTGAATTTCCATAAAAACGTCTTATGACTTTCAGACATAAGGATTTTAAATGGATTTTATAAGTCTGTCTTATGATTTGGAGGGGAAATTTTCCAAATCCATCTCTTATTATTTCCATAAGACAGTCTTATGAAATTTATGAAAATGTCCGAATGAACGCCATAGGTGCCCATTTATGAAAATTGCTGACATTTATAAGTAGAAAACAGAGTAGAAATAACGATTTCCATAGAACAGTCTTATGAAATTCATCACAATGTTCGAATGAATGCCATAAGTTATTTATTTATGGATATTATTGTGCATTTATATAAAAAATAGAGCATGGATGACATTTCTCGTGCATTTCTAGTAGACAAAAATCAGCAGTAAAAATCAACCTTGAGAGGATATTTGGTTTTACACAAACCGACATAACCCCACAAAATGAGCCGGATGAACTTCGTTTGACAATTCTCGGTGGTTTGTTAACATGGGAGTTACGTGAGTTAGAATGTAACGGATGGGCCCCCTTTGCACTCGAACTCACGCTACTGACAAAGTAAACAAACCACCGAGAATTGTCAAACATGAACGTCATTCATCAGGAGTTCATTCGTGTGGTCATATTGTAGAACTCAATCCGGGACAAATGAACCGCCAAGTGTAGATCCCTTCAGAAGATTGAAGAGAAAACTCTCATTAAATATTAAAATTTGTACATAATGAGCAATGCTTCGTCAATATTTCCTGGGAAACTGGGCTTAGACAACTGGGAGACTGGACTTGACAACTGAATGATAATGATTGTTACTTCTCAAATGATTTTGATAATTATAAAATACGCGCCAGACACTAATTATATGTACAACTTAATTCATTTCAAATAATCGGATTTCTTCTGTAAAAATCATAACCATGTAAACTGATTTAATGCTCACAGTAATTTATTGAATAACATAAAAAGCAATTATTTAAAATTTTGTTGCAATTTGACTAAAAATCTCACTTCTTTTGCTTCAAACAGCGGTAACCAAAAGGTGCTGGCCTGAAACTATGAGCTCCTGGTTGGCCGTCCAAACCAGTACTGAATTCATAAGAAACAATTATGAACTTTCCACAAAAGTGAAATTCTTACACGCATATATTGGAGCGAAGTCATAAGACTGTTTTATGAAATACATTATTTGTACGTCTATGGAGTGCATGAATAAAAATAGATGAATTCATAAGCCTGCCTATTCTAAAGCGTTCAATGGCATCGTCAGAAAGTTGGTTCATATGCCGAGACTTATGAAATTCTCAGATGCTTTTTGCTCGGTGTAGGATTCTTGAACTTTTAAGAACAATAAGTAGAGTTTCAATATAACGAATCGTATCTAAATACTCATATAAATAATTCTCAATATATTCTACTTCATTAGGTTGTTTCTCTGACATAACCCACCCATCTTTTTTTATTTTCGTATTCTCGATTTTGAATCATTCATTACGATATTCCGTGCCGTAAATTCGCTTATCCTATGTCTCTTCTTTATTTTCCTCTTGGAACGTCCTTTCTTTTTTGGGCCAAAGACACTTCATTCGAGTCAACTTGCTACTTTTACGGGGACTGAAATGTTTTTTTTTGTTTTGACATTTACGTGAGGCTCAGATCACAAAGACGATACCACTTCCTACGTCATGCTGCAACAGTCAAACTAAAAGTTTTCTTTTATTCACTGCTTCCAATCGTACGAGTTATGGCTTACATGCATTTAAGAAAAAAGTAAATTTACATATATGCACTAGGGTGTCCCAAAATGACATCATGTTAAAAAAGTCATCGGGCTCACTTCTTAAATGAAAGGTTAGGGTATTAGGAGCTCTTTCTTCTTCTGAGTGAATTTGCTAAAACGTTTCCTACTGGTGGCGAATTTTGATTTTCTGAAAAATGGGCTGATTTTTGATAAAATTTCAAATTTAAGCCTGTTGAAGTGGACCTGCACTGTCATTGATTTTTTCAGCATTTTTTATTTTTCTGGAGATCCAAATGGAGAAGTTTGGTTAGTTAATTTGTATACATTTTGAGTTATAAGAGCGGCAGAGCCATTATAACTTAGTAAAAAGTGAATTTTTTGGTGTTTTTCAGTATTCTTTCTTCAAAACTGGATATCTACAGAATTTTAAAAGTATACAAGACACTTTATACAGTTGAGCCGAATAAAGGGGCGTAATTTCGCTGAAGAAAGTGTATAGCTACGGCTAATAGGGTATGAGTTATTTAAGTTTTTGTTAGATAATCTGTGACATTTTTAGCAATTCATAAAAAATAATGCTATTCCAAAAAGTAAATCAGTTCAAATGTGCTTTGACCACACATTGTTTTTCGGAAAATAGAAGGAAAATGATGAAAATGACGTTTTCTGTACGTCTTTAGTATGTCAGGACGAGGTTTAATGTGCATCTTATGATTTTTTTGTATCTTAAATTATAAAAATAATGATAACTTTGCTAATGATGCCAAGTCTCTAATTATTTTTTGAAAAGTTAATTCTCCATAATTACTTCTAGGAGGAATCTTCAACAAAATAATTATGTCAGAAGATGCGCTGTATTCTGTTGTAAAACTTTTTCGAGGATATTTGCCCCAAATTTGGCTATTTCGGAATTAGGTGATCTAAACAGTAAATTTCAGTTTTTCAACACTCACCTCACTCTTCTGCATTTTTCTCTACTTTAAAGTTTCTAACATGGAAATATGACCTTATATATAAAATGTGAATACGCCAATCAATTCAGCCTTCAAATATATGCCATAACTTGCCATTAACTCGACATATTTGGTTTGATTTTAATGATTTTCAAAACCGCTAGGGTACTATTAGTACAAAATAATTTAAAAAAAAAATCGTCAAATGCTCATAAAAACCGATTCTGATACACTAGAGACAAGCGAAAAACGCCATTTATCATCATTTTCATTCTATTTTCCGAAAAATAATATGCGGACTAAGCACACTTGAGTTGTTTTATTTTGTAGAACAGTGTTATTTTTATGAATATCATAAAATGTCAAAAGGTTATTTAACAAAAACTTAAATAACTCATAACCCATTGGCCGTAGCTATACACTTTCTTCAGCTAAATTACGCCCCTTTATTCGGCTCAACTATATAAAGTATTTTCTATACTTTTAAAATTTTGTAGATACCCAGTTCTGAAGAAAAACTACTGAAAAACACCAAAAATTTCACTTTTTACTAAGTTTTGATGGCTCTGCTGCTCTTATAACTCAAAATTTGTACAAACTAACTGACCAAACTTCTTCATTAGGGCCTTCAGAAAATAAAAAAAATGCTGAAAAAAATCTGAGGTCGTTCAGGAGCACTTCTAGAGGCATGCATTTGAAATTTTACCCAAAATCGGCCCATTTTTCAAAAGATTAAAATTCGCCACCAGTAGGGAGCATTTTATCAAATTCACGCCGAAGAAGAAAATACTCCTAATACCCTAACCTTTCATTTAAGAAGTGAGCCCGATGACTTTTTTAACATGATGTCATTTTGGGACACCCTAATATGCACATGTGAAACGGGAACTTTCTTTGTATGACAGTGGAAACAATATCACTTATACGGTATCTTTGTCATCATTTGAGTACTAAATTTTTACTCAAAACAAGTAATTGAAATATTTTTCTTGCCTATCAGAGAAACCAACTATAAAAAAACAAGTGGGAATACTACTTTCAATTACTACTCCTCCATCTCGCAGATTTCTTTCCGAAGAAAAAGGTCGCCTTTTCTCTGATCTCGCTTTCTACCGGATCAAAGGTTGTACCCAGAAAAGCTTGACCGATGATCCGTAAAAATGGCAAAGCGGATAAACTTTCTGTATGGAAGAAAATCAATTTAATTTTCATCGGAAAATGAGTTCAAATTTGTATGTAATTCAAACGTCTCCGCCTCCTGCGAATAAAGTTGCACTATCGATTGGTCCATTTGCTGGTATCCCCCATTGCTCGGACCAACAGTAGCCTGGTTGTTGTTTGATGATAGCACCCGAATGGTGGTGTGTTTGCTGGAGCGAAGCTTATAGCAGCAACTAAAGATCCCAATCGAAAGCAATGTGCACTGTGCAGTGGAAATTCTCACATCGAAAACGAACTATTGTTGGGTCTGTGGATTTCACAATCCTACAGAAATGACTGACTGTACGGGTTCCATCGTCCCCGGGGAGGGACAATAACAATTCGTTCAAAGCGTGCTGGACTTTGGAAGCTTTGAGGTTTTCGGCTATAGAAAAAAAGAACTGCATACCACTGTATTATGTGTGTGTGTGCCCAGCAGTGCACGAGCATGCAGTGAATGAATGTCATTAGTACGGTGGGATTACTCTATAACGATTCTTTGGGGACACGGGCGACTCGGGAGTCGACTGCTTGCTGGTAGCCAACCGCTGTGGTGCAATAATATTTAGTTATACTTTATGGGCGTATGGAGCCATTGAGCATATAATTTTAAACAATTTCTCTGTCTAGACATGCTGCACTTTGCCCAGAGCCTGCCGACTGTGCTTACTAAGTTCGAGTTGGTTTAGGACTTTTGTTGACCTTCCTCCCACCGAGCCGAGAGAGGACCGACGAACGCTATCGACCACCGGTGAAAGTTACGTTCCAACCGACGACGACTACGACTAGGACAACGACAAAGGGTAGGGTAACCGAACTGCAAACGGAAATTTATGATTTGGCTTTGGGCGAAGAAGATGCTGCTGATGGGTTTGCAGGCGGCACGGTATCCTCACATTCGGGTTTCAAACAGCAAATGACAAAGTTTGCCCCAAGAAGTTGTCCTCATAGTCAAGCGAAAGTTGGGTTCGGTAACGATGTTCGAGAACGCTAGACCTGGAGCGGGGAAGGGCAAGGATTGACCTCCGGTACCCATGGAGCAGACAGGAGAAACCAATTTTGTCATATATCTGAAAGTTTGTCAGTTTTTGAAGCGCTAGCATTTATGACATCCCCTTCCCACAAAGTCCTTTTCCTCTACAGCTTTCGGAAGCTTCCCAGCTGGTTGGTACTGGGATTGCGGTTGTACGATGCAAGACCACTGTTACTGTTGTTGCTGCTGCTCTGTTTCGCAGGCACATCAACGCAAAGGGAAAGTTTGATCGACTGTTGGATTAAGCAATTTGGTTGAAACTTTGTGACACTGACGCTGGAAAGCTTATATTAAATAATGACTACGGTATTAAATTAAATCTCGGTCAGGTGACGCGCGGATCACGGAAATTTGGCGCTTTGTCATGGGATTGACTGGTGGTATTTGCGGTGAAGCTTTTAGCGTTTCAGTCGGATGAGAAAAAGTGCAATTGTATTGTATTATATTATATTATATTATATTATATTATATTATATTATATTATATTATATTATATTATATTATATTATATTATATTATATTATATTATATTATATTATATTATATTATATTATATTATATTATATTATATTATATTATATTATATTATATTATATTATATTATATTATATTATATTATATTATATTATATTATAGTATAAAGTCAAAATTTCCCAAACGTGCGTCCAAAATGCGTAAAACTATAATTTCAATCGGAGATCTATTGTTCCATTTTGAACTCAAAGCGATGACGTATACATATTTATGCATCAATCGATGGTAATTAATATAGGCTACCATTCATGGAATACGTTTTGTCATTGAGCCAGAATCACAAGTCCCAGAAATTTAGAAAATATTTTATTACATTTACGTAATTTAGATAGTATGATATTACCGCTTTAGATATGTGACCGCACTATTTAACACATATCACCAAAGCTCCAAAGCTCCGATCAAAAAAAATGTAGTGGTTTATTGTTACGCTTTAACCCCGAAGGTCATCCAAATAAAATTCAAAAGCAGCTCATGGCGATGTTATACCTTTCATTTGCATATAACATTGCTGAAATCGGCTAAGCCATCTCTGAGAAAGATTGGCAATTTTTTTTAACAAAATGAATTAATTAAATAAAATAAATTAAATGAATTAGATGAATTTAGAAGATACCATTAGATTTAACTTTCATGCAACTCTGCACATGGTCTGATAATGTTCACGTGATCAATTCTACAATATTCAGAACATTATTCATGGGTTCAGTTTTGTTCCGTGAACTGTTTAATGAAGTATAACAATGTTATAACCAGAGCCACTGTTACCATCGGCTGCTATTGAGTTTCATTTTGATCCGACATCTGGTTTCTGAGATACGAGTTGAAGAGTACGGTTACATAGAAAATCTTGTTATAATTTGTCCATATCGGTTTCTCGGAATTTTCCGAACCGATTATCACAAACTAAGTCTTAAATGAAACGTACAACATTGCCATCAACTGCTATTGAATTTTGTGTGGGTTCGACTTCTAGTTCCTGAATCACAGGATGATGAGTACGATCACGCAGAAAATTCCGATTTCAACGGATAATGCGATGAATGCATGAAGGTGATTTTTTTTTCAAAAATTGCTTCGATTTGTAGGTTTAGATCACTAACAGTCGTTCAAAGTCTCTTTGGCCACATTGGCCACCATCGACGGATCCGGAATCCCATTAATCCCATATTAATTGCATCGTTTTTACGGAGATGGCTAGACAGATTGGACCAAACTTAAATGAAAGCTGTTACAACCCCGTAAACTTGTAGTAAACTTTATTCTGATCCGACTTACGGTTCCGGTGTTACGGGTCGTGGCATTCCGATTCAAACGGATACCGCGATGAATGCGAAAAGGTAAACATTTCGCTAAAATGTGTAGGTGTGTCAAACAACTTACATTTGCAGTTCTAGGTCACTGACGGCCAACCAAACTATCGTCTACCCCATTGACCAAGTACAGTTTCAGAAGTGCCCCGGCAAAATCGCCACATATCAAATTTAATCAAAACTCATATCCGTTTATCGAGGATGGTTGGGGCGATTTTCACAAGCTTAGTCCCAAATGATAGGTATATAATTGCCATAGATATCTATAAAATTTCATACGCATCGGTTATATGCAGTGATGTACCTCTGGGAAAAATTCCATCTACCCGGGTTTTATTTTTGGGCTTTAAACTGGTTTTTTCCCAAATCATTTTAACTTGATCGAAACATGACTTTTTTTGTTTCATCGATTTTATGAAGTTCATTTAACTTTTTTTCTTTAAATCTACCCCAAATCAACCCATTGAAAATAACTTAGAATGTAAAAACCAAATATAAAAATCAAGCGTAAAAACGGACAGGGGTCCTCTAGCATAAGGATCGCTTAGAAAGTTCTCACCCGAAAAAGTAGGCAAGGATGAACCTCCAGCATAATTATCTCGCAGGAAAATTTGTATAACGTAACCTTCAAGATTAAAAAGTAGAATAAAGAAAAGTCCTTTGTAAGAATCGTATACATGTTTTTATACTAAAGATGTTTTTTAATCGACTCTAATATCGAAGAGCTCCTGTCCGATTTTTACGCTTGAAGTTTATATCCTATTTTTACCTTGTAATATATTTGAAGTGGGATTTACAAAGCATGTTCTGTTTTTGTGATTTTTGTTTTCGGTGTCTCATTTAGTCCACTGCTAAATATTCTAGCTAGTTTTATATAATATAAATAATTTTTGTATGTCGAACAAGTTACTCTGTCTAGTGAAAATCAGAATACTAGTGCCCAAGCCACTTTTATCGTACTGGTTTCTAATTTTAGGGGCTGTTCCACTTTAAACGAAATTAGGTAGCTATTCAATTAAAATATCTACCTTCACAGTAAGAGACGCAATCGACTTAGATTGTAAAATGTTGAACAGCCAACATATCACTTATTTAACTACAAAATTTATAAATAAATGATCAGCGATTAGGCAATGATTGAATTGACCAAAACTTATCAAAATTTTTAGATTTAAGCAAAATTATAAAACCTATTTGGTACATCACTGGTCATGTATAATAAAATGAAATTTATTCATTGGAAAGTTTAAAATGAACATAATCCACGTTTATGATTGAAAAAAGCACAATTGCACCGCTAGGTGGATTAAAACAGGTTTTTTGTCTAACTAGTGCTAATTTGGATTAGATACATCGTCTAACTAGACACCCAGTTCGTGCTAGTTACTGATGAGATGAACTCAGCAGAAGGCAAAGAATTCTTCAAATTTTCTTTCGATCATGTCCATATGAGCCTGCCTAGTCCTAGTTTTCCGTTCTAAGTTTATAACTGATTCGCTCTTGAATACCTATCCATCTTTCAATTTCATTGCTTTCGTTTCTCTTAGTCTCAAATTTGCGTAAATAGCCAACAAAATCGATACAGTAGAACCTTGCGGCAATTAAAACATAGTAACTTATATGGAAATGCTTGGAAATGTTAAAATCGAACAATGAAGAATCTTAAAACTGCGGCAACGTCTTTCCTGTGGACTATTTTGTCCATATGCAGTACGGTATCTAGAGATCCACGACAGAGTGGAACTCCCGAGTTTGCTGACCTTCTTCCTTCTCAAATCAGTGGAACGTCTAATCGACCACTACAATCGGGAGGTTAGCTTGGGTGAGCAACCGCTGCATGCAATACAATCTGCATATCAGCGGTGGAAGTCTGCTACCACCCTGCTACACAATGGTTTCTACAATATTGAAAAAGCTTTTTGACAAACTCAATCAAGTTCTGGAGTTTTTCTCGATATTGAAGGTCTACTTTTGACGACGTGTCCTTCGAATCTATTTTGGAAGCAGCACGAGGTCATGGAGTACCTTCACATATCACAAACTGGATACACGCTATGCTTAGCAACCGACATATGTGATCATCGTTAAGACAAGTCTGTGGATGTGCTCAAGGTGGCGTGCTGTCACCACTTCTATGGAACCTTGTCGCCGATGGCTCGTTGAGGAATTTTAATGAGCTTGGGTTTCCGACATATTGTCGGATTATCATATAATGATCACCGGTATTTGCATTAACCCATTTAACCCATTATTTGATATGATGCAACAAGCTTTATGTGTTGTTGAGCAATGGTGTCTCCATGTTGGGCTATTAGTTAATCCAAATAAAACATCAATGGTGCTATTCTCCAAACGAAGAATTACAACTGGAGTTCGTCCGTTGCAGTTCCTTTACTCTGTAATTATTGTAGACGAACAAATCTTGGGGACTCGAACCCAAGTTCATTCAGTGGATCTGAACAACTATTGCTAGAACAATGCTGGCATATGAGTGCCTCGTTTGATGACAGAGGGGAGAACTCATAACAATCCAATCAAAGTTAAACCATTTTCAGAGGATGGTCTTGATGGCGATGACTGGTGCGATTTCGACAACACCTACTGCTAAAACCATTATATGTGTTTCTGAAACAAGAAGCACTTTCTTGTGCATACCGTCTTAAGATTACTGAGCTTTGGAACAGTAACCCAATAGATAGTGCAACTAGTCACACAAGACTATGACCCCGAATGGTTACTTGGGATGAGTATACACTTGCTCAAAGTGACCTTACACTCACATGTAGTTTTCCTTTTAGAACTTTTAATGTGAGAATTCCTCTTCACGCAGAATGGCTGTCTGACTGGATGGAGTGACAACTTGAAGAATACGTAGTTTGTTATACTGACGGTTCTTTGTTGGAGGGCCGAGCCGGGGCTGAAGTCTATTGTTGTGAAATGAGATAAAACCAACCTCATTCGCTTGGTAGATACTGTACCGTATTCCAAACAGAAATCTTCGCGATTCTGTGTGGCGTACAATCAGCGCTTCAACAGGGAATTTGCGGTAAAAGAATCTTTACTTGCTCTGACAGTTAGGCTGTCCTGGAAGCACTCAGTTCCAAAGATTCGAGATCGAAATTAGCAATCGCATGTCGAGCTCAAGTCGAAGAACTAAGCATTTCAAATACTGTCTACCTTCTACGGGTACTCGGTCATTCCGGTATTACTGGAAATAAATGGGCGGACGAATTGGTTAGAGCGGGCGCTGCGACTGACTTTGTTGGTCCAGAAACAGTTTTACCACTTTCGATAAGTTGGATAAAGCACAAGATTCACTCTTGGGCTGCATTCGAACATGCCAACCATTGGCGTAGCTTGCAAACTTTGTTGCAAGTTTTCACGCACAATTGGGCCCTGACTGGGCGCTGCAAACTCAATTAACACATAGCTACTATTCAGGACGCTGAGTATTATTCATGTGATCTATGTGAATCCGATTACGGAACTTCATATCATTTGATATGCAACTGCCCTGTAGTGATGCAATTGCGTATACGGATGCTAGGTTCCCCATGCATAGATGAACCTATGTACAGAAAGCTAAAAGTCGAGGATATGTTATTGTTTCTAATCCAGTGTGGTAAAGAGCTATAGTTTAAGACGTATTCGAATGGCGACATCTTCGGGAGTGTTGATATATCCGCTTACAGTTTAAAGAAAAATTCTGAATCTCTCCGGGGGTTGGAAGTTTTATTCCTGCTATTGTAGCACTTGCAGATCAGCATACTTTTGGGGTGCAGAATGCTCTGTTTAAATCGGTGGTTTTCAACCTTTTTCGTTCCATGGACGCCTTTCCGAATATTGATCCTTATGATGCACCCCTTTCTGAAAATTGTTTACCATAATTATCCCCTCAGAAAAAATGCTGAAAAGCCCAATTTTTTCAATTAGAAACCTGTTCCTGAGCACACTCAGTAAGCATATCAATTCTTGGCACACTGAAACAATATATAAAGACCCAATTCCGACGGCATGTTAGGCAATGTTAGTTTAAATTTGTCCCGCATAATTCACCCCCTACAATAGTCTTATTTTTCCCCGGGGGGTGAATTCACCCACGGTTGAAAACCAATGGTTTAAATTGTTCTGTGTGATTATTTTCATTACCTCTAACCTTACCGCTTCCTCAATCTTTCCCATTAGGGAAATGATGAAAAACAAAATCATGACAAGTCGCAAGTCACCGATCAACATGGGGAACGTACCATTTGAGCCAGTCGCTACTGATTCCTGGCCGGAAGAAGATCTGGACTGTCGAATTCACCTGTCAGCAAGTCGAAAACAAAAACTCTTTGCAGGAAGACCCAGCGAGTCGCCAGAGTCTGCAGACTGAGTACTCCAGAACACTTCTGATCAGGGCACAGTAAAGTGCGTTTAGTGCGTAGAAATCATCGAAGTTCACGGTGTTCTGCTTTAAGAAGCCCAGCAATACACTCCTGCACGTTGTGCACCGGATCGTTATCATGAATGCTCCGGAAAAAGTTTTCAGAAAGATCAATCTGCAGATTCATATTCAGGGGAGGTGGATTGTATGCTACGATATAAATGTGTTGGGGGAATTCGGGCCAATTTACTCCTGTCATTGACATAGGACCAAAACGAAGAAGGGTTTCGATTGAGATTATTTTAAATTTGGTTCATGTACTCACGACATCTGTTGCTGGTGATAACTGTACTCATACTCATCATCCTTCAATTGTTGCTGATATTCTGGTTATTTTCTACAAAAGTACCGCTTCATGCTTTTCGTAGTCGATTTCGCAGAAATCGAAGTTGTGGGTTCCACCAAGGCTGTCTATCGTGTGGTTGGCGCCGACGTTTCTTGCGCGGTATTATGTCGCGCATTTTTCCTCAAACGTTTTCATAGAATCGAGAAATAACACTAGTTTACAAAATAAAAATAAAAATCTGAACTTCAATATTCGAACACCATTTCTAATGTAAAATTGCGTGCTGAATCCGAAAATGAGGTCCAAAAAGTTTACAGTAGAACATGATTATGTTGAATTAAAGGTAATTTAATGCATTCTCGATCGTGAGAACATCTTGTTTTAAAGTGACTACTGATTCTGATGTCATTAACGAATCTATTGAACTTTTTCTTAATTTTTCGTCATTTTTTAAAGAAAAATGAGTGTGTGATCAATATTTTCGGCAAAATAAAGCAATCCTAAAAACTATATTTTTATGGGAAATTAAAGCCTGCTAATAGCCAATGAAAATAAGCACTTGTTAGTTTAAATCTGAAGAAAATTGCGAAAATCATTCAAAGTGGCAATTTTGTAAAGTGGCAATTTTTGTGTTTCTCTTGGTCAACTTATTGCACCGTCTCGATTCCAATTTTTTCTAGGGCTTGTTTAATAATATATAAGGGACTTTCTTTCAGAATTCTGTTAAACAAGTAAATGGAAGAATTTTGAAAGAATTTAATGTGGGGTAATATTCGAACTCGTTTATCTAAATGATTAAAGACTTCTGCTAACAATAATTTCAGGCTCAATGAAATTATAAGTCATCGAATGATTGGTATGCAATACTGCGTGTAATATTTACAAGTGTATTACATAAAATAACACTCTTATGATACAAAATTCGTTGTAAACTAAACCCGCACACGTTATAAAATTAGTATTTTGAAAAGCTAGCTGCTTAATTGGGTTTTGTACAATGTTAATACAAACTATACGAATCCGTAGAAATATGTGATACTACATACGTCAAGTTTATAAAATTAATAATTTGTAAAACTTCTAATTTGTGTTCCTTCCTAGAACATCTAGTAGTTCGTGTTTTGAAACTATGTAGGACATCTAATCAAGGTTTAAAATCTCAAAATCTGAACTTAACGATGATTTGAAGAACGTGGAATATTTTGTAATTGCACTTAAATGTTTGCGCAATATATTGTAGTATGTTGAATTTTTGTGACCCAGTACAGTAAAATCGGTACATCATAGAAGCCAATATGAATCCAATATAATTTCAAATTATAAACTTCTAGATGTTTTAATAACGTAAAATAAATTGTTAGTAGAACAAAACGTGACGAAATAAGTGGATAAGTCATCATTCGTGAAGCTAGTTCCCGAATTTAGCATTTTGCACAGTCATAAGCTTCCGATGTGTGTATCATGGCATTGTGGAGCGTGCAGTTTACAATGTGTTTTGTAAAAATACGACTCTGTACATGTAAATATTATGCGTATTTTTTAATGCCGAATTTTTGATGACATTACTCCACTGAGGCTGAAATTATTGTTATTAGAAGTCCTTTATCATTTAGATAAACGAGTTCGAATATTACCCCACATTAATTTTTTTCAAAATTCTTCCATTTACTTATTTAATAGAATTCTGACAGAGAGTCCTTCATATATTATTAAACAAGCCCTAGAAAAAATTGGAATCGAGACGGTTCAATAAATTGACTCAGAGAAACACAAAAATTGCAATTTTACAAAAAATTGAATGACTTTCGCAATTTTCATCGGATTTAAACTAACAAGTGCTTATTTTCATTGGTTATTAGTAGGCTTTAATTTCCTATAAAAATATTTTTTTTGGGATTTCTTTATTTTGCCGAAAATATTGACCACACGCTCATTTTTGGTTAAAAAAATGACGAAAAATTAAGAAAAAGTTCAATAGATTCGTAAATAACATCAGAACCAGTAGTCGCACTTAAACAAAATGTCCTAACGTTCGAAAGTGCATTCGGTTACCTTTAATTCAACATAATAATATTTCATATCGATGCACTACAACCGAAGATATTTAAATTTTACTGAACGTACTTTTAATTTTAAAGGTTAAATTCATTTTTTGACTGTAACTCGAAAACTGTTCTACTGTAAATTTTTTGGACCTCATTTTCGGATTCAGTCCACGATTTTACATTGAAAATGACCACTTGCTTATTTAGTTCAGAAATGCTGTAAACTAGTGTAATCCAAAGAAAACTCTGTTTGTAAAAAACTGCAGTCGATAGCGCGGATTCTCTCGTTGACTATTAACATATTACAACGGCTATAATCAAGGTCAAGATCATTGGACGGCTCAGCGTTTCCGTTGTTAGTTCAACTAAGATCAGCAAGATTGTAGATACAGCGTACAAAAAGCGATTGTCGTGGTAGGTCTATGGGTGGTACCTAATAGGTACCATTACCTGCTCTAGATTCTCGCAACCGATGATACTCACAGATTTGCATTTCATGCTCGATTTGATCGCACTGAGGACATCTCCTTCACGTTGTAGATTGCTCGTCACAGCAATAAATTGTGTAATAGGATGCGAATTTCGAGCTGCAAATTTCCGTATGCAACCAGGTTTCTGTTAGTACAATCACATCATAATCTGAAGCGGGAAGAACTAGGAATAGTGCGATTGTTTTCGTTCATAGCCCGCGAACGTTTTGGTAGTAGACCGACATTTTAATAGCGGCAGGGTGTCGGATGTCGCTTGGAATTTTTAACTTGGAAACTCTGGCTCCGTTTTCAATTACAGAACAGGGACGATAACCATGACGCATGACAATGGGTTGCTCGATTTGGTCGGAAAGATAAGGGCCTGTTGAAGTTTGTTCCGGATTGATAAGAGTAAGTACCGGTGTCAGCAAATCTTGTTCATTAGTGATGGATACACTCCTGAGTGACAGCTGGTGTGAAGAATCCGTATGCAATAGGACGCCGATATGAGTTTTTGACTGAACGATGAACTCCCGAAAGAGCAGGCCAGTAGGCCGCGACAATGAGTTCAATGCTTGATTCTTAACGTCAAAGTGTAGACCGACTCTGTACGATACAAACGACATGTGGCTGGTATCCTGGACTAGCCGCACTAGCTCATCTGGTTCATTTGGATTCAAGCAGCGTGACCGGATTTTCTGTGCATCATCATTCGTCACTACTGGATTCAAGCCCGAAAGATACAGTCAAGACTTTTCCGGTTCGACTGCTGGTGTTATGGAAGGAACAGAGAGGTCGGTAAGATCTATAAACTTTGTTTTACGGTTAGCAGCAATCTCTATATTCGACTTGCGGTCTTCTCGGCGGCATTTTATGCTTACTGTTAGCCAGATTGGTGAAACATTTTACCACTAATTTTATATGTAAATCTCTGTTCTTCGAACGTTTTTTGTGGTTTTTAAAAATTGAAGGTCTAGATAATAACATTTTTTTCTCTAACTGGCTAATAGAGAATTAAATTTTCTTCTTGCCAAGATTTTATATAATTCAATTTGTTTTTCCATCAGTTGATTTTGAAAAAAAAATGCTACTAACACTGATTCTGAATTATTAGTTCATGACGGTAAAGTAGAATCATATCGTTCGAGAACAGATCTTCCACAAATCCACAAATATGAGGGAATGTTTCTATGTTCAGTTTTGCGTCAAGTTTAGTTTCTTATTACCGTGCGAACTTTATAAAACGGGCAAAGAATTTCATAATAGAAAGCGACTAGTACCGGGATAAACGTATCCAGCTAAACTTACCTTCATCTGATAGGTGTAGGATCCAGGATGATAAGGATTCTTTCCAGAGAGGTAAAACTTTCCGGTTTGCAAACAAATGTGCTATTATTATCATCATTATCGTAATGAATATGGTGGAGTTGCTTCAGCATTGAATTCTTTGTGAAAAGTTGTCTTCTGCTAGCACGACTTACTCACAGTTTCGGAAGGTTGTTTGTTTGTTGGAAAATCTTTCCTCGCACTGCACTAATCCCATCTTCATTTAAATTGCAATGATATGGGTGCCGCTTTTGTACCCGCAACGAAGCCCTCTAGCACTCGTGATCCGGTTGAAGCATATGTAGTGCGTCGTCAGAATATGGCACGGAAGTGCCTTCGTTCAGGGGGATTTCTTCCACGCGAGCAAGTGGCACTCGCACTCGCCAACCATGCAGACAAACTGTGGCAGTCCCGTTTTGCGCTTCTAACTCTAATGTGGAAAAGGCGGGGATTGAAATGAAACTTTAAAATAGAATGCTAATTTGTGGAAGTGGAATGATGTAAAGTTTTATGGTTTTCTGGAGAGGGATTTAACATTCTATGGCGGATCATTCTTGATCTCATCTGTACCGGAACAGTTTAGTTCTTTTTTTGAATAAGTTCATTGGTACGAGAAAATTAGCTAAAGTTTTCTCGTGCAACGGTCACGATGCGATAGACATACATTTAGTCGTACCGTGAGTGGATTATTTATTTTCCTGTTATTTGCCGCGCAAGCACATTTCAAAGCGAAACAATTGAATCTCATACGTAAGTGGAAATACAGTGATCCCTATTACCGAGAAAAACTTCTAATTAGCGTGAAATGAGACATATCTTAATTAGGATTCACCAGCAGAACTGCAAACTGTCAATCCTCGTACGAACAGAAAAAATAAGCCTCCGAGAATTATATGAAATATTTGAGTGATTTTTGCCCCGTAAAGCATACATCTATACACACAATCATACGGTGGATGACAGGGAATTTATATAGGCCACCGGAAGCTTACGGCATCAGAGTTCGATAAAGCACTCGAGCCTCTAAGCTGCTGGCTGTTCCATACACAGATTTGGCTGTTTCTGTACAATGCACCCCCCCCCCCCCCCCGACAGAAACGACCACCGCTGCAGTGAGGGTCAGTGGGCAGTGAAATGAAATGTTTTATATTTGATACCCGGTCATTGTTGGTCGGTTCCATTCAATTGAATTTCATATTATTATTACCGTTGTTATTGTTATTACTGCTATCAGCATCACCACGTAAACTCGTCCATAAACGAGTCGGTGTTGTTTTGCTGTTCCCATGTCTGCCGGAGGGGTGTGTGTGGGTATTGTTTGTATGCTGGAAATTTCCACTCCGCTCGCCCACCCGTCGTTGTTACCACCTACGGAAAAGGGTTTTGGAAAATTTTGAGTGAAATACGATGATGGTTGCTGCATTTGCACAGCGTATCGTCGATTCCAGTAAGCTTGTTCGCTTTTGTGTGAGATGGAAGGAAACCACCTCACACAAACACGTTCAATTGAATGAACATATTTTCAAACACTCCAACTGAAGCTACGAATGTTTTGGAACTATAACAGCAAATACCGATGCTTTGGTAAAGTTGTTTCATTTTGAATGTTTTGTACTTGGTGAGGAAATAGTTTGAGGTGCGTATCATTTTTGTACCAGTTTCTATTTCGTCTGTGCTAAGATGGATCAAGACCAAATTTTCGATACAATAGTACATCGAGCAAACGCGGGATTCGTCAGACCCAATAGGATGACTACATTTACGCATACCAAGTAATTATAGGAATCATGCACTCATAAACTCATAACTGCTCATTTCTCTAAATGAAATTGTGGTTTTCAATTGGCATGTAGAACAAATGTCGTACGATGATCAAAGTAAAATAACAATCAGCAATCGAGCGACAATGGCAATACCTAGCAGATCAGAGAAAATGGAAAATTTGACTCCTGCGGAGAAGTATTGCATTGTACGTAGGGGTTTGTAACTTTGAAATGCAAAACCAATCAAAATTTGAATGAATGTCCATTCCAGTCTTCTTTTAAAAATTAAGGATTACAGGAATAGCTTGCTTCGAAATTCGGTATGTTTGCAATCTATCTAATATTCGGAATAAATTGGCTTATGTGGCACATTCGCCATGTGTAATCGGAGATTTGTGCCTTACCGTATCTTTCCATAATTTTCCTGATGAGATAGAAAGGAAATAAGACGAAGTTTAATTAAAAGAGTATGGGAACAAATTCTTAAAATATAACAGCATTTAAAGACTGCATTCGGAAAAATGGAACACAAGAAATGGATACACTATAAAGCCCGATTATCTAAAAACTTTAGGGTGTGGCTGCAAAAAATCGATATTTTTACATTCGTTATGCTCCTAAACATTGAACGAAATGCAAATTAGTTTAGTTTTTCAGGAGCTTTGAACATGGCTGCGCACTCTCTCTCTCTCTCTCCTATAACTTGTGTCGCTCTCATGGTGGACACCATGACTAGGTAATACCGACTAAACTCCATTGGGCACAGCCATTGTTTCCCCCAGGGACTACCTCTCGGTATTACTTCTGGGGTATGGCTGTACTTGATGTACTCACTCACTCTCGCTCACGCGTTCATGCATCCTGTATGAGACTTACTTGGGTGCTCTCTCTGTCACACCCTGATTCACTCTCTAACACTTCATATGAGGCTTACTTATTGCGCACCTCTATCACGCCATGCGAGGCTTACTTGTGTGCTCACCTTTTTCGTACCTGGTGAGGCTTACTTTTGTGCTCACCTCTAACATACCATGTGAGGCTGACTTGGATGCTCACCCTTCATTCCTCTGCCACGCCACGAGGTATCAAGAGCGAAGTCCCAACATACTACGCTACGACCCTCACATCATGGCATGAGGCAGCCCAAATATACGCATATACTCTCACTCTTCTTCCTTGCTTCGGGGTGGCTGGGTTTACCCCTTACGCGATTGCCAGTCGCTGCGCCAAACCTGCCTCAGCATGAACAGACCATTCACTCACTTTTCTGCGCTCGGCCTTTTTTCGCTCCAACTAACCAATCACAAGTTAGTCGTGCCCGTCGTCTGTTGCTCGATGCGCCAGATTACCTGTAGCCTTCAGGCAATCTGGGTGGTTGCAGTCGAGACTGCGTTCCACTTCTCCACCGCTTGACACATCCGCTGAATAAGGGTATCAGGGGTTGTGTCCCAGCCACAGACGTCAATCATTGCTCTCCTTTCGACGTCGAAGCGAGGACATACGAACAGAATGTGCTCGGCAGTTTCGTCAGCAGTCCGGGTAGACGGGGACCACCGCGTGCCCGAACCTGTTGAGGTACTGTCGGAAACAACCATCGCCTAACAGGAATTGTGTCAGATGAAAGTGAACTTCCCCATGGGTTCTACCCACCCAGCTCGATATGGTAGGTATCAGCCGGTGGGCCCACCTACCTTTCGAGGAGTTATCCCACTCACGCTGCCATCTGGCGATCGAAGCCACACTGGTGCGCTCGCGGGCTTCTCTATTACCACGCAGCTCAAAGCACTTCTCATCTTCCCGGATGACCAACCCGACTGGCATCATGCTCGCTATCACGCAGGATGCATCGTGTGATACCGCGCGGTAAGCAGATATCACTCTGATGCACATCACGCGGTAGGTGCTCTCCAGTTTCTGCAGGTAACTGGTTACCCTCAGTGCTCTTGACCATGACGGGCCGCCGTACCTGAGGGTAGATACGGCAACGCCTGACAGAAGCCTACGTCTACTGGCGCATACCTTTGAGCTGGTGGGCATCATCCTCGATAATGCCGCAACAGCAGTCGAAGCTCTCTTGCATGTATAGTCGACATGGCTGCCGAAGGTCAGCTTGTCGTCTATGATGAATCCAAGAGACTTCAGACTCCGCTGTGAGGTGATCACAACTTTTCCCACATGGATAACTGCATATTGTGCCGACTTGTGGTTGTTGACGATAACTACCTCCAGACCTCTCGCGCTCATCCATTCCTCCACCGTGTCGATCGCGTGTTCTGCGGTTAGCTCTACCTCAGGGATTGACTCCAAGATTACGTCGTCGGCAAATCCGACGATCTTGACCCCAGCAGGGAACTTTATTCTCAGAACCCCGTCATACATGAGGTTCCATAGTACGGGGCTAGAAGCGAGCCCCGCGGGACTCTGGCGGTAATAGGAACCCTTTTTTGACCGGCATCGGTCTCGTATAACAGTACGTGGTTCTGGAAGTAACTTTCCAGGATCCGGTATAGACCCACCGGTAGGCTAATCCGGTGTAACGAGAGCGCGATGGCATCCCAGCTTGCGTTGATGAATGCGTTTTTCACGTCAAATGTCACTAACGCACAGTATCAAATGCCTCGCCTTTTCCGTTAGATCGCTATCTCGGCGGTCTTTATCACTGAGTTGATAGCGTCCACCGTGGACTTACCCTTTCGAAAACCAAACTGGTTGCTTGACAGGCCGTCCGTACCTTCTGAGTACGTGATTAGCCTGTTGAGGATGATCCTCTCCAGCAATTTGCCAGTCATGTCGATCAGACAGATTGGTCTGTACGCCGATGGGTCGCCTGGCGGCTTCCCGGGCTTCGGCAACATCACCAATTTCTGCCTTTTCCATCTATCGGGGAAGCGGCACTCGTCAAGGCATCTCTGCATGTTCGGGTTCGCTATGATCGCTGCCTTGAGAGCGCTGTTTGGAACTCCAGCCGGCCCTAGAGCTTTGTTCACTGCTAGGGAATTAGCCACTGCGAGTAGTTCTTCATTAGTCACCGGAGCCACCATTTCGGCTGCACCCACACTGTCTTGCGGTGCAGGTGGCCAGGGGCTTGTGGCTCGAGACGGGAAGAGTACTTCGATAATCCTCGCCAAACGGTCCGGAGACCATTCTGGAGGCGGAGATCCCCTTTTGGTCTTGGCCATCACGATTCTGTAGGCGTCACCCCACGGATTCGCGTTGGAATTCTCACACAGGTTGTCGAAACACGCTCTCTTGCTGCTTTTAATGGCCTTGTTAAGGGTCAATTTCGTAACTCGAAGCACTTCATGGCGGTTTTCTCTTGCATCCTCGGTGCGAGCTCTTTGCATCCTACGTCTAGCTCTGAGGCAGGCTGACCGTAGAGCTGCAATCTCGGCACTCCACCAGTATACCGGGCATCTACCGTTTCTTGGCAGTGTTTTTCTCGGCATAGTGGCGTCGCACGCGCGTGATAGAACAGCTACCAGCGCATCCCCGCTTAGACTGTCAGTGTTGGCCTCCAGTCCCAGGGCCGCGGTGAAAGCTTCGCTATCGAAGTGATTGGACTTCCACCCGCGTACCTGACAGGGATCTCCCGTCCTCGGATGCTGCACAACATAGTTGATCTTAAAGCGGATTGCTAAATGATCGCTATGGGTGTAGCCTTCGTCTACCGTCCATTCCATGCCTGGAACCAGACTTGAGCTGGTAAACGTTACGTCAATCCATGCCTCCACTCCGTTTCTACGGAATGTGCTAGCGGAGCCATTATTAGCTAACACAGCATCGAGTTTCGCAAGCGCCTCCAGTAGCGCTTGTACTGCCCACGCGTTAAAGTCTCCCGCTATGACTACCGCACAGAGGCCCGCTCGATTACTGCGCAACATTGTTCTGTGACGACAGCGACAACATCGTCTGCGGTCGTGAACTCGTCCAGTTGCTTGCTCTGAAGAGTCACCTCCGCCCCTAATGATCTCCCATGGACGCCTTTACCCAAGAGCTCTTGGGCCAAGGTCTTGTACGCCGCACTAGATTGTGCGCCTCGCTTCAGCACCAAAAGCATTTCGCTGGTCTTGGTGCGTCTCACGCTGCGCACGTCCTGCCCGAAGGTCGAGAGGCTTTCGGCCGCCCGCATTGACTTAAGGGCATCAGAATATTTGTCCTAGTCGGTCTTTACCCACAAGGTCTCGCCTCTGTCCTTGGCCTTCTTTGCGGGTCGAGGTGCGTTCGGCGTCGGCTTCCTCCTACTGACCAACTTCCAGGGTTTTTCGCCCCCTGTCCCGGTTGTGCCGGATTGCTGGAACCTTTTTTCTGCCCGGCTAGGTCATTTGCACCCCGGATTACATCGCCCAAACGGCGTTTAGTCATCACGGTTACACGCCGTTTGGCGTTGCTTTCTGCAGCCTCTCTCGGTGAGTTCCTAGGTCGCTTCAGGTTCGGCGCCGTCTTGCCCTTGCCCCTGACCTTCGAGGGGAAATCAGCCGCCGCTTTGAACGACTTGGCTGCACCATAGAAGGGGAGGGGGAAGGCCCCTGTCTGGATTCCTCTGTCGGCCTTCTCTCTTCCCTCCACCGTTTTGACGTATGCTTCCTGTTCTTGTCTTGCGACTCAAACAGCTTTGCGGAGCACCAACAGGTTCTGTTTCAGATCCTTGCTGATGTTTTGTTTCGCATTTGCGAACTCGATGATGCTATCGAGTTGCTCCATAACATAACGCGTCGGTAGGGCTATTTCCTACCACCGCTGGGGAGTCACTGGTGCTGTCGGATGCAGCCCCCGTCGCTCCACTCCCCCCCACTGGGGGGAGACCTCATCAAACCACCTCTGGCAAAGGGATTCGGCACCTCCGTTTTTTTATTTTTATTTTTGTTTACTTCGCTCATATTGTTCCCACGAGTTGCGCGAGAAAGAAAGGTCCGCCACGCCAGAGCTCCGCAGTAACGTGGTAAGGGACGCTTACTGTGGGGGTTGCCCAGGTGCCCCACAGGCTCCGTTAGCGATCGAGCATCTTTTTCACCCCCTCGACCACTCATCCCTCGGCACTCCAACCCTGTTAGGTGGAATATACACTCTCTACTCCTTCGTAAAAAACCCGTAGCCAGCAGTATCATTTGCCTGATTTAAACTTTTTACAACCACCCGAAGCTTATCAGAGCGAATTTTCGATATTTCTGTCACGGCCGAATACCGATCCGTCAGAACTCGAGAAATCTGCAACAGATTCAAATACTTTTTATCTTTGGCCCGGAAGAAGATCACGAAGGGCCCGGTGACCGAGCTTGGATGTACTTTGAGCCGGGGAGCTGCGTTTGTTTCGACATCCATCTCACCTTGAGATGAACCGCCTTCAGGAGAAATTATTTTTGCACGGGCCTATTGCCCAGTGCACGTTAGTAAGACAACCAAGAAGAGGAAACGTAAACTAATACTTAACTTGTGTATGTAACGGTATCTAGACGGCTTACTAGAAGAACACTGCTTCACTGTTCACTGACCGGCTAACGGTACTCGGAAACAGAAACACAAAAGAAGGGAAAAAATACTGAAACCTCGACGAGGCGGAGAGTGCGCAGGATAACCTTGAACGCGGATTAGCACTATTCTTTGTCGCTATAGACTGCACGGCAATGAACATTTCTGTCTCGACTGAGCGCTCGAAAACGAATGATCCAACTCATTGGAACATATTAGTTAGAGCAGTGTCTGCTATCTCTATTCAACGCATTAGCTCAAATGGTAGCATGATTAAGGACTGTTGTATTTGTCATTCCGCATCGCTTAAACGCGAATATTTTACCTTTCCCAGGCCAGATTTTTTATCGCAATGCTTAAGCGTAATCCACTAAAACCTGAGCTATCACCGAAATAGTGTGACATCCTGACTAATGAGATGAATAAGGGTTCTTCTACCCTACAGCTAACATAATCAAACATTTCCCAAAAGTGAAAAAAATCTCTTGCACTCGACCAAATTTTGTGCACAAGGGCACCTAATATATTTGATTTTTAGTGTTTCGGGTCCTCAACCAATTTTACGGTTTAAGTAAATAAATCTTTCAAATTAAACAATTTGGCACATTTATTGCTCAATTTCAAGTGAGTTTCATGCCCAGAATGATTACCTGGTTGCACCAGGACTGAATTGCGAACACTAACATCATCCCGCTGCGAAATTAATTGAAATCTCTCCTTTGTGCGATAAGACAGCAGGCAGTCATGTGGTTACAAATCATGCTCATCCTTATGAAAGTACTCCCTGTGCTTCGATATGCACTAACAGATTCATAGCAATTTTCCTTACAAGCCAGCATCTTCTACTCAATCATGGTGAAACAATATCCGTCGCATTCCATAGTCGGCTCTCAGCCATTCAGCACCCATAGACATGTCCCAATCAGCCGAGCATAATTCCTATCTGATAAATCTTTTGGAATAAAGTAATTCTCCTTAGTCTAGAATAGAAATTTCCTGTATTAGGATTTGGCCTTTACCAGGTGCAAAAAGGAAAAATCAGTACTCGCAGGAGCTAGACTGAACTTACCATTCTTTCTGAACATGTTCATCACAGAACACCGATATTCGAGGAAGCTCTAGAAAACGAACGGAAATAAGTATATGACTTGCCAGCTCTTAGACCATCGACAGTATCGAGCCCATTCATTGTTATACTACTACTATAGGGTTCTGAGGTAAGACCCTTTACTTTTGACTGCTGACTACTTGATGCAATCGTAGACAGAGCGATATACGAACTGAGGTTGAGGTTTGCTGTATTAATTTTCCCTCAGAATACCTAAGCTCATAAAGATAAGGGTTAGAAAATACATACACGCACACACAGGCAGCACCACCAAAGCATTGATCCGTCGTGGGACAGTCGGGTAGGTGGAAATGGTAAGATGGTATAAATTGAATTTTATACATTCTCCGGCTGGCTTTTGGTATTATTTATAGCAGAATCCTGATCTCAATACCGAACGTATCCATAAGGTGTATCTGATCAGTGAAGTTATGTACAGTGGAAGTTCGCCTGATTCATACAGAGGCCGTTAGCTGCTGGCGGCATTGAAGTGATTTCTTCAGTTAACGTACAAGCCGGTACCAGTCTTCTGGAGTTAGGAATCTAAGCCGTCGGTAAGAGTAACGAGATAAACAAGACAAACCATCCGGAAATGTGATGCTTATCACCTTCAATGAGTATTCGGGCGTCATAATAAAATCGGTTTCAATACATCATCAATCGTTGGGGGGATAAACGGATGCGATACTGTAACTGAAGCAATTGATAGATGACATATTTGGATTGTTCGATGATATACATATTGAAATCGAGAAAGGCGTTTGGTATGTTAATGACATTCAACAAACAAATCCAAAATGTAAACTATCACGCTTATACATCAAGAAGACAAAGTTCAAATAAAGCTATTCAATATGAAATTTCCTGCCCAAAACCGAACTGAGCTTAATTCCAGAAAATGTTCAGTAAATTTTTAATCAGCAGACATCAACATCCCTGCCGGCAGAGAGGGCCAACAACAGATTTTGGAATTCATTGAGTGATTTAATTTACTCACAAGCTGCTATGATCAATTATTGACTAATTGAATTCGGATAGAGCACCATCCTGCCTGCTACCGGCTGCTAAACTTACTTGCCATACCTAGTGGGAAACAGAGCCCCTAATGGAAGTGCTGAGCACCAGCCGTTTCATCGGTATGTATGTGCATAAATAGGATCAACAAAGTTTTGCTCCTAATACTGTGGGCTTCCTGGTGGATTCAGGTTGGATCTTGTCTGCATTTCCAGCTGGGATTCCGGCGAGAAGCCGGATACAGTGAATTATACATTAGCTTAAAACATTGTTAATTAGCATAGATAAATTCAATCAGTTAGCCAGCTTTGACAAGGCTTGTGCGAATGTGTGACTAGCGTGAGAACAAACCTTTTTGATTTTAATAGACTCTTCTGGTTTCAAACTGAGCTTATCTTGATAGTGTAAAGCAGCTCGATAGTTACAGTTTTGGCCTTGATCATCACAAAACAAATCATGATTTATTCGATGGATTATAAACTGTTTTCTGAGTGGAAACAAATTAAAACAAGCGAAAATAAACAGATTTCATTGCCAGAAACCCAGTCGTCTTTCCACTTAAACAAAAATAGATTCTGTCTATCGATAACACTGTTAAAATGTGCTCCCTCATACGCCCCGCGCCGCCCGCTCAAACCATTATGATAACCACGGAGCCACGGAGAATAATAGCACGTAAATAAAGTTCACTTTTTATCGCGTTACTTTGCTAATGAAATAAATTTCCCATGTTTAACATTCATCTCTCTGCGCACCGTTTTTTGGCAAACAGCGCCCCGACCAGCGCAAAAACGACTGGCAAAATAAGAGAGAAAAGATACCCGTGGTTCTTGCTGCTTTTGCTAATGGAGCTTTATCTCCGGCGGCGTGTTCAACCCTTTTTTTTGGGGGCTGTCGGTTTCTATTTTAGCTCTGTGCTTTTTTATTCCAACCTATGCTTACTTTCGCGATCCGCTTGGCTGATAAACTACGCCGTACATTATAAGCACCCAAATGGCATTATTCTATTTGACGGCGTGGTGTGAATCGCACACTAGCTTATGTTACTTATCACACTTTGAGTACTTTGCAAACAAAGCAGAAGTGCGTTTGGTTATTATATTAAAATCTAAAAGAAAATCCTGGTAAAAAGTTTCTGCTTTTCATCAAATACATTGATAGGAATTATTTGTAACAATTCACCATGCGTTTGCGTGTTCAAATAAATGGCAACAATTCAACCAATGGAGTCGGATGGTGGGCAGTAGAGACTGAAATATTAAATGTTTATGTGGACAAGATTGTTGCAAAAGAATGTTGAAATTCATGAAAAGTTTTCAATGAATTTTATTCTAAATTTACACGATTGTCAGGGTTCCTTTTATGTTCATGATACTTAGCATAAATTTACTCGTGAAATCAACTTACACGATGGTTCTTTCGGCGAAATTTTGAAATGTGCTGAACTTAATTTTCATATTTTTTTGCTTTGGCAGGTGATTCGCATATGAAAAAATGCCAAAACATTCTAGCTCCTGCGATAGAAGACAAAGGGTTAAGTCGTCGGGATCATATTTGAGGAAAAAGATCGTTGTACATATACCATCAGAGTGAATGTTTTCTGTAAATAACTTGTTTGTCTCAAACTCAATCTCAAAAAATATATTTTGTATTTTCGTTCGATTAGGTCCAGCTACACGCAGAAGAATTTATCATATTTAACCATAACCTTACCTTAATCATTAGTTGCACAAATAATATTTTGTCTTGCGTACGGGAAACATCCTAAAAATCGATGTTTTGAGCTCTAAAAATTGTTTTAAAAAATTGATAATCAAGAAACAAAAATTTATATATAAAAATGAAATCATTAAGGTACAAGAAAAACTATTTACAAATAATTGAAAAAAATATTAAGTGAATCGGTTGAGTAGTTTTTCAGCAAACGTGATCACGGAAAGAAAGCCATTTGTGGGAAAAAACGTCATTTCTAGAAAATCGAGTTTAAAATTTCAAGTTTGCACTACTCTTGATAGATGATCGAAGCGCTGTAATTTTCGATATATTGCTCGGATCTCTATGAAAGTTTGAGAAAATATTCTCGAATTTAAGATATAAGTAATATTTTTGCCTTACTCAATGGAAAGGTATTGCAATTGCTCTGAAAACCGACTTTTTAACGGAGGCCCGGCGAGCTAAGTGACATATACCATTCGATTCAGTTCGTCGAGTTCGGCAAATGTATACATACTCTCAAAAACACACACATGTGTGTGTGTTTTTGAGAGCAGTAAAAAATTTTTTCAAGGAAACCCTGAGACGGAGAAAATATATAAAAACCCCAATGTGTCAGAAAACGGGTTTGGGCTGCCATCATCCGACCCGCTAAAAAAACCACTGCTCTTGCCCAAAACCTGATTCCTCCCCGGCACTACCTTACGGCATTACTTCGGAGAGGGGTTTTTTGTGCATAGCACACATTCTAATTCAACTACTTACTAGTTCGTTTCTTCCGCAGGGTTACAGCACCACTCATCGACACACCACCATCACAACAGACTGGCAATTTCTGCATGGCAGTCGGAAAGCTGGTTGTGAGTCGAGACTTAGTGCTCCTCCCCTACGAAGACAATCTGAGCGGAAAACTTCAGATTGTCTAGTTTACCGAGCCCTTGGACTCCCTTATGCCATTCAGCACCACGACTCGGCTCCCTTATGCCAGTTAGCACCGCAACTCTTTTCTCGTACAATTCAGCGCCATTTACTCGTTGAGCTCCCGACTTGTTCGCGAACTACTTGGTCTAGTCCCCGACGGTGGACTAAGCCTACTCCGACGGAGAGTTCCCCGGCGACAGAAGTTCTCCCGAAGCCGAGCCAGCCAGCCAGGTGTCGAGGTCAGTTCGGCGATTCCGTTGGAGCAGGGCGTCCGGTTCGCTGGTGCCCCGACGACCCGCGACTGGTGGTGTCTCTTCGCGGTCTACTCAGTCTAGTCCCCGGCGGTGAATCTAGCTTACGCCGACAAAGAGTTCCCCGGCGAAGGAAGTTCTCCCGATACCGATTCTTCTTTGGTTTTAGCACCACAATTTCTTGTGCCCTTTGGCATCCTCTCGTTCCGTTTCGCTCTACTTTTCCGATGAGCCATTCAACTCCCACCCTCACTTGTTCGCGAACTACTCGGTCTTGTCTCCAACAATGGACCTAGCCTGTTCTCCTGCAACCGAGCGGCAGGGATGTTATGCACCTTAGAGCAAATAAAGAGAAGAATAAAAAACGCTCTTTGCACTTTTCATGCGAACCACCGCTCTTCTCTTTCACAAAAAACCTCTTCACTCCGATGCGTGTTTCTCCCACACGTGTATTCTACTCCATGGCTTCACGCCACAAAGAGTAGAAATAAAGAGGTTCTTTAGTGTGTATCTTGGTCCCACGCGCACGTAAGTAGAGAAGTAGAGTTCTTCCGATCTAACTTTATTTGAATTGTAGTTTGATTCGCGTTCCTACCTGCTTGTCAGTGAGGGGAGGCACAAAAAAGTGGCTCTTCAAGGTGACTCTTTGAACGAAATTGTGCAGCTCTTGGTGCACAGAGCTTACTCTTTTTCGTTTTCAAGTTTCTCTTTGTGCGGTCGTTCTGCACATCGCAGTGTTTTTATGTTGCTCTATTTTTAATCGGTGTATTTCGCTCTTTGTGGCTCATTGTGTGAGCAAATAACAAGCCTGCCGAGCGGTAGATTTCTACTGATACCGATGTTCGTTTCTGTGAGCCATTTATTCCTCCGCGTCGTCCCGATCTAGTCCCCGGCGGTGGATCTAGCCTACTCAACGGGCCATCCAGTAGGTGCTGAGATCTATCCGGCGATTTCGGGTGGAGCGCAACTTCCGGTTCACCAGCGCCCCAACTACCCACTGCTAGCTCTGCGACGTTGTCTACTCGGTCTAATCCCCGGCGGTGGATCTAGCCTACTCACGAGCTACCCGGTAGGCAAAGCTGGACGTCCGCTTCACAGGCGCCCCGACAACCTTACTCGTCAGGTACTACTCAACTGGTCCCTGGCGGCGGACCTAGTCTACATAGTTGGAGAGTTCCCCGGCGGCGGAATTTCTCTCGAAATCCGAGTTGTGGCTTCTTCGCCATTTCCTCTGCAGCTCGGAGAGTATGCTCGAGACCACTCTGTTGACAGCGTCCCTGGTATGTTCGTCACGGCACATCTCTTCAACGATATTGTCCACTGTCATACCAGGTATACCCCTACGAACTTCTTCGAATCTAGGGCATTCGAAGACCACTGCACAGTCGCACACTCCGGGCAAAGGGATGACGAAGCATGTTCAAACCGATGCAAGTACTTCCGGAAGCATCCGTGCCCGGACAAAAACTGCGTCAAATGGAAGTGCATCTCCATGCTTCCTATGCACCCAGGCCGACACATTTGGGATGAGTCGGTGGGTCCACCTTCCTTTCTCCGCGTTGTCCTGTTGCCATTTAGCCAACGAGTCCGCTCGGACCAGTCTCCTAGCGTTACGTGCATTTCTCCGCTGATAGCATTCCACGTCCTCCGCCAGGGTGATGCAGATGGGGATCATCCCGGCGATAACGCATACTGCCTCCGACAATATTGTTTTGTAGGCACTCGCGACTCGTACGGCCATCAGCCGGAATATCCTGTTTAGCTTTTCACGGTTCCGCTTGGTTTTCAGCGCAGCACTCCAGGCAGGAACTCCATATCGGAGAATCGATGGCGAAACAGTAGATAGCAGATGTCTCGTGCTGCTTCTCGGGCCGCCGATATTTGGCATGATTCTCGCTATTGCGTTCGTTGCCTTCGCCGACTTTTCATAGGCATAATCAACGTGGATGTTGAAGCTCAACCGGTCGTCGAATATAACTCCCAATTACTTCAATGCACGCTCCAATGCAATCACGTGCCCTCCTATATCGATCTACATCCGTTGAACCGTTTTGCAGTTACTGACCAACAACATCTCCATCTTGTGGTGAGCTATTTGCAGCTTGACCCCGTTCATCCAACTCTCGATCGCGTCTATTGTCTCCGTCACCGATACCTCCACTTCTTCAAGTGTCTCACCCACACGATTTTCGCTTTCCTAGGCAGCTGCAGCGTTAAGACCTCATCGCACATCCCGTTCCAAAGAGTTGGACCGAGAATGGAGCCCTGAGGAACGCCCGCTGTGACCCAATGACTTCTGCCCTTCGCTCGTCTCGTACAGCAGCACTCTGCTCTGAAAGTAGCTCTTCGGGATCTGGCATAGATAGTCGGGAACCGTCATTCTATGCAGCGCTGCAGCGATGGCTTCCAAGCTGGCACTGTTGAACGCGTTCTTCACATCTATCGTGACCACAGCGCAGTATCGATCTACTCTTTGCTTCTGTTTAGATGACTTCACTGTGCACTCTCGAGCACTGTCCGAATTGCATTCACTGTCGATGCTCCTTTGCGGAAATCGAACTGCATCTTGGACAGTCCGCGCTCACCTTCCGTGAATTTCGTCAACCTGTTACGAATGATCTTTTCCAGGAGTTTTCCGAGTGTATCCAGCAGGCATATGGGCCTGTACGAGGCCGGATTGCCAGGTGGCTTCCCTGACTTTGGCAGCAACACCAGCTTCTGGACCTTCCACATTTCGGGGAAGTTGCCATTTGTTATTTAGGCACTTCTGCAGTACTATCCTGACAATGTCCGGATATGCCAGGATCGCAGTTTTCAGTACCACGTTTGGTATTCCATCCGGACCAGGGGCTTTCGTTGATTTTAGGCGCTTCGATGCTTCTACTAGCTCGTCGTTAGTCACTTGCCGATCCGTGTTTGTTCCTTCTTCTTCGCCGTACGGTGTCGGTGGCCATATAGTTGGATCGTGCTTCGGGAAAAGACCCTCGACGATTATCTTCAGCTTGCTCGGACACATTTCGGCTGGCGTCGTCGGGCCCTTCGTTTTCGCCATCACGACTTGGTATGCGTCACCCCAGGGATTGGCGTCTACTTCTCGGCATAGCTCCTTGTGGCAATCTGACTTGCTAAGTCTGATCTCCCGTTTTAAAGCGGCCCTAGCTTCCCGAAACGCAGCCTTACGCTCTTCTCTATCTGGTTCCGACCTTGCTCTTCGAGCCTGCCTTCTGGCTCTGAGACAAGCAGCGCGTAACGTACTAAGCGTCTCGTTCCACCAGTAAGCTGGACGCCGTTTGTTGCGTGGTTCCAGTTTTCGCGGCATTGTGGCGTCACAAGCGGCCACAATCCTTCTTGTTAGGTCAGCCGCATCCACGTTCTCGGTCCCGCCGTTAGGCCGAAGTGCCTCAACAAAGAGGCTTTCTTCTTCCACTTTCGTTCGCCGATCATCCTTCTCTGTACTGCCGCGGGGTTCCGTTGACCGATACGGTAGCGAATCGCCTGGTGGTCACTATGCGTATACGTTTCGCATACTCTCCAATCCATGTTCGCCGTTCATTAAGGACTACAGAATGTGACGTCGAGGATAGACTCCCTCCCGTCTCTCCGAAATGTGCTAACAGAACCTTCATTGCACAATCGTACGTCTAACTTCGCTAGAGCTTCCTGCAGGATACACCATCTTGTGTTGGTTACTCTACTGCCCCATTCCACAGCCCAGGCGTTGAAGTCACTACCGATGACAACTCGCTTCCGATCGATCAACTGCTCCAGCATTATGCTGAACTGCTCTACTGTTCACCTTGGAGGAGCGTAGCAGCTACACATGAAGATGCCGTTGATTTTGGCTATCACGAAACCCTCATATGAACGTTCTACCACTTCTTGGATGGGAAATCTACCCATTACTTGTATCACAGCGGTTCCTGATCTATCCGCCACCCAGTTACTGTTATTAGGGGAGACTTCATAAGGCTCTGCGATCAAAGTGACACCGCGCATAGTTTCTGTCGTAGGCTGCCACAACAGTCTTGGTGTAAACTTTTGTTCAAAGCCTTGATCACTCTTGTTCTATTTCTCATCATTTTGGTGCACAATTGCTTCCCATTATCAGATTTCTAAACCAATTCCAACCAAACTACCTGCATAATGATCCGGAATTTATTCAAGTTTCATAAACCGTATGAGTTGAGCTGTTCAGATATCCGGCTCCGACTTTATACGAGAATTTCTTGGGATCTCTCCGCAAATTGAAGCCAGTTCCAATAATTTTCCAAAGTTTAGCTTGAAGACAGGTATTAATATAACATGAGCGTTAATAAATTGTATATGTAATGGCTCTAAATTAATTTTGAAACCATCTGAGAGTGGATCCATAATGGGTAACCCATACTTGTGAAGCGTTTGTATCGCAATAAACCTGTTATTCGACACACTAGATCTACTAACAATACATTCAGATGTAAAGTTATCCGATCACACGGGGCAGATTATGATCAACTCCAGAATAACCGTATGCTCGGAAGACTTTACATTTGCTGAATTCAAAGATAGAAATTTCCGAAAAAGACCGATTCATTATCGTGCGAGCGCAGGAGTTGTTAGGTTCACGCTTGATACCGCGCTTAAAAATGGATAAGCGCTGAGACATTCACCTGATCGTCGGGATGTTATCATGTTTGCGAGATCGCGCTTGTAGGTGCCGTGGATGGTCGCGAAGGGCTCAAGCATTTGTACGTTAACGGGTTTGTCACGTGATCCTTTTTCAGAACCAAACAGGAAAATAAAGAAGTAATAATGGAATATTTGTTTAATGACATAAACTCTTTTCAATGGGATAATTGATTAATGAAAATATACTAAGTTGCTAAATTAGACATTATCTTCTCACAAACTGAGTGTTATTGGATTCTGAGACGAGCAAGACTTCCGTTGCTTTTGTCGATAAAAATAAACTGGAAAAAAATCGGTCTTGACAAGGAAAAGTTTTTTTTCAAATAACTTGTTTTTCCTTGAAAGTGCCAAACTTGAATTTTTGACGGTAGGTAGGGTACATAATTACCTACCTTGGAACAAAATTTCATCCATTTCAAAGACGGGGTTTCTTGCAAATCGACTTTAAATTTTTAAAATCGATTTTTTTTAGTGTACAAGTCGATAAAGATTCTTTTCAATATTTTTATTCAAGATTTTTCCTAATTCTGTGAAAATCGCTCCTACAACATTTGTTTGTAGAATTTGTCATTTTTAGACTTGAAAAAAATGGCAAAAAAGTTCGACCCTTTTCAGAAGACAGTCTAGATCAATTTTGGAAAAACAAAGTATGCAATGTGGCTCTTTGTGACAAAGTTCTCATGGACAGAAAGTTTCATTTAAATATGAGAGGGTCCTGCCAACTCTGAATACGATTTTGCGCGAAACTTGTTATATGCCTCATGACAGAAAAGTTTAACAAAAATGTTTCATCCGAAAAATAGAAATTCAGAATAACCGGAATCAATTATAAAGTGTTCCTGTGTGCCCGGATAACTGTATGGGAGACTGGGGCTAGTTGGCTGTGTTTTCAGTTTTAACTTTTTACCGTTTTGATGAAGGTAGATCTTGTAAAATAGAATACGTGGCACGCAAAGTCACACTGTTGGCAACATCTCTGCATATTATTAAAATATTTGATGCATTGTCTCCATTTATAGAGACAAAAATATGTGACGCGGAAAAACTGCCAACTTTCCCCAACTCCGGGGTAAGTTGGCGGTATGTATGGATACGCCAAAAAATAAGCTATTAAATGAAGATTCAACTACTTCAGCAGTCCTGTTGGAAAGTGCTGAATATATTTTCAATAAATTTGTATATTAACCCACATTTACTATTATATTTCAGTTTAAATACCCTGGTATTTTGACTTTGACGCGGACTCCCTATTCAAGAGCAAATTTTCGAAATTCTTCGGGCGATTGAACGAAGTAAATGTCTGCTGCATTGACGAGAAATAAAAATATTTGATAACTATTTTTGCACCTTGAATGGTACCGCCAACTTCTGCAAAACAAAATATTTTCCAACAAAAACACATTAGATAATGGGTTTCACATCACTTGAGGTATACAACGAGAAGCAGCGCTATATGTTTAATAGAATTTGAATAAAAGGGATTCCGCCAACCTACCCCAACCGCCAACTAGCCCCGGGATCCGCTATATGTGATGAGTTCGTTGATAAACGAGTTTGTGTACTTTGATGTGCCGCGTGACACATAACAATTCATCCGATGAATCCGGAACAACCGGAATGGGTTTCCCCGTGTGTCCGGATAACTTTACCAATTTGCATTGTTCATAGATCATCGTATAAGTGCTGCATGGCAGGTATCTTCAAGTATAACTATTTCGCAGACATTGGTGCCGCATTTTGTATTCACTAGTTTTTCCAGCCAAGAACCGCTTACACGTTGCCTGAAAATGCTTGACTGATTCATACCAAAAAGAATTCACAGTGTTCAAGTGTACGGTAATATAATCAATACATTTTGTTTACATACGTCAGAATTGCAAAAAAAGAGTGAAATGAAATCGCTGTTTTTTGCAAAAGTGACGTTAGCTAAAATTTCGAGGATTTCTCAAGTGAAATTAAAGCGATTGGCTATAATCTATGATGGAATTTACACATTTTGTAGAGAACAGATAGTTGAAACATTAATCGTGCTTTTGAAAACATCACGAAACTCAAAAATTGGTTTCCTGACAAATATTCCCATTGGCGCTAACGTGACAATTGCATAAAAGGGCAGTAAACTATTTTAAAATAGCTATACGCGGAACAAGCTGTTGCATATAAGGCCTTTCACGGGTTACCCGCTAGATACCAGATACCGCTAGCTACCGACAGTATGGAACGCTAGAAACACGAATGAAGAGTTTGATGAAACATGGTTACTGGCACTGGTTCGTTGACGGGTTAACGAAAGAAACATCGATGAACACTCTTTGGGGCACGACCCGACATATGCGCAACCGGAACAGTTCAAACGAAAGCGTAGAATATTCAGTTTGTTAGATCTTCAATTTCACTAAAAAAGTATTTCCGGATTGCGCCCCGGCACAGAGTATTTACCGCGACGCTTCGTCCCACGATACTGGTGGAGGTGGTGAAGTTCTGACCTGCTCTCTTTTCATGTAACAATAAAGCCTCAAAGTCAGACAGAACCAAATCTAACTGGTTGAATAGTCTACCACACTTTGTCGAAAAACGCTTGTTGATCTTATTGGATAAGTTTTTTCAAGGTAATATTGTTCTACACGATTGGATGTAAGTGATTGTAATCGTCATCCAACAACCAGAAAAACCGACCACAATTCGTATCGGCTGATTGCAATGCTGTCCTGGGCCCGGAAGTTGTTTGAGAAAATTATCTTGTTCTTTTTCGAAATTAACATACAGCATGTTAGAAGAATTCATACCAAAGTATTCAAAAATCAAGTTACGCATTGGAAAACTGCGTGCTCAGAATCCAGCTGGTCTTTATTAGTACTATTTTTTATTATTTTTATCCCTGTGAAAGAAAACATTCACCGCCAACGATAAGCTAGCTCACACAATACTGCGTGATGCAAACCGGTAAAGTAATCAGTAATCAATCGTTTTTAAAACTGATTGTGGGTTACAAATTCTCAGCGCACTGCTGATGGCGGTAATGGGCCATTACTACCCTAATGCGATTATTTTTTAGGGTTGATTTAACTAGAAGATATTTGAAATTTTGTTCACGAGAGAGTGTCTTAAAGCCTTTTATTTTAAAACGTAAGCAAATATTTTTAGATTTGAAAGAAGTCTCATATTTTTTAACAACGAACTCAAATCTGCTCCATGCGGCCACTGCCCGACTCGAAACGTTCAACTAAAGTTTAGGTGCCGTTTTAACTTGACCCATATGCCGCATAACTGTTAATCTATTATCATTAACGCCGTTGTCCTAATCCGATACGATCCGCAGGCACCAGTTGATTGCATGTGCTATCAAGGGACAGCCATATCATGTAAATTAATCCATTATGGTTATGATGCAATTTCGCATAATACTTCGCACCATAATTAGTACCACCCTTCAAATACTGCATTCAAGGAGCAATTTATTATTCCCGCTAGTCACAGAGAGAGAGAGAGACGACGCCTCCATGTCTGCCGCCCAACTTGCAAAACTTTGTCGGTTGCATTCTATTCTATCAAACATGATAAGGGGGGGGGGGGCGGTGTAGTCGGTAGGTACCACGATCCTATAGAAGTGCCGGTTATTTGCCAGTTCCCTGCCTTAGGATAGCCATTTTGCGGTTTCGTGAAGAAGCATTTTTCTCTACCATTGCACAGGAGTGAGTTGAGTAAAACGAAAGAAGAAAACAGACGAAAAAGAGCCGTCCAACAAGACAATCGAGATTTAGTCTGGTTGGTACAACGTAACGATGATGACGGTGATGGTGATGGTGATGATGATGATGGCGATGATGATTATGGCCGTAATAATGACGAGAATGATGATAACGGTGGTCGTCTGGCCTTTGTCACTCGCGTTACCTACCGAAGTCTTGTTTGCATTTCGCAACACCTTGTCAATTCGGGAGGATGATGGATGGCTGTCGGAAAAAAAGAACGCTGAGTAGATTTAGGTGATTTATCTACGAATGGTTAATAAGAAATGGTTGGAAAGAAATTCAGAAATAATTGCATAATTGGTTTATTGCTCAAACCTATGAAAAAGTTATTTTTCTTCTTATCTCAGGAGGACCCTCTTCCCCCGGTACCGAATATCGTCGATGGTTTGAAGTGACCTCAATAGAATTAGTACGGAAAAAATCCGTTCATGAATGCAAGAAAAAATTGTGATTTTTTCAACTGAATGATTTACGAAAACCGTGATTAGGTTCCTGAAATAATGAATAATAAATCTCGTATTCATGGAATCAATTGTGTTTATATACATGGCGTTATATTCGAATGTTTGTTAGAGTTACTGTGGTTGTTCCCTGGACACGTTTACTTTGTCTTATGATTCTGATTCATAATTAATACAATAATAATACACAGCCGACACTTTAACTATGTTCATTATATCAGGAGCTTCTTCGCGATTTTCGAAATTTCGGAATCACGTTACCGTCATGAGTTTACTGTCGGATTTTTGGGTCAGAATAGCATTTTTATGTTGATAATTTCGGGATCCGAGTCACGATTTTCGTAATTTCTATTCACGTTATCGTGATATTTTAGTCATGAGTAGAATGATTTATGTTCATGATTTTAGGATCGTAGTCGCGATTTTTGATGTTTTAAGTACGTGTAATGCGATTTATGTTCATGATTTCCGGATCTTAGTCACCATTTTCGTAATTTCTATTCACGTGATATTTAAGTCACGAGTAGAGTGCTTTATGTTCATGATTTTAGGATCCTAGTTACGATTTTCGTAATCTACATGCACGTTATCGTGATATTTTACTCCTGAGCTTACTTTCGAATTTGACACGTGGAGTGATGTGGCTCACGACCATGATAACGTATGCGGAATGAAATTTGGACAACCCTTCCAGCATTAAAAAATACAAGCCATACTAAACGTCATACTCAAGGCAAACATATTTTAAACATTCAGTGTTGATTTAGACTCGCTAGGAGATACCATGTAAACATAATGGCAGCGAACGTCTAATCTGGCACCTAGCCATGATGCCAAAAAAACTTTGGACGCAATGGAGAATTATGGCATACCTTTTGTACAAAAATCTGATAACCCTCTAGATATACCACAACTGCGTCCAATTGAGGATTTCTGGGATAATTTAAGGTGGAGCGTATATGCCAATAATTTTAGACCTAAAACTATCAAACATTTGATAATCAAAATTATGAAAGAAATCAAGAACATGCCAGCATAAACTTTTTCGATCGATTTGCAAAAAGTTCCTGAAAACTGTCGTAAAGCTTCTCGAATGGGCTCAAACTTTTTCTACATTAAATTATAGTGGCTTAGTAAGAAAAAATTCCGGGGGGGATATGAAGCAAGAAAAAAATGTACAAAAATCAAAAACTCCAAGTAAACGAGTTTGGGTAGTCACCCAACCCGCTAATACAACTTCTCTTGTACGGAACCTGATTCCTCCCCAGCATTACCCAACGGCCTAACTTCGGGAAGAGGGGGCCGGTTCCTTCACTCTTGCTTAAATTTTAAATCAGGTTCACCAGTACGTTTAAACCTGAATTAAGCGCTAAGCGAGGGTGAAGAAATCGGCCCTTAGTACCACTTTCTCGTTGAACTGCCGACTTCTTCACGAACTACTCGGTCTAGTCACTGACGGTGGATCTAGCCTAATCCGACGAGCAGTTCCCCGGCGAGAGAAGTCCTTCCGAAGCCAATCAGTTAGGTGCCGAAGTCAGTTCGGCGATTACGGTGAAGCAGGGCGTCCGATTCATTGGTGCCCCGATGACCCGCGACAGGTGGTGTCTCGTTGCGGTCTACTCAGTCTAGTCCTCAGCGGTGAATCTAGCTTACACTGACGGAGAGTTCGCTGGCGTTTCGACGACCAGTACTCGGTGCTCTGTTGCAGTCTACTTGACTAGTCCTCGGCGGTGGATCTAGCTTATTTCTGCGGAGAGTTCCCTGGTGGTGATTGCTCTCCCGAAACCGTTGCTCGATGTTCATCACGCCGTTTCCGCTGTAAGGCGGTCATAGTCCACATCATAACTCTATTGACTGCGTTCTACGTCATTACGTCGCTTGTCATTCTGTAGGCTAGATTATCTGGGTTGATGTCCGGTTTTCCCGTTTTAAGTAGCTCCCTGCACGTCATTTAAAACCTCGGACATTCAACGACCACATGCTCCGGTGTCTCGTCGACGTTCTCACATTCCGGGCACAGTGGTGACGTTGCGTACCCGAACCGATGAAGATACTTCCTGAACCAGCCGTGGCTCGGTAGGAGCTGTTTCAGGTGGAAGGTAATCTCTCCTTGCTTTCTATTGATCCACGTCAACGGTTTGGATGAGTTAGTAGGTCCACTTTCCTTTCTCCGTATTGTATACTCATCATCTTCCTCACGTTTTTGAAGTTTCATTGATTGTAGCACTTGATATCCTCCGCCAGGGTGATGCAGATGGGGATCATCTCGGCGATAACGCCCGACACCTCCACTTCTTCAAATGTCTCACTCATCACCGTTAGTAACACGTCGTCCACGAAACCCACGATTTTCACTTTCCCGGGCAGCCGCAGTGTTAAGACCCCATCGTACATCCCGTTCCAAAGACTTGGGCAGAGAATGGAGCCCTGAGGAACGCCCGCTGCGACTTGCATTGCCTTCTGCCCTTTGTTCGTCTGGTACAACAGTACTCTACTCTGAAAGTGGCTCTTTAGGATCTGGCTCATTCTTCTGTGCAGCGCTGCGCCACTGGTGTATACGAGGCTGGATGGCCCGGTTACTTCCCTGACTTTGGCAGCAACATCAGCTTCTGTATCTTCCTCATTTCGGGGAAATTGCCATCATCTAAAGACTTTAGAAGTAGTATGCCAGGATCGCAGCTTGAGCTCGCCGTTAGTCACTTGTCACTCGGCTGTGTTACCTCCTTCTTTTTTGCCGTATGGTGTCGGAGACCAGGTAGTTGAATCGTGCTTCGGGAAGAGACCCTCAACGATTATCTGTAGCTTACCCGGGCATATTTCAGGTGGTGTCGATGGGCCCTCATCTTCGTCATGACGACTCAGTACGCGTCCCCCAGGGATTGGCGTCTATTTCTCAGCACAGCTACTTATGGCAATTGGCTTGCTAAGCTTGAGCTCCTGTTTTAAAGAGCCGTTACTTTTTCGAAACGTCGCTTGCGCTCGTCTCTCACTCTCCGATCTTGCACTCTGAGCCCGCCTTCTGGTTCTAAAACAAGCAGCGTGAAGCGTACTGAGCTACTTATTTAACCAGTAAGCTGCACGCCGTCTACTACATGGCTCCATTTTTCGTGGAATTGTAACGTCACAAGCCGTCACAATCCCTATTGTTTTATCAGCCGCATCAACGTACTTGATTCCGCTGTTCGCCGAAGTGACTCAACAAAGAGGTTTTTGTTAATGACTTTTGTCTTCCACTTTAGCTTGCCGGGTGTCTTCTCCGTGCTGCAACAGGGTTCCATTGGCCGATGTGGTAGCGAAACGCCTGGTGGTCGCCATGGATATACTTCTCGCACACTCTCCAGTCCATGTTCGCCGTCAGTCAAGTCAGTCAGGTCCCTCGGTACCGATATCCGTTTCGTGATCCAATAAGCTCCCAGTTTTGCCACGATACCAGGAGCCATTTAGCACCTCGCTTCGCCGCGATCCACTTGTTGTAGTTTTCGGGGCGGTTGAACTAGCCTCCACAACGAGCCGACAGGCCGACGAGTTCTGCCGCCAATTTTCACTACAAGGAAATATTCTCACAAGATAACTTTTGCAAATTAAACATTGAGAATTTCTTTTAAAATATTAGACATATTTTTGTTGAACATATGCAATTTTTTTCCAATTCCTTCAAAATATTTCGCTACTACGCCACTGCAAGGAGGCTTCGTCAGTATCTGGGTGTATAGTTTCCGGACTTTTCCATCGTATTCTCCGTTCGTCACGAGTTGGAGCTTTCTGCACGTATGCAGTCCCTCCTGGTCCTTGGTTCTCTGAACAAAAGACTTGGACAAATTCAACTTTATGGCCACATCCATGACCGAAGCATTGGGAAAGAGAATCTACCCAATGGGTTATTTTCTACAGCGTTTTTTTTTTTTTTTTTTATTTCGATTATAGAGGTTTTAACCTTAAGGTCATTCGCCTCTTCGGGTTAGAAAAGTCTCTTATGAAAAATTTCTAACCCTATGTGCGGGGTTGGGACTCGAACCCAGGTGCGCTGCGTACAAGGCAATCGATTTACCAATACGCTACGCCCACCCCTTTTACAGCGTTTTTTTTCCGGGATGAAATTTGCTTTGGGACACACTTTATCACTGGTCATTAGCAGCTAGACATATAAAACATTTCATGAAATAGTGCATGGTACAAAACTTATTCCACGAATAATACTCAAAATTTTGTGAAATAGTTCATGTGAAAATTTCATGGCGTGAAATTGAAAATAATTAGCGATGTCTTCAAAACATCAGAATCACGCAAGATAGATCGTACCATGAACCTGTTCAAGGATTCATGAATAATGTGATGGCATCATGAACCAGTACACGAATACAGGAAAATTTTTATGATTTCGTGAACTATTTCACACTCACGAATGATAAGTCGTAACTATTATATTAGGATCAGGCTTGCGAACTGCTAACATTTATTTCGACTGGCACCTAAGACAACACAGTCACAGCCAGTGGCGAGCACTGCTATAGCCGTTCAGTGTCTGAATGAGTGCTGTGTGTTGCCGTGAGAGGTATGACACACGCAAGCGAATTTGGGTACAGTCACTTCGTAGCACTCCTGTACAGAAGCCGAAGGTTTGGCTGTTTCTGAGTGGCGATGTACAGTAATGTGTTCAGAGGGTAAAGTCAGGTGCTTCGGTAATGTTACGAGTTCGAGATGTTGTGACCGCCGCATATCTGAACGGTTTTGCCATCTATAACCGTGATGTCATAACATTTTTCTCCCGACAGCTACGAGGGAATCTATTGGGTAATATTGAAAGAGGAGGTGTGGGAGTGTAGAGTGGGAGAATGGTATGCTATTATTTATTTTTTGTTAGCGATGCACAATTTAATTGTTTAAGGGTGTTGAAAGTAATCTAAGATAATTTTCTTAACCGGTATGTGTCCAACAAAAAACACCTTCAACAGGCCGACACCCGGGTACCAACAAATTGAAATGCTCATAACTATGTGTTTCTTTAACCGATTTGGACACTTTTAGATGATTTGGACTGAGGAACTCGTCCAACTTTTGATTCAGTAAAATTGAACTGGGTGAATGGACCTGGTTCCTGGTAATCCGGATTTTCTGGAGTAATGTTCCAGTACTATGATATGATTTGTTAATTTTAATAATGTCCTAGCAATAGAAGTATCAAAACTCTTTAAATTGTCTCGGAAGTCTGATATTTATTGTTAGGGACCATATGGCAATTTGACATCCGAATGACCACGCACGGCCCCTGCTCCGGAATGTTCGTTCCAGTGTCAAATCACCAAATGGTCTCCAAATCGTGTGAATTTGATGAATGATTTATTTTTTCATCTACTTAGTTCACTGCTGTGCAATGTTGCTATAATCTTTTCGCATTATTTTGTAAGCAATATTTCAAAATTTATATTTCTTATTTTTTACAACTTATGGCACATATTACGTAAGATTTATATCATTGCCCACCCAGATACGCACAGATGTACGAACAACAAACAATATCTCAGACATTCAGCTTATCAAAGCATTCAGACAAAGGACGAACTATATTGTAAGTACAAGAATTATGTATCAACTCAAAACCAGACTAATCACGACGTTATAAGTTAGTTTCCCCTGAAGATGATGCCAAAAAGCATCGAAACGTCGGACAATATTAAAATTCGTACCATTATTTATCAAAAGACTGACAAAGCCGTTAAAAGAAATCTTATTTTGTATAAATTACAGTTAAGGGTTTTTATTTTTTTTATTTTTCTATCGTATGATTGATGTTATTTATATTGAGATGAGAGTTAAATCAGTTGTACACATGGGGTGGTGAACTCATTTTCAGTATATTCTTATCTAAACTCTATCCATTAGAAACCGTTGGTTATCATCTTTGTTTCACATATTATCTCAAATGGAGTGCTCGTTCAAGTTACCATTTCGCTTAAACACATGAATTCGATAATTAACAAGCCACTTTTCTTACTTATATCTTTCTTATGAATTAAGTAAAGGGATGAGTACCAATATATACGAATTCCATCGGTCGTTAATTGATACGAAATATTGTTTCGAGTAAGTTGACTAGACTGGCTAGCTTTATGTTACGTGCTATGTTATTTCTATTCAATTTCCTCAAACATTGCCAAAAATCCTTTATAATGCACTCTCGTTAAAACCAACCAACTGCAAATCATGTATAAAATTTATAAATCCGCAAACAACCTATCAATACAACAGTAGCTGGTCATAGCAAAAACAACGAATTATATTTTATTTCTCTATAAAATACTCATTAATTGTCATAAATTGTTTTTGGCAATATAGTTTTTTTTTGTTGGAGACGGACCACTGCGACCAACATTTAGATCTATTGTGGTATGCCCATTCCTTAATTTAAGTGTACTATCAAATATGACATATTACTATTGATGAATGATTGTCTTTATTGGGATATACACTCTTCCCAGCTAGGCATTACACTTCGGATGAAGTTCCTTTATCGAGGACTATAAGTCTGCGTTTCATAAGTACACTGCATGCGTAGAGAAAATGCTGTGATGTTTGACTTTCCGATCCGCATGAATCGTTTGTAATTTTACCAATCTTCATAAGATGATATTTACTTGGACAGTGTCCGGTAAGTAGTCCTGTCATGATGCATAATTCTTTTTTTATTTTAATGAGTAGGGGTGTTGGGATAAGGGTTTCAGCATGAAAAAAACACTTTTTTTGCGAATTTTTTTAGAACTTTTCGTGTAGCGAATTGCTCAAAATTTTTGTACATTATAGTGTACCATTTTAATAACATACTGTAATTTTTCTATGCAAAATATCGACAAACGACTCGGTGACGAAGCTTTTTGTAGAACGTCTCTGGAAAAAAAACATGATTTGCGTAGTTACTTGCCATTCAACAACTACTTAACCGATTTCTTTCAAACACATACTAGGTAAAAAATACCTTACCCCTACGTTGAGTTTTTAAGATATTTTTTTTTGATAAAGGGATGTTTAGTCATAAAAAGGCGGAATTTTTCGTCGAAAATAGAAATTTTTATTTAGAACTAGCTAATACCCATCGCGCGTAGCTGCGACTTTCAACGAAATAGGAGCAAAATACAATTTATTCCGAAGCGCCATCTGGCGGGCAGATATTCCCCATTCAATAGCACACAAACATGCTCCACACCAAATGCCTACTATGTATGAATTTTTATGGCGTTTTGTTATTGTTATTGAAATGATGCATTATAATGTTCAAAAGATTTGATCAATACGCTTTATGCAAAGTGCTAAAAAAGTCGCAAAAAGTGTTTTTTTCACGCTGAGGGTCTTATTCCCTTAATCTAAGCAACTCCAGGCTTTTTTATCGCTAGGTGAAATAAATTTCTTTATTTGTCGCAGTCCAGTTACGGTACTCCAATTGTTATTTATAGCTGTGATTTCCCACTTCTCCATTTTGAGGGCAGTCGATGAGAATCCACAAAATGGTTTTGGTCCGATAACATTAGTGGAAGACCCTCTTCTTGCTAACTCATCGGCTTTTTCATTCCATGCAACTCCACAATTTCCTGGAACCCAGTATAGATTGACATGATCAGTAGAGTGGCTCGAAAATGACATTTTTCAGCACAGCACTTTTTGAGTTCCTTTTGTGGTCCCAAATGCCTGTGCAAAGTTTGGGAGCGGTCGGTTTCTTCCCGGGTTTGCGCATTGCGTTTAAAGTTTGTATGGATTTTATATGGGGAAATCAATTATTTTGCATTTACGTTAATAAAGATCGCTATTTCACTCAATATGAAAAACCAGCTTTATAAAACGATAAATCAAACTTTGGTTAACAACTTTGTCGAAGACGGTAACTAGTTACGAGTTTTCAGAAAATAGTTATAACGATTTTAATACTTATGGTTCAACCCAAATGCAGAAATTTATTATTTCTTCCAACACTGTAAGTACACCACGACACCGATACTTTAAACTTAAAGAAATGAGAATATAGTCATCGCAGAGACTTGGTACCTTTGAATGAAATGTTCAGAATGAATTGTTGAATAACATAGACGTAGTCTGAAAATGAAAACAAGAAGGGTGTGGCTTGTGTACTCCTCAGTTCCCTGTTTAGATAGTTTAGTATAACATAAGGACCACATCTTCAACGCAGGTTTGAACCGCCGAATTAAAAATTAATCTTACGTGTTTGAGTTCTACTATTTAAGGGCTCTACTGTTATCTCATTTAAAATGGTACAGCGGTTTATAAGTTTTACATATTTTAACACCCTATTTCTTAACCGTTCAGAGTAAGAATTTTAGAAAATGCATATCTTTAGGTTCCTTGAAGTCTCGGAATTGTTTCTATAGGGTTACCAAATGGACTGAGAGCAAATTAAGGACATCCCTGCCAAATGTTATGCCAGGTATGTCACTTGAGCCAGAGTTCTAAAAAAACTGAATTCTTTCTCATTTTCCAGCGGTTGAATTGCCCAAGTAACCAATAAGCATTATAACGTAGCCTAATATCTGCTTTAGATCCACATATAAAGCAGTCATAGAGCTGTGAAGCCCTAAATACTTATATAATGCTGGTATTATGCCAGAAAAGGCGAAATATAGTGCTATTACTGTGCAGAGATTGACAACTCGTTTCTGCAGTACTAATGCTATTATATAGCACAAATGTCAAATTTTAAAGCCTTATATTAGCATTACTAATGCTATTAAAAGGCTTCAGCTGGCTGTCATTGTCCGCCATGTTTTTAAAACCATTTCTTATATTTCCTTTCGGTATGAAGAGCAAAAAGGAAAAAAAATTAAAATAAAATGTTCTGTTTAAAACCGTAATTGTCTCTCTTCTAAAGCATTGTGATGAATATCCTTAATGGGTTTTCGTTCTGACATGATATGACAATTTTACGAAAATTACCTTTAGTAAGTCTCCAACTGAGGTACCTTACCTCGTCCTTCACGGTAAGTGCGCTGCGTTTGCTCCCAGGACTATATTGCATATGTTCGATTGAAATGAAATATGCCGAATATAATCTTCAAGAAGAGTTGCATAACAAATAAACCCACAGCATTACAATAGCATTATATCGGTTTAGTATTTGCTCTATAATGGCATTAAATGCGCTTGCAAAGCTTACATGCCTTAAAGATCCTTGAAGCATGTACGCGTTATATCAGCTTTATATATGGTCGGCTGTGCAGTTATGCATAATTGATGCTAATATAGAGTTTCATTGCATTGTTAATGCTGTAATGGAGTTTCAATGCAACATTAGTGCAAATGTATAGCCAATATAGTGCAATGGCTTAATGCTTATGGTTACTTGGGTGGGACGTTGAATTTCAAACGAGACAAATTAGAATGGTGTAGTACCGATACCGAACGAAGATACCACTTTGGCCAAACCTCATATTGAGCTACCTAACAAATTTTGGTTACTTCTGAGTAAAACAAATTTTGGTTACTATGAGTCGCAGAGAGTATGCATTAACAAAAAAAAATGCTAGAAGGAATTGAAATTGATTCTCTTGTAATAAAGTTGATCTGAATAATTTAATACAGGGTGATTCGTCATGAGATTTTTTTTAATGTAGTAAAAAATTGAAAAATGGAGTAAATCGCGAATTCTTTATTTGTCAAGCGAAAGAACATTTTTTGCCATTAATTGTTTGAAAACAATTTCTTTTAGATGTTTACCATGTTGGCGCTTTAGGTAGTCCATTCGACTGGTCCAATTTTTGATGACGGATTCGAGCATTTCAAGTGGTATCTGCTAATTACTCGAGTAATGTTGATTTCCAATGCTTGGGGATGTCACCGCTGCTATGTTTTCTTCACTGCGTGCTGGATGTGGTCGATTTGTTCGCTAATCATCCAATAACGAGAACTACAACGCTTACTTTTTGGTTGTATGACGAATAGTTGAGTCCGTTGGCCGATTATGTCGACCATATTATTGTCGGAGTGCACTAAACACATTTCCCACAGATCGCTGATTTTCGTAATATAGTTGAATAATTTGAAGATGGTGAGCCAGTGTACGTCGTTCCTTTATGAAATGGCAAACAATACTAAACTACAATATTATTATTTATTTATTACATCTTCGATATATATCGTACAGATTACACTTAATGCTGTTGCTAGTGTCAATGTTAAAAATTTCTAATTGCTAACTTATAATTAGATTTAGTGGTATGGAAGTCATAAACTAAAACAGTTTCGTTGAATCTACTACAACATCTGTCTAGCGGATTGTTCTGGCCATATGCTATGCGGTGCCTGGGAATCCACAGAAGCGGACGATTCCTTATATCACAAGGGGGAACAAATAAATGAATCCTTGAGAGAATATCGAGACAGTCAATATTATTCGACAACATATCGAAAATGAACATTCTTTGCAAGAAAGTGGGGCGAGACTCCGGCGTTGGCAAATCTAGCAACATGCATCTACTATTATACGGCGGCAGACGGATAAGGTCGTTCCAAGGCAATTTTCTGAGAGCAAATCGTACAAAACTTCTCTGAACGCGCTCCAGTCAGCTACTTTGAACGGCGTTGTATGGCGCCCATATTTGTATAGCGTACTCTAAAGTGCTCCGGACTTTGCAGTATAAAGAATTTAGTGCATAGATATCCACAAAATCGACAGCGTTCCGTTTTAGAAAACCCAATGTTGCAAAAGCCTTCGGCGGTCGGCGAAACGAGGTTTTCTGTCGAATAACACTCCCAGGTCACGGATAGAATCCACCCGCTCGATGACACAGGCTTGAAGAGTATATTCGCAACGTCTTATATTTGCCGAGCGTCCGAAACTTATCATCTCACATTTATCAATGTTGATCTGCATACCGTTCAGCAAACACCATTCCTCTATATTGGCTATATCGTCTTGAAGCACAGCAGAGTCGAGTGCTAAAACAATTGAACGAAAGATTTTCAGATCATCAGCATAAAGCAGTTTTTCAGATTTGATGCGGGTGCAGAGGTCGTTGATGAATAAGAGAAAGATCAGTGGCCCTAGGTGAGGCACACCGGTTGGCGTTACGAATGCTTGAGCATGTAGTGCCAATTCTAACGAAGGCAGATCGTTGTGAGAGGTAAGAATGCAGCGATCTGGTTACCCACTCAGGAAAGCCTAGTCGCTCCAGCTTCAAAACAGCCATGTTGTGGGGCACCTTTTCGAATGCTTTTGCGAAATCAAAATATATAGCGTCCACTTGTTGACGCTTCTCTACAGCCGGAACTAGAAAGCTCTGTACGTCATCAAGTTCGAAGTGGCGGAGCGTTTTTTCATAAATCCGTGTTGTCTTTCATCGCATTGTACACAAACTTTTCCAGAACTTTAGCTAGGCAGTTCAGCAGCGGGATTCCTCTGTAGTTTTCAACATTGTGCCTATCTCCAGCCCTATGAATAGGAACTATACCAATAGCAATGACAGTTTGCAGTTTGTACCCGTTACCTAGTAGAAAATGCCTTGCTAAAAACTTCATGTTGAACCACCCTGTATATGCCAAGGTTTGAGACTAAAATTAAGGACATTTGAAGTAAAATAAGGACGCTTTCCAAAAACCTCGAAAATAAGGACATGTACTTTAAAATAAGGACGGTTGGTAACCCTAGTTTCTATTGACGTTTTCGTTTGAGAATCTAGCAACGAAACCAGGATAGTTATTTCAAACAAGCGTTTTTTGATGAAATTGAGTTAGGTTAACGCAAAACATAGGTGATGTTGGCGAACCAGAAATATACTTCAGGTTAGAATCCAACGCGATTTCCAGACTTGAGTTAGTTTTTGCCCCAAGCAAAAACAGCACATAAATTTGTAGGTGTAAATTCTAAATATTGTAAACTTTATTTCCCACAACAAAGATTGTAGTATGATTCATATTTGGGTCTATCAAAATATTAAGATAGTTCAGTCGTTGACACTTACAAGGACGTAATGATTTTTTGTCTTATACAAAACAATCTAAACAGGGACTGGGGAGTACATATGCCCCCCTCACTTCTTGTTTTCTTTTTCTGACTACATCTATGATATTCAGAAATTCATCCTGAACATTTCATTCAAAGGTACCAAGACTCTGCGATGAATATAATCTTATTTATTTAAGTTTTTAATGTCGATGTCGGAGGTGAACCGGCAGTGTTGGAAAAAGTAATCAATTTCTGCATTTGTATTTTACCATAAGTTTTAAAATCGTTATAACTATTTTTTGAAAACTCGTAGCTAGTTACGGTCTTCGACAAAGTTGTTAACCAATCAGGTATCAGGTATCAGAATATATTGGCTCAAATGGCACGTTCCCCGTATGTAGTCGGGGATTTGTGCCTCATATTCAGTGAAATAGCGACCTTTATTAACGTATATGCAAAATAATTAAATTCCCTATATAAAATCCCATGCAAACTTTGAACGCAATGCGAAAACCCAGGAAGCAACCAATCGCTACCAAATTTTGCACAGGCATTTGGGACCACAAAAGGAACTCAAAAAGTGCTGTGCCTGCTAGTTTAAATCATTTTGAAGTTTTCCCATACAACCCCGAGCCACTCTAATGATCAGTCTCCGCCAATTGTCGGAGTGCAAGGATGCACTCCCATACTAGTTTTGAGCGACATGTAGGAGCGACGTGTAGGAGCCCTTAGGGCATTTAGTGCTGCTTGACTATCTGAGGAAATTTGAATACTGGTATCTTCTCATGGCAATTTAGGTACCATTGTCACAAAGATAATAAAACATTGACAAAAGACGTTGATCCTATCTTTAGAGATACGCAAATATTATTGCGTTGAGACCAGCAAGTAACGTGTTTCTAATAGATAAAATCTTCCAATTTCATGCATATCGATATCTGGAGCAGACTGAAATTCATTTCAGTACTAGAATATTATTTTCTTATTTTCAAAACATGATAAAATCACAAGATATCACGGAGTGTTCATTTTAAACGCAAGATGTTTTCCGTAATCCAATAAGGTTACATACCTTTTTTACGAGGAAACAGTGACAAAAATTTGAATTTCAAAATTGATAAAGATTGATAAAGCAATGATTTTATTATATCTAAGGTATAGTTTTTTGATAGTACATTTTTTATAGTAAAAAAACAAACAACAGATTTGCTATGATCACGATGAAAGTCCACCGAATGAACTAAAATTTTATAACTCAAAAAACTTATTAGTGTAGGAGTATTTCTCGTACCTTAACGCTTAAATAAATAAATATTTTGATATTTTCAATCAAAATGTCTGCATTAGGGAAATTTTTCGCAAATAAACGATGTTTTGAGCTGGAAAATTTGCTTCAAAAAATTCTTATCCTCAAAATAAAAACTTATGCTAAAGTTCGAGAATAACTAATTACGAACAATTGCGGAAAACCTAATTTTTTGGCAATCGTAATCATGGAAAAAAATTTTAGGGGAAAAACATTTCGAGAAAATCCAGTTTAATGTTTCAAGTAATCGCTGCTTATGGTGAGCGAAATGCGCTTTATATCGCTGTAACTTTAGATCTTTTGTCTGGACCTCCATGAAATGTTTAAAATTTATTTTGAAAATTTGACTATGATTGAGCATTTTCTGAAAAAAATCATGCTGAAATTTAACGTTACTTTCGGCATTTTAATCCATTCGAAGGTAAAAGAAAGATCCCATCCCACTATTAGATACAATAAAGCGGTTCTTGGTAAATGCACTTGCAAATAAATCGTAGTAATAAAATTAAATTTTCTCTTCCTTTCCTTTTTATATCTCAGTAATCACATGATTGGACAGTGAACACCCATAAACATTCGGTAAACGGGTCAAAGCAACATGCAAAGAAACACTGATAAACCAAGTGAACAGGTTACTAACTAGTATTGTTCGCTTGCATGAGCTCCAGAGACAGAAAGCGAAAATAAAAGAAACGAAAATTTCCGCTGCACAGCGAAGCGATGATGTAGCATGTGTGTGTTACAGGCATTGTAATTCTCTCTCACTCACGTGAGAAGAAGCTCATCCGATGTCCAACTTTTCCGAGATAAGATGAGTCGCAAAATTCTCCGTCTCCACGAATAGCGTGAGAATAATTTTCCGGATAAAATTCATTTGATTTTTTCCTTCTCACCGGAGAAGGTGATAATATTTTAATTTCGTGGAAATCAATGAAAGCGTCAAAATATACACTTAATTTCAAAGAAAAGCGGAAAAGAAGTACGACAGACTTGTTTTTTCGTGTTTTGGAATAGCAACAGCAAGGCAGCGAGCGCAAAAAAGATACCGTGATAAACTCATTCGCTCATTCTCCGGCGGTTTTATTTATCCGGAGAAATAACACGTTGTATTTATCCGGAGAAGTTGTGTGAGTGCCAATAACTTTTCGTGTGAAAATGTGAGTTTTGATTGTCGCAGTAGCAAATTATCTGGACACATTTACTCATATGAGTGATAAATGCAATGCCTGGTGTGTTATTATTTGATGAGCACCGATAGGCAAAACTAATCCCAACGCATAGCGTAAACTGAACTGTCGGGCTCATTGGTGACAGCATGAGGAAAGAGTAGTTGTTTACCACAACGGGTCTATCTCGGACTGGGGAGAAAAAGACAGTTTACAGAACAGAACGAACATAACATTCCCGAATGAAAATGTTATGAGATCCATGACATTCCCAGTCGCTGCTGGTACAGTACTGGGCAGTCGGCAGCTGCCGCCAGTTGCGTTGTATGGCTGTCTGTTCATTCGTGTCGTTCTCCGGTACATTTTGCAAGCCTGATTAGGATTCCGAATACATGAATATTTTTTGATTTCGTGAACGAAGCACGAATGGTCATGACTATTATTCTGGGAATAATGAACCAGCTCTCGAATACGTAAATAATATTTGATGATTTTTTGAACTATTTCATGAGCATGGATATTGATTCGTGACTAATATATTACCAAGTCACTTTACGCTCGTCCGAACATGCCGTAGACTCAGATAATTCGCATTTCTAATGCTGAAAGATCCAGAATCGCCGGACTAAGTCGCCGGTAAACTCTAAGCTTGCTCATGCGACCCTTTTCTTCGCTTTTCTAGAGATTTTAATTTCGTGGAAATCAATGAAAGCGTCAAAATATACACTTAATTTCAAAGAAAAGCGGAAAAGAAGTACGACAGACTTGTTTTTTCGTGTTTTGGAATAGCAACAGCAAGGCAGCGAGCGCAAAAAAGATACCGTGATAAACTCATTCGCTCATTCTCCGGCGGTTTTATTTATCCGGAGAAATAACACGTTGTATTTATCCGGAGAAGTTGTGTGAGTGCCAATAACTTTTCGTGTGAAAATGTGAGTTTTGATTGTCGCAGTAGCAAATTATCTGGACACATTTACTCATATGAGTGATAAATGCAATGCCTGGTGTGTTATTATTTGATGAGCACCGATAGGCAAAACTAATCCCAACGCATAGCGTAAACTGAACTGTCGGGCTCATTGGTGACAGCATGAGGAAAGAGTAGTTGTTTACCACAACGGGTCTATCTCGGACTGGGGAGAAAAAGACAGTTTACAGAACAGAACGAACATAACATTCCCGAATGAAAATGTTATGAGATCCATGACATTCCCAGTCGCTGCTGGTACAGTACTGGGCAGTCGGCAGCTGCCGCCAGTTGCGTTGTATGGCTGTCTGTTCATTCGTGTCGTTCTCCGGTACATTTTGCAAGCCTGATTAGGATTCCGAATACATGAATATTTTTTGATTTCGTGAACGAAGCACGAATGGTCATGACTATTATTCTGGGAATAATGAACCAGCTCTCGAATACGTAAATAATATTTGATGATTTTTTGAACTATTTCATGAGCATGGATATTGATTCGTGACTAATATATTACCAAGTCACTTTACGCTCGTCCGAACATGCCGTAGACTCAGATAATTCGCATTTCTAATGCTGAAAGATCCAGAATCGCCGGACTAAGTCGCCGGTAAACTCTAAGCTTGCTCATGCGACCCTTTTCTTCGCTTTTCTAGGCTTTCTACCTTCAACTCTTTGCTCTCCCTTGAGTACTATGGCTCTTAGTATTGAAAAATGTACTTCATTTTCAAGTCCCTTGCTAATTGAATGTCGTTTAAAACTTAATATATTAGGAATCATGGAGGATTGAGTGGATTCATGAATAAAACTCCGAGTTTCGTGAAATTGTTCCCGAGGAAATATCCAGACCTATGAATAAAATCATCAGGCAATCTTTGCTTTTATGAATAATGTTCATCCTGTAGTTTAAGGATTAACCAAACCCAGCTATTTTTTCAAAGTCCTTATGATGTTCAAAAGTAAAGGTTTTCAATTTATTTATCAGTCCCTCGAACAAGAAATGTTAAAATATTTCAATTTCAATATTCAGCGTACTAAATCATTTTGGTTTGAATCGAGGAGGAGTTGAGATATCTCCCAAAAACTCTTCCTTGTTAAATGTGTGCATTTATAAAAAAGACTGAATTGGTTTGAACGTTGTTCACACATTAACCATAGGCATCAGATATAATGAACTCAAATTGCGACCGAGCAAAACACAAACTATAATAATGCTCTTAGAGCAAGTAAGAGTTATTTCCCCCTGACCAACCAGACCAAGCGGTCGCCTCAACCAAGTCATTATTCGAACTAAACTTTTGTCCACAAATTCTCTTTGAACTGAAAGGCTATTTATTACCCATACCAACTTGTCTCCACAAGTAGCGTAGCGAGTGATACTTTGAGAAGCAAGGTTCTTAATTGTAAAAGAGCATAAAGCAAAATTTAAATTCATAAGTCATAATCGCTTAAAATTGTTTCATTTATTTTATTACAAAAGATCTTCTCTTTCCAAGTCGAATGAAAAAAAAAAATAATAGCAAAAGATCATAAACGAAGAAAACATATCAACAAAAATATTCACTTACTCCGTCTCCGGTACAATCCTGGTTCCTTTCTCACTTGACCGCCTGTCTGATGGTGTGCAGAGCATCGCACCCAAGCAGCAAACCGAGATACTTTTTCACTTGTCATTTATTGTTCCACTTAAATTATTGTCCTGTAGAGGGAAGATTAATTCCAGTGGAAATGCTGTTTTTAGCGATCCACCAGATAGATGGTCGGTGGCAAAAAGGCGCCTGAAGTTGCGTGTTGTACACAATTCATGCCACGAGCAAAGAGAACATGCGACAATGAATTTACGAAGCTATTAATGGTAATGGGACTTCTGAGACAATAGTTCTTAAAGCGATGCAAACTGACGTAGTGTTATTTTAAAACTTCATGACTTCATCGCGCCAGAGAAGTTGACCTGTAGTATGTTTTTGAAATGATTACTACAGATCGAATATGCTCTTTTCAATTATTCACTTTTATGATTTATTTTTATGTAGGTGGTCTATATCGCCAGAGACTATCGAAATGTTTGATGTCCATAACATTCAACAAAAAACAACCCTCCAAAAGCCCTTCGAACTGTGAACCGTGAGAGTTCTCGTGCTGAAAGCCAATGTTAGAGCAGCATTAACTTGTGAATATCAACCATCCAGCGCCGCATAATGCACAGCTCAGTCTGTACTAAAATCCTGAATAATTGGCAGCGAGTCGCCATTGCCATAGGATGTACGCCCGTTGAGCTCGCTAGCTAGACTGCATGCAGCACTTAGACCAACCATCATTTTTCATGAAAGTCCAACGCCCAACTTGTACACCCAGCGACCGAACACGCTCGGTGGAAACATCCTTCGGCAAATTTGCACCCTCTGCGCTCGGTCGGAGCCGGCTTGCAATTGATAAATTTATTAGCCCTGTAGTGCATTCGCGGAATTATTCTGTCAAGACTGGGGCAATTTATGGTACGCATCAGCTGAATCAACTTTCGGATATATATACTGGCCCGCTCCAGGCGGTGCTAAACTCTAAACCATCATCACCATGCACCGTGATCGGATCAGCTCCCGCGACGGTAGTGCTCTCCGTCCGTCCGTCCGTCCGCCCGCAGGCGCTGCAGTTCATCGGGGATGCTGCGTTTTGTTATATTCGGAAAACTTTTACTCGTCGTCCATTAATTTTGAGAAAAACAAAATTGAGAATTAAATTGGAAACTTATTTCGAATTAAATCAAACTAAGTGCTGAGAATAGTAGTAGGTGTGGCTTGGTTTAGGTTAATACCGTACGATAGCAGTGCAGTAGTTCAATATTTTTACCAGTTCATTATTTTTACTATTCCATCGCTCCAGTTAAAATCCATTTAACATCACAAACAAATCTTTTAGCTCTTTCGACATTTTATTTAGACCCACCCAACGTCCTGCGAATCGGCTTAACCCATTCATGCCCATGTTGTTTGTGGACAACAACGTTTTTAAACAGCTATAACTTTTGATTGAGGCAAGATTTGCTCACAAAAACAAGTGAGGCTAATAAATGTGACTATTGTCTTTCATTTGAGTACTAACAGTTACAAGAATCAGCTCTAGAACTGAAGTTATTGCAGTTAGTCTGATTGCATTCCATAGGAGCAGTGCTGCCAGGGACAGTTTACATTGACGAAGAAAAATGAATTTTTCATATATCTTCGTTTTGTTGCAATATTATTGAAAACTGACAAAACTTATCAATTTAGAGTGCAATTGGCTACGTTTTCCACACAAGTGGACTATTGTAAATATTCTAGGAGAATTGTATTGAGCATTGGAAGGTAAAAATTGAACAGCTTCTAGCACTGCGAGGGGAGCACCTATCTTTATGAAAAATGGCTTTTCGTGTTTCTTGGCCACACCGTTTTCAAGGAAAAATAGTTTTAAAATCCTACATGCTCTAGAAAAAAGTTGGGCATGAAAGGGTTAATCAGTCATGATGGAAAGCCATGTTCAAGCGCAATCGGTCACAGTTCGTTTAGTGTAACTAAGTCGTTCGTCGCATTGTAATCCACCAACAGATGATGAGTCTGCCAGATGTATTCGTGAAATCAAGCGTTGATCGTTCTTTTAGAAACTCACTTTAGTACTCGTCAACAAAAAGTCTGCTAAACAGAATACGGGGGAGCTACTTTACACATTATTCATATAGCATACCGCTGGAAAGGCCTATTCTTCTTCTTTCCTGAAATGTTAAAAAATCGCAAATCGGTTGAAAAATCACAGCGTAGCTAATTTTTTAGTGCAGAAAGTCCAAAAATATAGATTTCTTGCTGTAAGTCAAGATTTTGGGGATTTAACAAACTGACTGAAGGTGGTAAACAACCTATAATAGGTCACTTCAAAAGTTCGTTCGATGTTTGATTTTTTTGTAGCAGCGTGCTATTAATCGGGGAACCCTTCGATTTTTACATACAGAGGCAACCAGCAAAAAAATGCATGTACGAGAAAAGCACAATTGCACTAATAGGTGGATTTCGAAATTTAATTTTTATGCTACTTACACAAGGAATTTCATGTATAGTTTTATGTGGAATGTCATGTGGAATTTCATAAGGAATTTCGCATGAATTCTCAGGTCAAATCATGCGTGAAATCACGCGGAAATTCACGCTGAATCTTGCGCGTTGATTCACGTGGAATTTTCCATGGAATTTCACGCGGAATTTTGCGCGGAGTTTCACACGGAATTCTCTGCGGAATTTCATGCCATGCGAAATTTCACGCGATATTTCACGCGGAATTTCACCCAGAAATTCATGCGAAATTTCGCAGGAATGTTCGAGTGAAATTTCACGGGAAATTTTGTGTGAAATATCGCGTGAAATTTTCGCCTGATATTTCGTGAGGAATTTCTCGTGAAATTCCACATGAAATTTCACGTGTAGTTTCGCATGAAATTTCGCGTGTAATTCCGGGTCGAATTTCGCGTGAAATTTTGCGTAATTTCACGCGGAATTTCACGCAAAATTTCACGTGAAATTACACGCTGAATTTCAAATGGAATTACACGCGGAATTTCACGCAAAACGAGTCGTGAAATTTTACACGGGGTTGCGTTTATGAGTTTCACGCGCAATATCACGTGCAATTTCACGCTGAATTACATGGGGAATTTCATGCGAAATTTCACGCAAAATTTCACTTAAAATTTCACGCGAAATGCAAATGCAAAAATGTGCAAGAAAGCACAATTGTACTATTTGGCGGCTATCGATATTTAATTTTTGTACTAATTTCACGCGGAATGTCGTGTGGAATTTCATGAGGAATTTCACGCGAAATTTCACGCGCAATATTGCTTGAAATTTCGCGTGAAATCACGCCAACATTCACGCATAGTCTCGCGCTGTTATTCACGCAGAATTTTCCATGAAATTACACGAAATTATACGCGCACAGCCAGGAATCAGGAATCGGTAGTGACTGGCTCAAATGGCACGTTCCCCATATTGATCTGATTTGTCTTTTCGTCATTTCCTGATGGGAAGGATTGGGGAAATGATAAGGCAGTATTCACTCCCACTCCAAAGGGAATAAAAGACCCTTCTCGATGAGCGTATACATCAACACTACCAAGAGAATTTTGAGGTAGTAGAATGACAGCACCCCCGAAGAGATATTGTCATTGAAATTCCGCTTAAACTATAGCTCTTTACCATGCTGGGTTGTGAACAACAGGCCAGCAGGCCCGTAGCATGCGGTTGACCAAGTTGACCCCCGCCAACGCAATCAATCTTAAGGGGGCGCTAAAATTTTGAACTGCTTTGAAATTTAGTGTAATAAGTCATAAAAAGTCAGAGTAAGTGTGTCACTGTCTTGTAAGGGAGCGCTTCAGATTCTCCAGGCGCTGTTTGTGCGCGGTGCATGCTAATAGATCATGTGGACTCTCTCCACATTTCCAGCATGCATTCACAATTCAAGAATCGTGCTAATAATCCTCTGCGCTCTTCCCACACTGAGCCTTATCGCTAGAAAGACTAATTTTCTTGTATTTAGTACAATGCATTACGCGCAGTACACATAGCCGCACGAAGACAGACGAACCTTGTCGAACTAGACGTAATTGAGACAAAGCAGTATCATCAAAGGTCTTCGCTCATTAGAGCAAGGGTTCCTTGAAAGGATCAACCAGTAGATCCACGCAAGACAATCCGAATCGAGGACCACACTGTCAATCTCAACTTTGTGCGACGGACATGTAGACGCGGTACACATTCGCGAACCTATCCAAAAGGGTGGGATAAAACCTGTTTGAGAACTTAGATATCATTTTAGAGCCAGCATTTCTTTGCAGGATATGTTCGCAATATTTTTCTGCAACTTTCTAAATACAAACTTTTTTGATTAGATTAAAGTAGAGTACGCGAACAAAAAAAATTATGATAGATTTTTATAGGGTAGCTATTTTCGGCAAAGTGAGATCTTCGCGAAGGATAGGCGGGTAGTCTTCAGAACTAGATGAACGTCGCTGTAGTAAAGCAGAAACATCAACAGCCCTAAATGACTTCCCTGGGGTACTCCTGATGATGTCTGACAATCACCAATAACAATCACTATTTTTCGATCTGCTAGATATGTGCGAAACAGTTTAACTATTGTAATGTCATGCGTCATTTTGTCAAAGCGGCAGATACATCATTGTGGACATCGTAGGAAACGAGGACCAGAGAAACAATAAAATCGTGCGCCATTGTGCGATCGATTGTGACGATCAATGGAGAATGATGCGCTGCTTGTTTCACTAGAAGAGAGGAAGCCATTCCTACAGATGTAGCAGAAACCTTACTTACCTTACCGTTCAGGCTAGAGCCTCGTTGTCTCTTGCTGTATGCAGAAGCCGTCTCCACTCCACTCGGTCCATTGCTGCTTGTCGCCAGCCTCGCAGTCTTCGATGGGTCCGCAGGTCGTCCTCTATCTGGTCGATCCACCGTGCTCGCTGTGCGCCTCGTCTTCTTGTTCCTGTAGGGTCGCCGTCAAGAACCATCTTCACCGGGTGATCGTCCGACATCCTTACGACGTGTCCAGCCCACCGCAAACGTCCTATTTTTGCGGTATGCGCGATGGATGGTTCTTCCAGAAGCTAATGCAACTCATGATTCATTCGCCTGCGCCACGTTCCGTCTTCCATCTGCACGCCACCATAGATGGTACGCAACACCTTTCGTTCGAATACTCCAAGGGCGCGTTGATCCTCCACAAGCATAGTGCAGGTCTCGTGGCCGTAGAGGACCACCAATCTAATCAGCGTCTTGTAGATAATCAACTTCGTGCGGCGGCGAATTTTGTTCGACCGTAGTGTCCTCCGGAGTCTAAAGTAGGCACGATTTCCTGCCAAGATCCGTCTCTTAATTAAGTCACCGTCAATCTGAACTCGGGATGGGAGGTTCACATTGTCGTCTCTAGAACCTTTTCCTCTCATGTATTTTGTCTTCGAATCGTTGATGGCAAGTCCAATCCTGCTGGCTTCAGCTTTCAGTCCAGTCTGATGTATGTCAATGTCGTCGGCGATGCCAAGAAGCTGGACGGACTTCCTGAAGAGCTTGTTACTCGTGGCTATCTCCGCTCTCCTTATTACACCTTCTAACGCACTGTTGAACAGCAGGCACGATAGACAACCTCAACCACCATGCCGTCACCCTCTTCGAGATTCAAAGGGACTCGAGAGTGTCTCTGATACTCGAACAGCGTACATGACCCGATCCATCGTCGCTTTGACTAATCGTGTTAGTTTATTCGGAAAACCGTACTCGTGCAGTAACTGCCATAGCTGATCTCGATCGATTGTGTCATACACCGATTTGAAATCGATGAACAAATGATGTGTTGATTCGCGGCACTTCTGCATAACCTGCCGATTATCGTTCCGACCTGTTCGAGATAATCCCAGAAAGTTTTATCGACAACTTGTGCCTGCAAACTGCAACTAACTGCTACTAATACACTCCGTCCAGTAAATTTTCGGTTATTTCTATATCCAGTACTGACCACCTGACTAGAAAGCGTATCATCGTTTTTCCACATTTCGATGAAAACAATTGTGTCAAAACTGTTTTTGGAGACTGCAAGGCGATATTCCTCAACATTTGAATTGATACCACCAACGTTTTGGTAGTTTAGTAGCAGCTTATACCATTGTTGACGAAAGCCGAAAATCGAAGCACTTTGGAGGCAGGGAGGAGCTCACAGATGCATTATACTTGCCTGCTGTAGGTTTGCGGAAGGCTGCTCGTCCCAGCTTCATCGCAGGACCGGGACGGCTGCTGTTCGTTGGCAGGATGGGCTCGGCTTTCTCACGACTGGTGGCAAGTATGTGTCCCAGTCATCGAAGATATAAAACTTCGTGGGATGTATGCAATGCAGCTGGACTAGGTACCTCTCAGGCAGGAAAAACGAAATTTGGTGCTTATATGAAGCAATAACGGTGAACTGGAATCGGGGAACATTTCAATGCTTAAACTATTCATAATGGATATATACCTGCCGCAGTAGGAAGTTTCGAAGGCTCTTTCACCACTCCCGCACACAGCACCTGGACGACTGGTGAACAGCGAAATGAAGACGACCCCGTCATTTTCAACCCTATTAGCTGGTACATATACTCTGTACTCTTTCATGAAAGGTCCCCAGTCAGCAACATCATTTTTCTACTTCAAGTTATTTATTACCACCAGAAGCTTAACAGGGTGAATTTTAGATATTTTTGTCACGGTGGATTTTGTTGTAGAATATTATGATTTGAATAACTTTTTCAAAGATACCATAGACATCAGATCTAATTTTCGAGGTGAAATTGTTATTTCTTGTAAATGTGACCGAAAATTAGACTTTTCTATGTTAAAATCATGATTAATTAATTTAACATTCTCTACAAACTTGCAGATATCACTAAAATACAACTCTTTGTTGAAGGAACCAATACTGTAAAAACAATGTTTTTACTTCAGTTTGTCTTCACATCTCGCCCTGAGCAGAAGCTAAACAATCAATTCTACCTATAAGCGGATTAGTGCCTATCGCACAAGCAGTCTATATCATATCAGTGCACAAACAATATTGTATTGTTACCCCCGGCTGCGGAGTGAAATGAGTTTGCCAAATGAAACAAAAGTGCTCGTGCTACGGGATAACACGATTTCGATCAACTTTAATAAAACTCGTTTTAGACCCACAGTTCAGGAAGTGGGGCAATTAGTTAGTTAAAATGGAGCTTAATCTCGCTGAAGTTACGTACATTCAGCTACATCACGTTAAAAACTGTGTTTCGATCACGTTTAGAAGTTTAGCACAGACAGAAAACTTCATTGAAAAGAACAACATGCAACACGAGGTCGAGTTTAATAACATCAAAATCAAAATCCCGGTGCATATGGAAAACGACATGGTGGACGTGCGTATCCATGATTTGACCCCGCGCATTAGGGATGATTACATCAAACGAATCTTGTCGCAATATAGAGAAGTAGAATCTATTACGAATGACACCTGGAGAAATTTTTTCACCAGCATTCCCAACGGTGACTAAACCAATACCTTCTTACATCACTATCGAATGCAAATCACCGAAGGAAGGCGTGACCTATAAGCAAACAACGCCAATCACATATTCCGGGCAGACCCCATCATGCCAATTCTGTAACCGTACAGCCCACTACGGAAAAACCAATAATGCAGGTACAACGACCACGGCAAACGCTCCCAAACCAACAACCAGCATCGCCAATAATGAAGAAAATACCGATGAAGACGGATTTACAACAGCGACCCGTAAGAACAAGAAACAAATAAGAATCTCTGATCGTGAACAGCAAGAAAGCAGTACCGATGACGACATGGACGGGAACGATAACGCGAGAGAAGGCAGGCTGAATGACCCTCAAGCGGATTCACCGCCAAGGAAAAGGATCACAACACGCAGTAGCAAACTGCGACAACAAGATCTGGAAGACCGACGTTCTTAGCATTTTATTGTAACTTATTGTAAAAAAAATAAAAGGCCCGCGGATCAGTTGTGCTAACGTATTGAGGAGTTTCATAAAAATCTTTAGATTAAAAAAAATGTTTTTATTTCTAAAACTATTTTCCTTATAAATTTTCACTATTTTCATCAGATTTCTGTTTTCATAGGCACTTTGTGGCAGCCAAATTTTGGCTATTCCGATTGTCTTTTGTTGCAGGAATAAATTAAATATTGCAAAAGAACAGGATATAGTGAGACTCCTCATAAGTAACGCGACCACCTATGGGAATAAATTTTACAGTTATTTCTCCCCACGATGATGGAATGTATCATGTATCAAGGCTAGAAGTAAGAACATTTTTTGTCAATCTGTGCTTGAGGTGTTCATATGTAGAACTGGAATTATTCCATCATTTCTGGGAGACTTATACGGAGCAAAACTTTCAATTGCCCATTTGATCGATTCGTTTGTCACAATTCTACGAGTAAAAGCCCAAGAGACAGAACTACCTGAAAAGAACTCAGAGGCAGTTGTCCGTGATGGCTCCGAACAGCCATACATACGAGTACTACATCCTCGTTCTGACGAGTATTTACCATTAGTAGGGGAACATTTCAACGCTTAAACTATTCAAAATGGATATATACTTGCCGCAGTAGGAAGTTTGGAAGGTCCTTTCTCGACTCACGCACACAGAATCTGGACGACTGACGAACAGCGAATTGAAGACGACACCGTCAATTTTAACCCTATTAGCTGGTACATATACTCAGTATTCCTTCATGAAAGGCCTGCAGCCTGGAAAGTGTGTGCCAAAAAGGCAGTTGAGTACTATATCTTCGTCAGACGAGTATTCGCCATTAGCAGTTCTAATGGAACTGACATAAAAGTCTTTCGATCTCGAAAGTAACTTATTTAATCGACTAGGGTCGTTAAGACTTGAGACCAGAGCCTAAAATTCTCATGCCTATTCAATGAACGACGAAATTCAGAGAATTCATCTTCGTCCTTTCCTTGCCTCTTTCGTCGCTAAATGCATGAAAAAATAAAACAATAAAGGCGTGTCCCCTCCTCTCTCGATTCTACGAAAACGAGTAGCAGCAGCAGCGACTTTCGTTTTCCTATGACAATCCGAAATGTCAATTTCGTTTTGATGCATGCTCAGTAATTTGCGATTCTCATTCATTAAATGAAATTAATGCAATGTGCATCCAATAATGTAACTAGAACATAGTTAAAATGAGAAATATGCACACCGATCAGGCTTCCATCTTACAATACCATCATTAGCTCGCAAATCTACAGAATCTAGCATCGACAAATAAATATCATTGCTAGTGTATTGTTATTTCCCCAGCGGTAAGTTCAATATCGAAGTTACCAATATCATTCTGAATCTCAAAGCGAAAACGAGCGTGCGGAGAGAATAATGAAAACGCTCTGCTACATGCTTGCTTTGTTCTAGTCCGTTGTCTCATTTTCGATTTCGCAAAGTGCTAGTGGTATGGAAAGAAGGTTCGTTCTTTCGTCAGCTTCGCCTGATTTTCGCAAACGAAAAAAAAAAAAAAAATAATAATTTTCGACTCTGCTTGAGACATTTGTGCAGAAGCTTTTTCAACCACTTCGCTCATAGGAACGGCATTTTTGTATGCTTTGCGAGCCAACTTAAATACCTCCGACCCGTCCCTGCATCTGTGATTCCAAGCTCTTCCACATAACTTTTTGAGTCGAACAAGTTCGGAATTTCACCAAGGTGTTCTTTTAGAAGCACGCATAATAAAAAGAGGGCAAGCTTTTTGGTATGCTGCTCCTATGAGTGAGTTTGTCTTAGCCACACGACCTCCTCCAAGTCTTTTGGAGATTCAATCGTCGGACGATACCTCCCTGAAAACTAGTCGCCAAGCCTTCTTTGTAGAGGTGCCAGTTCGTAGATTTTGGATTAAGATATGTGACGATATTTAGCGAGATGTTTGGTGCCTCTCAAATTGATATATGAGCTTCCCCAAATTATGTGGTGGGTATTTGCACCACCGCCGATTATGAAGGGAAACCTATTTCTACCACAGTATGATACAACCCTTTCGAAATCATCAGAACGTGATAATTCATTATATGGCCAATATGCCGAACATTAGACTCTTGTTTATGTTATCAACAGTCATATTGACCGTAACGGTACAGGCCCGTAGCCAGGATTTTGTTTCAGGAAGGGCTTTCGAAAATTATTGCCTAAAGCTTTTAATTCTGATGACTTGATATAGTCATGAGAATATAAATGAAATTTTGAAGAGTTTTTTATGAAAACAATTCCAAATCTAAGACATTCCTATAACCATGTTATTTGTCACAAGAAAGGCTATGGTACACAAACGAATTATTTTTGTTGAATTTGATTTTTATTATTTATTTACAAATTCCAATTTACTCTCGTTACAACAATGGATATTCTAGAGTTCACAGTATTTATGCGCTAACCGAATATGCGAATTCTTGACGGTACTGGAAGACGCAAGGTTTTCTAAGCTGCACGTTAAAAAGGTGTCGAAGACGCTAAATCGATATGAGTAATCCATAAAATATTGGAACGAAGAGAATGTAGAAATTTTCACAAAATCTTCTGATTTAGCAAGCGATTTGTAGATGCGCAGAAACGGTTCAACTTCTATTTTCTTGATCTGGCGTTTTCAGTTATTCTTATCAGTTCTATTAACATTTTTTGGTATGTTCTATTTAAATAAAACCATTTCCAACACTGTCCTTGGCCAGGCAGATCAGAGCACCATTTAGGAAGGATTTTTGGTGATTAATAGGATTAAAATATATAGTTCAATGATAACATAAGGAAAGTGAACAGAATTTAATCTATGAAAGAAAATTATCCGCAACTCGAATGAAAATCGCTTAACACTGATTACCGATATCTTCTAATTTACGTAAAATTTGTTAAATGTATCATTGCACAGTGGTCCGAATGCAGAATTTAGGATGACAAAAACATTTGTGACTAAACTACTGGTTCTAGAGATTTCATGTCTTTGGAAAAAATATTTTGTGCAAATGAGGCTTCTTTTGAGATGGGTGACATTAGAGTGGTCCTGATTGTTTGTACGATCTGGAAATTATTTTTGAAATAAGAAGAGATAGTATAATCAAGTGTTCCGCAAAATTGTAGTACAACCTTTTTCAAGCAACTTTGCTGAGGACGTCATATTTGTAACTTTAATAGTTTTAATATTACTGCTATTAGAATGTTGTGTAATAGGGTAACGCTAAAAAAATCAGTTTTTTCATTATAATATTTTAAATTATATTTTTGCCTTTCTCATATAGAAAGGTTATGCAATCACTCTGAAAAACGTCAACCTAATCCCGGCCCGGAGGGCCGAGTGTCATATCCCATTCGACTCAGTTCGTCGAGATCGGAAAAAGTCTGTATGTGTGTGTGTATGTGTGTATGTATGTGTGTGTATGTGTGTGTGTATGTGTGTGTGTGTATGTATGTGCGTATGTGTCAAATAATGTCACTCATGTTTCTCAGAGATGGCTAGACCGATTTGCCCAAACTTAGTCTCAAATGAAAGGTGCAACCTTCCCATCGGCTGCTATTGAATTTTGGATCGATCGGAATTCTGGTTCCGGAATTACGGGTTTCAGAGTGCGGCCACACAGAAATTTCTCATAAAAACTATAGGAAAAATTAAAAATAGAATTTTTATTTTTGATGCTAAATGTATTCAAGGTGCATAAAACGTCGAGATTTGATGCAAACACGAAAAAAATTTGACGAAGATTCACTTTTTTGGATTTTGCACATTTTTGCCTTTCTCATATAGAAAGGTTATGCAATCACTCTGAAAAACGTCAACCTAATCCCGGCCCGGAGGGCCGAGTGTCATATCCCATTCGACTCAGTTCGTCGAGATCGGAAAAAGTCTGTATGTGTGTGTGTATGTGTGTATGTATGTGTGTGTGTATGTGTGTGTGTATGTGTGTGTATGTATGTGCGTATGTGTCAAATAATGTCACTCATTTTTCTCAGAGATGGCTAGACCGATTTGCCCAAACTTAGTCTCAAATGAAAGGTGCAACCTTCCCATCGGCTGCTATTGAATTTTGGATCGATCGGAATTCTGGTTCCGGAATTACGGGTTTCAGAGTGCGGCCACACAGAAATTTCTCATAAAAACTATAGGAAAAATTAAAAATAGAATTTTTATTTTTGATGCTAAATGTATTCAAGGTGCATAAAACGTCGAGATTTGATGCAAACACGAAAAAAATTTGACGAAGATTCACTTTTTTGGATTTTGCACATTTTTGCCTTTCTCATATAGAAAGGTTATGCAATGGGAAAATGTACTTTTGCATGATATTTTTTTGTTTTAAGTGTTTCACCGTCGACACGTAGCTCATCAAGTTCGTGGCTGGCATGCCATTATGTATAAGTGCAAAGTGTACTAAGAATGTAATGGACATTTCCACAATTATGTTGAACATAAAAAGCCTCCGTGCCATAGTTTAGAGAAATGAGAAAGGCACAATTGCACCGCTAGGTGGATTAAAACAGGTTTTTCCTTCAATAGCGTCTTCACAAAACTTTTAGAGCTTATTAAGACGAATATTATTTATATAGACAGTTTTGAGATAGCTCATTTAGATCAAAAGTTATGAGCATTTTTAGCAAAAATACAACCTTTTCAAATGTTGAGATCTCAAAATGGAACAAATGAAATTGATTTCTTCTTTTTGCATTGGTAGTATATTTTATCAAAAAATCTCAGAGGTCATTTTTGTTTGATTCGTTTTGTTTTAGTTTGAATATTGGGAATATTATTACTATTTGTAGCATTAAAAGTAAAGCGGTCAGTGTAACCTAGCAACTATTTTTAATATGAACAGATAGATAAAAAAATCTCAAATAAAACTACCCGAGTGTGGCGAAGTGCCCGCGACTCACACACTGCGATTGGCATATTTTAGTCCTGCCAGCCATTCAGTCCTCGGCAAGGAGAAACACCTTGACTTGAGTACTCCTGTTTTCAGTCACCTCTTACAACATGGGTCCCGAATGACCAAGTAGTTAGGTCCTTAATAAAGAAAAAACAATACGGTAGCAGGAACCCAGTGGATCAATTCTTGGTTGAGATACTTCTCAACAAACAACGATAGCTGAACAAGCCTTTGATATGAGAAAATAAGCTGAATAAGAACTGATCAAGCCATTATTGTGCTAAATTGTTTGGATATCACATGGTCTCTTTGCTGGTTTTGTCAGGAGAAAGATAAAAGACTGTTATTAACATCCTAGTGAACCACAGCCACACGTTATCACGATTAGCTCCTTGTAGGTGATATTGGGAAGCGTTAATTTTTATTGTTTTGTTTTTTGTTCCCTCGAGTTTATGGTCCATCTTGTGTACAAGGTATTCCAACAAATTCGACGGTGTATTTGATTAGTCGCAGCTCACTTGGGTTTGAGACCCACATATTTACTAATCAAAATTAATTTTTTTTGGCAATATCGTGAATTTTCCTCCACAAACTCATTCCCATAGCATTTCGCTTATTATAAACGTAGAATGTAGAGCTTATCCGAAGTCCAATCTCGTGTGCATCTAATCACGAAACATTAACATCCTCCTGGCTGAAAGAAGCCAAACACAAAAACACAACCCAAAAACGCCCCCGCAAAAAAAAATGCAAACTTTCCACAGATTGTGACAAAAGCTCCACGAAGCGTGCAACTAACCGAAAGTGCATAAACAACAGCAAAAGTCCCTCCGAAACTTGGACTAACTTTACGCCTCCGGTGCAAACAAAGTCAACACAAGACAGTATGCACGAGAAGAAAAAAGTCGTAGTAAACTTTTGGTTGCATGCTTGCATTAAACTATGTAGGTACCTGGTGCCTCCAAGTCCCCGCCGAACTTCGGACTGCCGCACGGGTAGAACGATGATCATTATTTAAATCAAGCCATGCTCTTGGGTATTCCAGCTGACTTTCGTTCGGCGAAAAAAGAAAATACACACCTCCACTGACACCCCGTGCCAAGTGTGGAAGTGTACGCCGGATAGAAAACAATTTAGATTAAAAGTTTGATGTAATCTCGTTTTCAATTTAATTTTTATAATAATAGTAATTTAAAGTTTTTTGTTCTCCAGCTGAAAGTTTATGTAGATAATAGTTTTTTTTCCTGCTTACTACTCCACGCGAAAAGTGGCACTGGTTTTGCTACCACTGGGGCCGCTAGCGCGCGTCGGTAATCCAAGTTGTATTTTCCGAGCGCTCCCGTCATCCGGCTTTGTCGGGATAAATTGCTATGAAAAATGCTTCAAACTTTCCACCCGAGTTCCAAGGCGCCTAGATTTAAATAACTAATTCAACAAAGTTCGTTACTAACTGCAGCACTAGTTGGTACCGGATTGCCACTGGGGGTGGGGGAAACAAAGCAGGAAGTGGAAATTTGACGCGCCAGGTGTAGCTAATTTGCAACTGTTAATGGTCAAATTAGAAAAAAGTTCAGCTTTCAGCAAGCTTTTGCAGAGCCATCAATTTGCAGACACTTTTAGAACCTGTCAATTACCGACACTGCGAGACCGTCACATTTCAAAACGTTCCATTTGTGAGCCATGTTGTGCATAGCAATCGCGCTGTCAGTCAAATTGCCTCCCCCCGCCCACGGGTAGGAAGATTTTGGTTACAAGTTTCGCGTATGCTATAGGAATTAATCATTTTTCCATTGTTTGTTGATGGCCGCCGGTCGACCGTGTCATCAGACACATTTGCTTACATATTGTGCTATTGGACACGAGATATGTTATCAATTATAATGAGATGACGCTAGCATTACTGTTATTTCAATATCTCTACATCATTTCGAGTGAGTCAAAGGAAAATGAGAAATGTTTTTAGCTTGCTGACAACTCAATTAATTTAGTTTCTTGTTTAGTTTCCATTCAATGGCTTCTGTTTAATATCTTAGAGCACACCGAGTTATGCGTCGTGTCCTCTCTTGAAGCGTAAAAAGAGACTTGCACGTAAGTTGTACTTGTTTGTGTTGTATGCGCACTACCCATCAAAAGTTAAGTATTCCAACACCCCCCGAAAAGTTTAGCTTAGGAAAGGGTGAATGCATGATGTTGTATCTTGAAATCCTGATTGCCTATATGTTCTTTAGACCAAAGGGGTCCGGCCGATTAACATTTCAATTTGGAAATCTGTCACTACATGGCGCTAATGTGCATGTGAAGTTGTGCACTTAAATTTGTCTTATCTCATTTTCTAACGTTTTAGAAGCTTCGTATCTTCAGAAAAATTGTTCAAAAGAACATGACCATTATATGCACGAGAAAATGATAAAATTTAATATGAATGACAAAAGGCCCTATAACCCCAACCTCTCGTATTCGGATAAAGGTCAAAAAGGTTCCGTTCGATTTCTGAAAAAAATTTCACGTTAGAAAAACTGCAAAATATGTACGGTTTCCATCACGTAGCAGAAAAATTATTAAAAATGGCGGATTTTGGGGTCAGAATGACCTAGTACCTCACTTTACCGTATTTTTCTAGAAACAAAAATGTTTCCATTCAAATACTAAGGTTATTTCCTTTAAAAAGAGGTGTAAATTGTAATTTTCTGATTGCTACTTCAAAAGTTATAGCATTTAGTATATTTTTCCTCCATATTTTCTCATAGTACCAGTTTCAAAAATTTCAAGCGAGGTGGGCGGGAGTCTAGAATTGTCCAAATTATGTGAAATTTGGTATCTCAGCCCCCCCTCTCATACTGTGACATTTGTCACAGTATGAGAGGGGGGGCCTTTGAGAATTTAAAAAAGATATTTTTTGCAATGCCCTATTGGCGATTAATCACCCTAAACCTTAGAAGCAAATTCATGTTTGGTCCTTTATGAAAATAAAGAAATAGCTTTATTTAGCAAAGTTGTAGAGAATACCTAAAGCATTAACAAAAGACTATGTGTCTATCTGTCGATTTTAATATACATTTGTGAAGATTTTTATGATAGACCCCTGAAAATTACTTTTTTCAAAATAACTTTTGCTGGTGGTTTTGCAGAATTTCAAAATGTTTCAAGATATTGTTCTGAATAAGAGCAACACCATTTTTGTAATGTAAGTTTATTATATAAGTGTATCTCTTACATATTTGGAATTATCGAATGTTTTAATGCCCAAAAGGCAATATGTTGGTATGGAAACCGCAAATTTCCACAGACGAAGCTATATCAATACGAATTTGTAAAGCAAACACTATCATATCCAGGGATAACCATTTGTCGCATGCTGTCTTTTGCATGCTAAATATACAGTGAAGACCCAATTTTATCAGCCCCCGATTTTTCGTCCCATGATTTTGTCTACCCTCGATTTTGTCAGCCTCTTGTAAAAATTCGTCTGATTAGCTCTAGCATGTGAATCAAGTCAAATTCGAGTAAATTCCTTTTCTAGCATATTTTTCTTAAAAAAGTGCAAAAATAAATAAATCATTTTTTTAAAATTTGGCACTGTAAGAGCTCCTTAAGGGAAATTTTTACTAAGTGATCAGAAAGGGTTATGAGACTATGTCAAGGGACTAGAAGAGAATATTTTAACCACTGCAGTTAATTAAAAAGCAAGAAAAAAATTTGTCTCGATTTTGTCAATGTCCCCGTTTAAAAAATAAAAAAAATCACCTAGGGACTGATAAAAACGGATCTTCATGGTATTCAAAAAATGACTAAAACTCTATTATGAGGCCGTTCATAAATTACACTACATATTTAAGGGTAAAAGAAGAAAGTATGCATTTTGTTACATAGTGTCTAGAGGAAGATGGGGCGCTGAAACATAGCATACGAAACTAAAATTTGCTTCTCAGCTTTAGGGGGATTAATTACCAAACTAACATTTTCTATAAAGTGGGAAACATTTTGTAAATAAACTATAGCTATATAGCTCAAAATTCGTCGTTTCATGATCAAAATAATTTTGTTAACAATTTTGTATCTTTGGAAACGCTGTGCATCTGCTGACTCCTCTGTGTAACAACTTTCCCGGGAAGTTGGAAAAATTCCATTTTAATACATCAACGGAGCTCCCTGTGCATTGAAAATGTCCTAAAGTATCGATTTTCAACTACCCACAACTTTTTCTTCAATATAAAACACTTTCCCGAAAAGTTGAAAAAAAACCATCCAAAAACATGTCCTTCAATAGGTATTTATTCCAATAAACGGGTAAATAACGCAAAACGTATCGCGATAATCGCTGAATTATCGCCGATGCTGATTAATACGACGATACAATTATCGACGATGACGATAAATGCGACGATACATTATCGTTAACGGAGTTTCCGATGACGATACATTATCGTTAACGATAATGTATCGTCGTCGCTGTCGTTGTGCTGCTTCCTTAGCCGAACCTTTATGCAGTATTTTCAACAAATCGGTTGAGCAAGGAACTTTTCCGGTGATTTGGAAGGAATCGTTCATGTTCCCGGTTTAAAAGAGCGGTGACCGTCGAAATGTAAGGAACTACCGTGGTATAACTAGCTTATCGGCAGCATCCAAGATATTTGAAATATTTGTGAGCACCGTTGTACTTTCGCGCTCCAAAAGCTACATCTCTTCCGACCAACATGGATTTATGCCAGGACGATCCGTAAATACTAACTTTTTGGACTTCACGTCAACTTGCATTTCGCAGATGGAGGAAAAGGCACAAATTGATGCAGTGTACACCGACTTAAAAGCAGTATTTGACCGAATCGACCATCGAATACTTTTAAAGAAAATGTCCAGGTTGGGTGCGTCGCGCATTTTTGTTAAATGGCTGAGTTCTTACTTACGTGATAGAGTTTTACGTGTGCAGCTTGACTCTTGTGTCTCTTCTCAGTTTGCAAACAAATCTGGGATCCCACAGGGCAGCAACATTAGGCCATTACTGTTTGTGCTATTCTTCAACAACGCAATTTTGCTTCTTGGTTTTGGATGCAAACTGGTTTACGCTGATGACCTGAAGTTGTACCTCGTAATCCGCAATATCGACGACGGCTTCAAGAGCTTCTGGATACATTCGTCGGCTGGTGTCGTAGAAATTGGCTCATTGTTAACATCGCTAAATGTCAGATTATAACTTTCCACCGCATAGTCAATCCTATACTTTACGACTACCAGATCGAGGAGCAAAGGCTCAATAGAGTTGATCACGTCAGCGACCTTGGCGTCTTATTGGATGCTAAACTAACCTTCAATCTGCACCGTTCAGCTTTAATCTCAAAAGCTACTCGACAACTCGGCTTTATTTCCAAAATCGGCCGGGACTTTAAGGATCCGCACTGCTTGAAGGCGTTATACTGTTTGTTTGGTTCGCCCACTACTCGAAAATGCCAGTCTGATTTGGAGTCCTCATCAGCTTGTTTGGAATCTACGAATTGAACGTGTGCAGAAAAGATTTGTTCTGCTCGCTCTACGAGACCTTCCCTGGCGGAGTCCTGTGGATCTACCACCGTACCCAGATCGATGCCGACTGATCGGACTCGACCCATTAGAGCGACGCAGAAAAATTCAACGAGCAGTCCCAAGTAACAATCAAAATGCTGAAAGGATTTATCATTGTTTGCTTTTGGTTTTATAAAGGCACCATTGAAGCCAATTATTTTATTATTGTTTTATGTTGTCCTTATTTATTTTGCTCCGTAATTATTCTATAAAACCATGTTATGATTTCCAAAATATAATCATGGTTTGTATGTTTTAACTCAGGTTGTTAGATGGTTCTGTATACTTTTTAAAAGCTAATATTAAACTAATATAAAACATGTTATCAAGTCATAACGCAGTTTTATTGTAGTCTATTCCAAACACTCAAGCTATTCGGTTTCTTTGTTATAACCTTGTAGAAATCATTATAAAAGACATGAGCTACTTATTTACATGAATGTGCCAAGAATATTTAAAAAATGAGTAACTGGGCAAATTTTAAGGCGATTGGCTCATATAAAAGAAAAGTAAGAGAAAATGTTCCAAATGTTCCAAATCCCTCGATCATTGTCACAGAACAATGCGGTTTCGACAGCACAAAACTCTTCTGAAGAAATCCTTAGAAATCTGGCACCCGAATATACTGGAAGAAACCATCCGGATGATTAAGCAATGAAAGCAGATAATCCCATGAATTCTGAAGACGAAACTGAAGAAGAACCTGGGCAGGGCTATTTTGCCTTGACAGGTGAACATCGCTTTGATACTTCTGAACATGCAGACGAGGTAGTTGCTGATATGGAACTCCTTCGAGATCTTAAACGATGGGCTCTGTCTTTCAACATAAGGCATACTGTTGTGAAGGAACTTCTGAAGATATTGAACAGGCGGCTTTTCAACACTCTTCCTCAAGATCCACGAACGCTACTTCAAACACCGCAGAAGGTCTTACTGAACCCGGTTGGAGAAGGTTTCAAGAAGGAGACAGACTGCATAACCAAGCCATCTTCGCTTGCGCCCGTTTTCGCTTCATCAGTATAGTATATAAAATTGTGCATAGTTCCATCGGATAACTGCAAGGTACCCTGTAATGAAAATGAGGTTATGCTTTAATGAGAAAATCAAATAGTTTTCCGTGTATTGTATTCACCGTGGCTTCTTCTTGTTCCTGTACCGGTTTCTGTAGTGTCACGCTCTGAAGATCATGCTCTACAGGTTAAAAAATTTCGGCGCATGTGTTTTTGCACTCGAATTTGGAGTGAAATCTTTACGGGGTTTCTTCGCAGGAATAATAAGAGGAGCAACTGACCGTTCATCTGCTTCGGTATCAGAGCGTGCCTCCATCTTTTGGAGCTCAGTTTCGGCTTCCGTCAGTGTTCGCTACTGGCGCTTCACGACGCACTGAATTCGTTGCCAGTTAGAGGCAGGAAGAGAATTCTCGTCTCGTATCAATTTTGCTGCACTCGTAGTCTTCGGCCACCAAAGGATTCCACTTTTTTCCCAGCCGGAAGGCACTGCTCTCCATCCTTAATGGTTTGCAGTACTTTAAACGGCATCCTAGAAAATGAATATTTGTAAATAAGGATCTAACACTGAATTAAATACAATATTTACTTGATGTTAGATTTAGCTCAGCTGGCTGTCTGTCAACGATAGTTTGTTTAATTTTCTGTGGTGATTTCCAAGATGATACATATATAGGCTTAGGCTTTTTATTTACTGATGCGGTTGTCAAACTTGAGGAATAAATAATAAAACCGATTATATAATATGGTTCATTTGTATATATCATAAAATACAAAATTACGTATTTAGTGGATATACCTATAAATTTGTTGGATTAAATAGCGCAAGTGAATAAAACAGACAAATGTTGTACAAGGCTCAGCATTTGTCTTTAGAATCAAATACGTTTTTCGGAATATATTTAAGAGTAGTTGCTTTATACGATTGTTGAGGTTAAATTTTCATATTGAGATCATTCCATATAGCAAACTTTACTCAAAACCAACGAGCATAGATTCAGACAAAAAGCGTAAATCAGAAGTGTAAATCTCAAAAAAAATTGTTTTCAACACCTGAGATAATCTTCAAGCATTGTGAATAACGTTTTGTATTTTGCTAGGTTGATTAGATAGCATACGATAACAGTAATCGACACTTATTGATAATTGATCCAAATTTGTGATTGGTTGTTTTGGTTTCGATGGCAGTGATGCTGACAACACAAAGATGTGACAGGGTATGGTAGCCGCTGCTTGATAGTTCCGACTTCATTTCAGGTTGATCCAGGCCCCTGCTAGGCAGTCATTTTGTCCTAGTCAACATCTGCCTTTGTTATAATCAAAACAACCCAATGCTATTGCACGGGCGACATGGGCCTAGAGCCGGCCAGGCCCACATATGTTGACTACTGTCAAAGTCTGTATATCTCCATAGCGGATAACAGGAGTGACACCCCCCTGGGTTGTTCCTATTAAAATACAATTAGGCTGTGCACGCTGTCAAAGTCGACATAAATTTGACTTTTACCACAGACTAACAGACATAACACTTAAAAACAAAGCTTCGCCCGCTTTAACGGTCATTTTAACTATATTTGTAGTTGGGACTGTGGCCATATTTGAAATTATGGCGCCACTGACATATGAACAAGCGTATGGGGGATAGACCACTAGTGAAAAATTGCTCCCAAACCTGAGGGGTAACCCACCAGTAAATGTGTGTTTGGGACCGTGAATAAAAGGTGGAGCTAGTGTTCTGGGAAAATGGTCGGATCGATGTTTTTGAGGGAATTCCCTCATAGTGTTATGTCTGTTAGTCTGTGTTACCAATATTGCTTCACAGCTAAATGGCAGTGTTGGTAAACACGGCTGACAGTAAAAGTCAAAGTTAGTCGACAAAGTCGACTTTGTCAGCGTGCACAGCTTAATGCCCTTGTTTGTGTATAGTAAGTACTACGGGATTTTCTCACACATACTGATGCCGTTTTTGGTTGACCTCGAAACTGAGTCAGGCTGCTACCCCAACCATTGTCAGTTCATACGGTTTGCCAACACGGCGCGTTTTGCAGCGGTCAAACTGTTTTGTAATCCACGTTTTAGAAGCTTCTCTAGAGTCAACAGAAGCCAAGAACTCGCTTCTGTTTACTTCGGTTTGCTACCAAAAGAAGACTATAATTGAAGAATCGAATACAGAAACGGCTTTGAAGTATTTTGTCCCAGTTAAAACAGTCGGAATTCTGGCTGGCTTCCGGCACAATTCCGATTCGAATAACACAACCAATTTCGACTTGGAATCGGTTGTGTCATTCTAGTCTGAATTCCGGCGGTATTCATTGCGAATTCTAGCTCAAATTGCAGGCGTTAAATTCGCCTATTTGGGCTATTTCTTCTATTACTAGAACAAACTTACCATGTTAGAATATAACGTGACGAATGAATATTCCAATTTAAAAGCACGAAAATAAAACTAAAAAAACCATGTTAGAATAATACAGTTACAGATTTAAAAGTATTCTGTAGAAAAAAATGCCAGATAATTATCGAAAAAACATTAGCATTGTTTTCTATTTTATTAGGCAAATTTGACAACCGCATCGCTACCTAGTAATGATACCCAGCTTTCATGTATCATCCTGGTTGAAGTCGCTGTCAAAATAATTAAAACCTGCAAGCAGTGATTGATCCCAACATATAATTTCTCGGTCTTAACATAGACCTAAAAGTGCTATGACAAACCTAATAGTTATATGATTTTCTTCGTTATTACCAACTCAGAAACGCGTGTCCTATGGAAGCAATTTCGGAGTGTAGTGAGTTTTATTGAAAAAAAAATTTCGTCTAGAATTGAAAATGACAAGACGCAAGAAAAAATTTGTCAAATATGCAATATGTCAAATTTTTCGTTCGATTAAACGCTGGTGTTCAACGTTTCGGGACATTTTATGAATAAATAAGTTCACTTTTCAAAGAATTTCTAATAAGAATTGAATTACGTGTAATTTTAATTTTGTTTAATTTTTTCACAAAATATTCATTTTCAGCCGAATTCATGGGGCGCAATTATTTTGAGCTACTTTTTCATGATATTTCATCATAAAAATTAAATGACGTACCTTCAAACAAGCATATATGGAACAAAAAAATCTATAAAGCAATTGGTTATTTGATATTTTGGGGAATCAGATATAGCTAGCAATCTGACATTTAAATTGATCATGGAAATTTAGCACTGTTGTTGAATAAAACCTAGATAAATTTTATTGAATACATTAACCCGTGGAGAAAATTCTAGTTAAAACTGAAAGTTGTAACATGGTAAATATAAGAAGCTTTTAGGAATGTTTCATTCAAGTTATAGGTAGTTTTATTATGATTTTATAGCGCTCAAATAAAGGTTCTCTAAACTGTTGGGTCAGGAGAAGGTTTTATGTTGAGGTTATAAAATGGCGTTTTAAAAGTTAGATTAAACTATAACAAAACGTTTACTCCTAAAATAGCTCGCATATCATTTTGTACTAATTACCATACAACTGGGCCAACTTGTCATAATATGGGATTATAGCAGCTTGTAAGAAGATGTTAAAACCATGGAGTAGGCATGGGTGGTTTTAAAGATTAGTTTTATCAAACGCTATAAAACTACAATATAATCAATATTGTTACTTGGGGTGTTTGTGGCGAAGGTGATCAACGCCGAAATCGACTCTCCAAAGATTCTATCACTTATTAACTTCCGCGCTTCGCAACGACCTCTACGCTCCACTGGCTTGCTGCAACCAAGGTTTCATCGTACGGTGTTTGGATTCAACGAACCGATATCAGCATGTATGCGAAATTTCGCCACAGTTTTGCCTTTGGAGAACCGTCGCACAAATTCGCGCAGAAAGTGTATGGCGATCTTCGTTATTATAATTAAATTTTCGTTTATTCAATAAGATTGTGTTGTCAAATGAATTAATTAAATAAATAAATAAATTAAATAAAAAAATAAACTAATAAATAAAAATGTTTCGTACTAACAACCCTGGTTAAAATGGACAAATGATGGTTGTTTTAATATTTTTCCGCGAGAAAAACCTTTCCCATTCTGATATTTATGGAAAGGGGGCATCCTGACATTGAAAAACATTAATACGGGTAATTATGAAATGTTTCGAAATAACTAGACCCGACCCGTACCTGGAATAAATATTTTTTGAAGTAACCACCCGACCTGTACTCGGTGATAACAAAACTCGGTACTGGTTCGGGTCGGGTATCGTGTAAAATATCCATCCCCATCTCTAGTTCTTATGTGCACGAACAGAACGGTGCTAATAGTCAGTGCAAAGATGCGAAAGACTAGGTGCGTTCATTACTATTTTCATTCAACGTGAAATCGTCCAAGAGTTTATATATGACTTTTATTCATTCAAAATTGCCTGATAACATGGTTTGATGGATACAGTATTAGTTGTTAATTTGTAAGGTTCGTTTTCAAATGCCAGCGGTTTTTTCAAACAAGGTCCACCTTACTACACAAATTTGATTATCTATTTCTTGCGTTACATGCAAGAAAGCTTCCCACAATTTTTACACATTACCATAACTCTTGCATAAATGTTTCTTACCGGAGGTATAAGAATGTATCGATAAAACCAAGAAATTTTAAGAGAATCTTGGAAAATATTCTTGAGAATCTTCCTAAACATGGGCTTCTTTTGGGGTTTATGGATGTCTTGAAGCAGTTTTGAAGTGTAATTGGTTTTATGTTTGGTATTATGAAACTAGACTTGATGTTATCTTCTAGTGTACCATAAAACTAACTTTGTTACTTGGACAAGATGCGATTCCTGTTGCTCTTCTGACAGTGATACAGGATGTCGGGTCATTTGGCCGAATGCCAGTTAACCGAACTTTATTTGGTCGCCTGCCATTGGCCCGAAAGGCTTGATTAGTCAATGAAGAGTGTAGAGCGAAAAATGCTTATTGATGCGTTAAGACTTAAGAGCTGTGTATTGGAAGTTGATAGTAAAAACAGAATAACTTTAAGACTTTAGAAGAGGATAGTTTGCAGAGTAAAATAGTGAAAGGTGTTCCGTTACATTCTGAGAGGTGGATATCTGAATGAATGAAAAAATATGTGCAATTAAATACCGGCAACTGTAACAGAATCTGCGGCAGAAAAATTTTCACTACAATTTCCCCAAACATACCGCCCAGAAGACACATTCAAATCCACTTTTCCTCATCCCCTTGAACCACATTCCCACATTCCTCCATCCGTAGCATAGAGGTACAGACAATCGCACACCAAACCGAATATGGTACAGCAATATTTACCGACGCTGCAAAGCAGCTTTTTATGGCTGTTGAAACCATTCATACTTTTCCATGGATGCACCATCCTGTCGACAGTGGTTTTGCTCAGACCGTTTCCCACCGCCACGGCTGCTAGCAGCAGAGGCAGCAGCGTCGAGTAGCGCAATAGAACGACCAGACAGACGCGGAGGCACAACCGCAGACGCTACCTGCATGCAGCATCCGTGACCCGGGACATATGATTGTCACGTCACTTTTTTTGCCTCAAGTACGTGCTCCAAAACAGATGTATTTTTCTCTATAGCTGGACTGGAAAACAGGAATTTCGTCTACAGAATTTATTATCTTTATTCCTCTTTTTCGTAGCACACCAAAGAGCAAAGTGCATTCGTAATTAAGTCGTTACTTTGGAGACACCGCGTAATAGTGTCAGGTGGCCCGCCGAATGGTTTCAGCTATGTGTGGGATGGTGGAAAAAAACTGCATGCAAATGAATTATATTTTTGCGAGACACGGAAATGAAAATAATCATATTGTCCAATATGTTTCGGAATTGTTTTGACTGCAAATGTTTCTCATCTTTTTGGGTATTACCATTTCAGTCCGTTACAGACAGTGTCACGTGGTATATTTGTTTGTTTGATTCAGTTTCCATTCTTTAAAAAAATATATATTTTATATGTCTAGGTTCCGAAGAGATAATCTCTTTATTTTCAGGATAAAATTACAGTGATTTTGTTCGTAAATTGAACACAATTTTTTTCGCGATGATTGAGCAATGTTAAAGTAATTATCGATAAAATTCAACTCCATACCGCAGTACCAGTAAGACACTTGATGAATTGAATGTTTGATTTTTATTTATTCAACTTGATTCAACTTGATATGTGACCAAGTGACACTTCCATGAACGGTAGATTATGTTTTAACACCTTCGTTTTTTTCGTATTGTTGCTCAATTAAAATTATTCGTAGCTAATTCATTATTATAAATGATTAAAATAGCCCTGTTAATAAAATTAATATAATGAAAATTTCTTAATGACTAGAGTTTGTTCACTATTTCTCCTATATCTATTTCTTCTACAAATCCTACCCCCACAAACATTTTTTTATAAACAATATTTCCGCTGCTTCAATCGTGCTGTAGTACAAATTGATATAAACTGACAAACATAAAACAATCCATCCATCACAAACTGCTCCGTCCCCAAAGAACATGTAGAACATAACAAGATAATAACAAGGTAAGTCAACAGAGCCACCCACCATAAAAGATCCAACCACACCGGTGAAAAATACTGCCGTATCAAAAATAATTCCAGTCTCTTTAAACAAATTTCCTTCTCTCGACTTTTCATACATATTAATGAGACCTATATACCTTTTTTTGATCGTGCTACTTGTTGTGGGTTCCCTGCAATCGTCGCCACCAACTACACGTGGTGCGGTTGTACCCCCGAAGTCCACACCGGGCGGTGGTTGCAGAAAGTTGAGAAATGTGTACAATACATAACTTCTCACTTTTGAATGGACCTTCCACCCCCGCCCTAAATCCCCACCTTCCACATCGGCACATTCATTGTTTGAATTACCTTTGGGCTGTTGCTGCAAATATACTTTCCCAGCTGGGCTACGCGTATACCGAGTGCCGGTTCGTACTCGGAAGGGAGCAAAAAACCACTAACTGCCTTACGGTCATTCGGGTGTGGGGAACTTCAACCAGTCAAGTAGACGATATAGGGAAATTGATGACGCTTTCGGTAAATGTGACCCATGGTAGTTGAAGGGTTTAATGTCAACTCGTTTTTCGACAACAAACGGTTGACAGAAAAAAAATGGACCATGTTTTTTATTCTGCTGATTCAGCCTACCTTGGCTCTTGCTGTTAGGCAGTAAGTGCAAAGAAGGGGTGTTTAATAAAATATTAAAATTTGTTATTTTCTTTTACTTCCCAAACCTGTACCAGTTCGTTCCTTGCAGCCCTTTTGTCGCGATCACCCTTCTTTTGTGTGCGTGCTTGTGCTATTCCTCGGTAAAGGGATGACATCATAATCTCGAGTGGAAGTAGGGTCGCTTTGTTTGGAATGCTGTGGGTCATAAAGGAGAATGTTTTCTTATTTATACTAAAGCAGTGGAGATGGCAGTCGCTTTGTGATTACACTTTTCACATTTATAAGCTATTTTATTGGCGTTTCCTATGGAGGGTCGTTCCGGTCAGGTGCGGTAATGGTTTAAGTTAACAGAGCTATGTGCTGAATAATGAAACAAGGAAGAATTGAATGCATTAAATATTTACCGAACGACGAAAATTTACGGGCTTGCAGTTCATTGACTTGTGAAGGGAGAGCATGACTCGCCAGAAGATGACTTTGGAGACATTGTTTGGACGCACTAATTTTACAAGCCGTTTTGTGCAATTGTTTCGTAAATTAAATAGAAGCGTTACTGATACTATGCTTTATATGATAATCGAACGAATGTTTATGCGATACATTCACTTAAAAATTCCAGCAAAATTTTGAATTTCTGACCTGCGATGATATAAGGGTAGCGTCGCTCAAACATTTCGATTCAAGTTTCAATTTATTTTGTGCAAAAACATTGGTGTGTTTTGGAATAAACGTCAACCAAATTTGGAAGGGACCAAACCAGAGCGACAAACACATCACGGCGGCCAACAAATTTGTGCCTGGCAATCGTTCTGCACTTGTAGCAGAATGATTCAGGACTTCATCACATTTGGGACCATCTTAGAAAACAAAGCTCTAAAATTTCTACTTTTTTAGGTTTCTCGAGCATCCGACACTGTTTAACCCGGCTTCTTTCACAATATCGCGCCATCTTAGGCTGGTACGGAACCAATAATGTTGTTTTTTGAATTGAAGGAGATCAACCTTCTAACATTCCACATTCGACAAAATTTAAGCCATCTTGCAGCCAAGCCTATTTTTTCTCTTGTTTATTTGACACCGCTCTATGCGTTAGCATAACTGAGCCGTGGGTCTTTCAAGATTTTTACAATGATTAAAAATTAAAAATTAACTTTCAACTGTCCGTAGGGGCTTATTGACGCAGCTTGCTGCTGCGTGTTGAGATGCTTTTCCTTGGTGGTGAAACCTTCGGTGCGTTGTTTGCCGTACCTTGAGGGTCATTCAGTCCGTCTTCTTTCGCGTTTTCGTTCACGTCCATGTCGTCATCCGTACTGCATTCATGATACTCACGGTCGGATGTTCTTGTTTGTTTCTTGTACTTCCGGATCGCTGCTGTAAATTCTCCTTCATCGGTGTTTGATTCTTGATTGGTGGTGTTGGTTGTTGGTTTGGAGACATGCTACGCTCGTGGAGGAGCAACGCGCCCTTGGAGTTTTCGAACGATAGGTGTTGCGTACCATCTATGGTGGCGTGCAGATGGAAGACAGAACGTTGCGCAGGCGAATGAACCATGAGTTGCATCAGCTGCTGGAAGAACCAGCCCGCCGCAAAAATAGGACGTTTGCGGTGGGCTGGACACGTTGTAGGAATGTCAGACGACGACCCGGTGAAGATGATTCTTGAGGGCGACCCTACAGGAACGAGAAGACGGGGCGCACAGCGAGCACGGTGGATCGACCAGATAGAGGACGACCTGCGGACCCTTCGAAAACTGCGAAACTGGCGACAAGCAGCAATGGATCGAGTGGAGTGGGGACGGCTTCTGCATACAGCAAGAGACAACAAGGCTCTAGCCTGAACGGTAAGGTAAGTACCTTAACAAAAAAACGCAGAAAAGTGAAAATTATTGGAAAAAGCCGTTATTTCTATTCCTACTGCGAGGATGGAACATAAGACAACCTCAAGGTGATATGCGCGGTTAGAATCAGCATTATGTAGCTTGATTTCAAGGGTGGCGAGATTCGGCGAGGTTGAATGTTTATTGTAAGAGTGAAAACATGGCTTTTCCGAAGATGAATGTTGACTCTGTCCAGGTTTTTCACATCAGCAATATTGTACTGATCACAATCAAGAAGTTCTACACAAATCTAAAGAAACATGCAACTGCGTACTATTGTGACTACCGTAGTTTATTTTGATTATGGAGGTTTTAACCCTTAGGGTCATTCGCCTCTTTTCGGGTTAGAGAAATCTCTTTTGGAAAAAATCTCTAACCCTATGTGAGGGGTTGGGAATCGAACCCAGGTGAGCTGCGTACAAGGCAATCGACCTACGCTATGCCCTTCCCCACTTTTAGCACTCAAAAAGGTAAGCTAAAATTGTGACTTCATGAAGCATCTCTCTTAAGACCAAATAAAATCAAAAACCTATATCTTATTTTTTATCAGTGAGAGAATCAAAAGCCCGAATACTCGATCATTTGTATTTCAAATTACAAGTTAATTGAAACTTGAGGACTGTAACTAGCCGGGCCTATGAGACCCCTTACCTTTATGAGGGTTAAAGTTGAAATGCATTTTTTGCATTTCTGGACTTAAGGGGAGCGTCTGGTGTAAAGTGCTCAAACCGAATTTTTTTTTGCGATTTTGAAGGCAAGGCAACCGTTGATCTTTTGTGTAATATCAAGATGTATTTATACATTCATTCATACATTCATACACGAAAAAAAAAATATTTTCAGTCACGCGGAGCCACACATTCGAGCGTTCCAAGAGTAGACGGTCAACCATTTCCACGCCGAGGAGCGCCGTGGCGAACACGATAACTCTTGATAAAATTGCCTGAAACAGGAAATTCAATAAGATTTGTGAAGCTTAGACTTGTAGTTGCTCGATGAACCAAAAAAAATGGAAAAAAGTTCGAGTTTCAAAAGATGGCCTCATGCAAAACCGAAAAATTTCATATTTTACTGTTAAATTCGCTCTTTTTCCTTGAAAACAATAAAGAGAAAGATTTTTTATTCAGTTTTCTGTAGTTCATCGACAGGCTACACATAATGGGCATCCTCATACAAAAATCAAGTCGATTCGTTGATTAGTGTTTGAGTTATTGTGTTCGCCAATTTGAAAAACTCGGTTTCAAGAAAAACGTTATTAAAGGGTGTCCCACATCAAATTGCATCACTGATAAGAAAATGACTTATTGGGATTTTTTTGAAAATTAGAGTAGAAGTAGTTTGGAGTGTAACGTTTACATTGTATTTTTATCGCTGTCAGTTTTTCGAAAATTGTTGCTGACAGATTGAAAGCTGCGTGTGTTATAGCAAATACGCGTGAGGAATGTATGGCTGTTTAAAACAAAAGAAGTTCTACGTGGCTACCAAGATTGCGGGAGACTATTTTAGAGGTTCAACACTATCAATTAAATGGATAAAAAAGAATTCGATTTTTTCCCACTACAGCAGACGCTCCCCAGCCGTCTATCAAACTGACTGTCATTAGAGCTTCTATTCCTCGGCCGGTTTCAGTTTCCCGGGATTCGGAAATAAATAAACACTTTTCCTGGTAATCCCGGCCGACCGAATTTCCTTGTATGTTGCATTACCCAGAGGAACGTTCGCCCTATCCACCGAATTTTCGCCGATGATTGGCATTATTTCGTCGGATTTTGTTGACAGGAGATTTTGCTGTGAATTTTGGTTGATGATAGTTCGGTAAAGTTTTGTTGGATTTCGATTATCAAATTTCGATTTGTGCAGACGAACCTGCCCAAAGGCTGTGTGGCGTCCGGCCAAGAATTGAGCCACTGGGTGAGAGGCGACTGAAAGCAGGAGTCCCTAAGTCAATGTGTAGTTCCGTACCGAAGACTTAATGCCTGGAGGGTCTAAAATATGCCAGTCGCGTGCGGAGTATTTTGGGTTTTGGGCTTACTGCGAATCTCTGGCACAAATCGCAAATCGTGGGAGTCTACTTATGATCGTATTCCTTTTAAGCCTAATAATGGCTCATATCGGAGCTTACAACTCGCGATATCTGTGCTGTTACAGTTTCTCTGACTGCTAGTAACGGAAGTAATGAAAATGCTCATCAGACCATTTGGGGCTGCTCAGATATCAATCTGAGAGAATCTGAACTGATGGAGTATACAAGTGATACAAATCTACATATTCTGAATGTAGGAAACCGAAAAACTTTAGCGGGGTCTGGGGGAGAGAAGATGTTAGACATAACACTTTGCTCTGAAAGAATTTCGCATGAGTTGTGAAATTGGCAGTTTCCAAATGAATCTGAACCGTCTCTATCCGATCATAAATATATATTTTCGATCATTTTGATGTCACCTTCGATGTGGTAACATATCATTATCCCAAATCGACAAACTGGGACCTCTTTGTGGAAAACTTGGTGAAAAAAATTCACAAATATTTGTCTATATTCAGTATTATCACTGTTGGTTTTCAACCCAATAAATATATCGTAGAGATGAAATAATAAAGTATGTCTAAATACTCTTGCCCACAATAGTCATTCGGCAAATTACGCAAATAAGCTTTTCCAGGCAATACTCCCACGGCCGGCTATTTGGAGTTCAAATTACCTTTGTTCAGAAATCATAGGATACTCTCGGTAACCGGCTACCCAGAATTTAAAAACACCACAAAAACTAAACAAGATCTTTTCTTTTTCCCACGGTCCCCAGTGTGGAGGATAAGCGCATAAAATCATACTGACTGTCTGCACTACTGGTCCCATGCAAACTTTCAAATAGGTGAGCGACCCTATCTTTATGTTTCAAGAAATATTTCGATGAGCATTCTAGGATTAATATACCGATCACAAGTAGAATATTCTTGAGGTGCTGACTTCAGTTTCAGAATCATTATTTCTTATCCTGCAGCAAGAAACGCGAGGCTTGAAAAAAGAGTTAACCTGATTCTTATTTGATCATCTGAGAGGGATAAGCCAATACATTATTGGTTTTTTTTCAAAGCCTTCTGTTTCCAAAGTTGATTGTTCATTGAAAAACAAAATATGGCATTTCTGAATCCACATTATATCCAGTTTCATCACATCAGGAATGTGATACTGCCCCCGTTCAATATGTCAAGCCCCGTAATTTAAAAATTGAGATCAATAAAAATTGATAGATTCGTTTGAAGACATTTACCAATCTACAAGTTTGATGTAATGAAATAATTGCTTTATTCCTTTACGTAAAATTAAACTTTCTTAAAAAATTTCTCGCAAAACGATATGTGACCCCTTACAGTCGTAGCCAATGCATAATTTTATTAGTTCAGTTTTATTGGCACATTGCTACCTGGTTTTCGTAGATTTTTATAGTGTTATAATTCATATGGTCCAACGAATTCGATATTATTGCACTACGTAAAAACCGTGGTAAAAAATTAATTCGTTATTCAAATTAGGAAAAAGATTCAGTTTGTGATATCTTATATTTAACAACATTTTGGAATGGTACTCAAGTTTTTACATAGTAGTATCTGTAACTTTTCGACCAGCTGTCTTTTACTTTCATTACGATTTCATTTCATTTTTAGCAACATCAGATTTTAGCTGCTGCTGCGTAATTGCCCAGTATCTTTCGACTTACTGAAGTTCTGGGCTGTTTGGCATAGTCTTTGGGCGCAAAATTTATTTTGATGACTATACAATTCTAGAACTGATTTTGCATAACGGCACGATACCAAATCAGGCCAAATCATTGAAGAACCACAGTCTTGTCTAAAAGAAATAGTCGAGGTTTGTGAAGACACTCCTTGCCCTGCTTAATTATTTCGGTTGTGACATAAATCTGACCTCGTTTGCCGTAACTGGAGATTGCTTGTCAGACCAAAAAATCCTGACTAATTTCGAATTATTGTTTGTTTGTATTTTCCATCGATATTAAATTTATCTCTGGCGGTAAATATCAGCAACTTTCGAAACTGTAGCGTCTATTGCGCCCAGTCGTTTCTAAGCTTGCAATGGGAACATTTAGAATTCATGCGATGCGCAAGCCGAATTTTCTAAAGTTTGCCTGGCTAAAGATTCTGACTATGTTAATTTATAGAAAGAAAAATCACCAAATTTTTTAAAACTTACAAGGATATTTCACCAAATTTACAGAATATAAACATTACACGTTAAAGTGTACTTCAACTAAATGGGGTTATTCTACGTTGTTCTGAGAAAGATATGTGGTACAAAATTTTCGTGGACAGCATTAAGAGTGGGAAACCCAAAAAATCTGATGATAATATGAACTAACAAAAAACAATGTAGATAATTATGAATTGTTTCCGTATTTTGTACGAGTTTGATATATCAAAAAGTTTTATACTGCAGCGATAGATTTCTAAACTAGTTATGTTTTGTCCATCTATCAATGAAGATTGGCATCTATTGACATATATTAGAATTTATAGAGGGAAGTGAGCCAATTCGGACCCTCAGCTGTTTCTCAGTTATGCTAATACTATGAAGGGCGTACATATCATTTTCATTAGTAACATTTAGCTGATGTAATACACGAAATTTGGCGTTTATCAGTCATCGCCTTTGGGAATCAGAGGAACATGTTGTTTTGGAGCGCTCTAACGTAACGTTTATCGGCTATGTAGCTAAGATATTATTGCATCAATATTAAACTAAGTCGAAGAAACTATTGTGTTTCTGAAACTTTTGGATAATATCTTTCATTTGATATTTTGTTTTAGGTGGCGCTTTTAAAGATGTTCGCTTAATCGATGAGAGAAGAGTAAAAAAAGACATTGGCCCCATTCGGACTTTTTGTCATGGTTCTGTTCGAACCCTCTTTTTCGCCAGATAATCACAATGTTTATCAAACTAAAAGATGGATGGATATTGTAGGGCGAATTAGTTATCAAATGTGCGTAAATGCTCGTTGTTCGAAGTGGATGTTATCTTCAAGCTTCCTCAAATTATCACCAGAAGTTTAGAGCTTTGTGCTGCGGAGTGAATTATTAAAAGTGAATTGACAAAATGCGGAATTTGGCCACTTGATTCCGATGTATTTCAAGATGCCTACGACCCTGCCATCTTCAGTCAGAGACGGACCGAAACCACGTCGATTGCCGGAAGTTGAATTTTCACGTTTAGATGTCACAGCTGCGGATAAGTCACCCGCGTCATGGTAGAAAATCGTAAAAATCAGTCATTTCGACCAATGATGACTTCGTTACTGCCATGGTCTAAAAAGAAGCAAAGAGGCGGTGGCTTATTAACCAGAGGCGCCGATCGACGTCAGAAGAAGAAGGGAACAATGGAAGTAGCACAGACTGAATATGATGTATTACCACAGACTAACTTGCCAACGCGATCAAGTAACCGCATACGAGGACAACAAATAAATTATTTCGAATCAGACTCGAATTCCGATTTATTTAGTATAGCTTGAATTGAAATTTTACTAAAAGCTAAAAAATTATATTAAAACATACTGGAATCACTTGTCATTACTTCTATTGCGAAATAAAAGTGTGGTCCGAATTGGAGCATGGGGGTCCGAATTAGACCAGGGTTGGGGTAATTTGGACCTTTTGCAATCTTTTGTTCAAAAGTGCATAGGCACACTCTGATAAGAGATAGATAAAAGTTATCTGAAAAAAAGCTCGCAAACGGTCAGGCTTCCAGAAAAATACACTTTTTGTGAATCGGTTGACAATATTTCAACTCAATTACTCTTACTAGGTCCGAATTGGCCCGGTTCCCCCTAATAGATGTTGCATTACTTGCGCAGTTATACATAGCCGAGGGCATTGTTTACGAAAATAGCCTTACACGCATCATGGAGTATGAAGAATTCTGTTCAACTATAAGGGCCCCCTTTTTTCATTAGTGCCCAGGGGCTGGACGCAATATATTTTAATTTCACGAAAACATTCGACAAGGTGTCCAATAGAGTGCCCAGAAAAATAATAAATTTTTGAAAACTCAATTGGCCCACTCTTGAGTCGATTTCTAGTCCCACCAGGAGTACTTTCTCCAAATTTGAAGCAAATCGGATAAGTCTAGCCAACGACCTAAAGTTTGTATGGGATTTTTCGATAATTTACATTGAGAAAACCCACTATCTCGCATTTTCACCGCTAGGTGACACTGTATGCATCGTGTTATCACTGTAGTATTGTTGTTTTCGCTGTCTAATTTATGACTGTTTACCAAAAAAACTCCTCATAAATAAAAATAAGAAAGATAATTTAATTATCTACAACTTTGTCGAAGACTGCTAGTCAATCCGGCGTTGTTAAAAGAAGTTATTGAACTTTTAACGAAGTGATGGCTGAGTTAGTTTTGCATGGGGCCTGGCAGCGCATGGTTTTGTATCAGTACTCGATCCCAACGATCTAAAATTTTTTCTGAAATAACGGTTAGGTTTAGCTCAACAGTACGTTCAGAAGAATTATATTAAATAATACGAGCCTTTTTTTTGTTAGAAAATTTTAGTTCAATCTGTGACCGCATAGAGGGCACAAACACTAACTTTATATAAAAGAGAAATAGAAAATCGATATGTTCGGAAGAATTACTGCAAAATACCCGTTCTACAACTTTGTAGAAGACACATAATTTCTATCTCTTTCCGTTGAAAAGTTAGTGATGGCACCGTCTATGCGGTAACATGTGGAACTAAAATGTTCTAACCGAAGCATGACTCGTATTATTTACTATAATTCTGCTAAACATACTATTGAGCTAAATTTAACCATTATTTCACAAAAATATTTAGTTCGAGGGAATCGAGTACTGATACACAACCATGCACTGCTTGGTCCCATGCAAAACTGACCCAGACATGACTTCGTTAAAAGTTTAATAATTTCTTTCAACAAAGCCGAATTGACTAGCAGTCTTCGACAAAGTTATAGACAATTAAATTATCTTTCTTATTTTTATTAATAGTGATGATTCGATGCATACGCCTGGTGGTGAAAATATAAGGTAGTAGTTTTTCTCCATGTAAATTGTCGTGAAATCCCATACAAACTTCAGGAACGTTGGTCCGGTAGCTTGACTTGTCCGATTTCCTTCAAATTTGGAGCAGGTACTCCTGGTGTGACTAGAAATCGAGTCAGGGGTGGGCCGATAGGGGTCATTTTTTGACGTAGGACTACGTCTTTGTTTTCGATATGGGGGTGCACTCTGCAAATTCTACAAAAATGGTATGTAACGAAAAGTGGTCCAATTTTAAACGCATATAATTCAGCCATCTCACGATAAATTTTCAAATTTTTTGCACAAATCGCCCCGAAATACTTCTAAGAATAGATTCCAATAGATAAACTCAAAGATTTTTGATATCATAGTATTAAAAAATTAAATAATATCCAACCTTGTCAAAATATCGCGCATTAACAAACAGAAGATAGCGCTTCCCAAGCCTGGTACGACAGATTGGTGTACCTAGCGCGCAACGCTTCTATGAATGACGTCATCATCGACTATTTAAAGATCGGACTTGGCCAGACACGCTCAGTTCCCGGTTGAACGGCTGGCGAAGCAGATCACTGCGCTGTGTTTTTTACAGCCAGTGTAGCTGAGCTAGAAGTCCGTTACACTGGCTGTGGAGGGACGCTACTCTGTGTCGTCCAACAGGCGACCGCTCCAATTGCTTCTTAAATGCCGCTGTGATGTTGCCAGTTTTGGTTTAACTAGCACATGTATTTGCTATTTTCGCTTGAAATTAAGTAATGTAGTGGTAGTAATAAGCTTCCCATTTTGGTTCAAACGCAAGGACAGTTTTTAAAACAGGATTTGATTAATTAGTTTAGCTCATCTAAGCAATTTTATCAATTCTGTAATTTAAAAGGAATTTTACGGAACTTGGTGAATTTGGCCCCACTTGCAACTGGTATAATCAACCTGCACAAAGTGTTGCATAACGAAGGGCTGTTTTTGGAACAAAATCATTCAGCCCTTCGCTATGCAAAATCACGATATTATGACAGATGGGCTAAGCGCGGCCGTTCCTTTCTATCGGGAAAGGCCGCGTGGAATTTTGGTGAAATCTTGAGCGTTTTTTAAAAACGTCATATCTGCAATGAGTTTACTCTCTTTGTTTACTTTCTCTTTCGATTTTTACGGCGTCACTATAACACTTTTCACTTATTTTACTGTACAGATCGAAAGACGGTGGTTTTAACTAGCATATTGTGCAAAGAGTTGAAGGATAAATGTTGAAATGACCGAATTATTAACAGAAGAGAAAGTAAACAAAGAGAGTAACTCATTGCAGATATGACGTTTTCAAAAAACGCTCAAGAAATGCGCTAATAGTGTCGTGGTGGTACTAGTTGTCTCTTTCGCTCTACCCATCATCATCAGCGTTGACTCATTTTGCATTGTACGCTTGGGTTCAATGTTTGGGGCGAATGTGTTGGTAGGTAGGGGAACTGGCGGTAAAATGAACACGTTAAGCAAAGTCATTATTTTCTAACTAATAAGTGAATGAGATATTACAATCACCTTATGTTTGTTGTTAGACATGTTTTCTACATATCTGGTAAAAATACTTCGTCATAAACACATTTTTTCAAACATGATTCTTGATTTCTAAACATGTCCAAAAATGAGACATGTTTATAGCGAGTGGGTAAAATGAACATGTGGCGGTGGTAAAATGAACAGCTTCTGGTGACCTGCAAAATGTCCTGTATGTATGCAATGCGCAGCGTTGGAAAGCATTTTCCGATCAATGCTAATATCCCAACAAATCATGAGCTTTGCATACACACAGGGCATTTTGCAGGCAAAAAAAATTGTCACGGAAGAATTGAATTTTCATGACGTAATATTAACAGTTATGTGTCCAACAAAAAAAAACATCTTTAACAGGCCAACGAGGGTACCCGGGTACCCACAAATTGAAATGCTCATAACTTCCTTTAACCGATTTGGACACTTTTAGATATTTTGGATTCAGGAACTCGTCCACTTTTTGATTCTGTACAATAAAACCGGAATATTGGATCTGGTTTTTGGTAATCCGGATTTTCTGGAGTAATGTTCCAGTACTAGGGTATGATTTGTAAATTTTAATAATGTACTAGCAATATGAGTATCAAAACTCTTCAAATTGTCTCGGAAGTCTGTTTTTTATTGTTACGGGACCCTATGGCAATTTGAAAAATGGAATTGGAATGGAATGGCCACTCACGGCCCCACGGGAACCTGCTCCGGAATGTCCGTTCCGGGGTCAAATCACCAAATAGTTCCAAAGCCACGAGATACAGCCTACTGATGCAATTCCAAGAATTTTGATACCCATATTGCTAGTATTCCATTGAAGTTCGCAAATAGTACCCCAGCACTGGAACCTGCTTCCGGAAACCCGGATTCCCGGGAACCGAATGAAGTAACCCGATGCACTTTTACCAAGTCCAAAAGTGTATGAGTTACTGAATCCAAAACGGCCAAAAGTATCGAAATCGGTTGGATATTACCTTAGTTACGGTCGTTTTAGTTTTGTGGGTACCCGGGTACCCACGTCGGCCTGTTACGTAGTAAAAACTACAAGGGGCAGCCCTATGGGGTTGCACGAACTGTAGACGAGGACTATACTACTTAATGTAAAATATTTATTTTCTTAGTACTTAGTGTGTGGGAAAAAACACCCGGACCGGTGAAGAAAAATCAAATTTTAGACAATATAATCACATCTCATGTATAGAACAAGCTTTCTAGTTGCTCTCAAACAGATCCTAAAAGTTCAAACACCCATGGATAACCCCAAGTTTGTAGATGTGTTTCGATGCCACAGGATTGCAAAATGGTTAATATTACGTCATGAAAATTCAATTCTTCCGTGACAATTTTTTTGGCCTGCAAAATGCCCTGTGTGTATGCAAAGCTCATGATTTGTTGGGATATTAGTATTGATCGGAAAATGCTTTCCAACGCTGCGCATTGCATACATACAGGACATTTTGCAGGTCACCAGAAGCTGTTCATTTTACCACCGCCACATGTTCATTTTACTCACTCGCTATAAACATGTCTCATTTTTGGACATGTTTAGAAATCAAGAATCATGTTTGAAAAAATGTGTTTATGACGAAGTATTTTTACCAGATATGTATAAAACATGTCTAACAAGAAACATAAGGTGATTGTAATATCTCATTCACTTATTAGTTGGAAAATAATGATTTTGCTTAACGTGTTCATTTTACCGACAGCTCCCCTACCTACCAACACATTCGCATACATACCTACAAAACATTGAACCCAAGCGTACAATGCAAAATGAGTCAACGCTGATGATGATGGGTAGAGCGAAAGAGACAACTAGTACCACCACGACACTATTAGCGCGTTTCACCAAAATTCCACGCGGCCTTTCCCGATTGAAAGGAACGGCCGCGCTTAGCCCATCTGTCATAAATTCGTGATTTTGCATAGCGAAGGGCTGAATGATAACACATTTTGTTCCAAAAAACAGTCCTGCGTTATGCAACACTTTGTGCAGGTTGATTATACCAGTTGCAAGTGGGGCCACATTCATCAAGTTCCGTGAAATTCCTTTTAAATTACAGAATTGATAAAATTGCTTAGATGAGCTAAACTAATTAATCAAATCCTGTTTTAAAAACTGTCCTTGCGTTTGAACCAAAATGGGAAGCTTATTACTACCACTACATTACTTAATTTCAAGCGCAAATAGCAAATACATGTGCTAGTTAAACCAAAAATTTACTGGCAACATTACAGCGGCATTTAGGAAGCAGTTGAAGCAGTCGCCTGTTGGACGACATAGGGTAGCATCCCTCCACAGCCAGTGTAACGGACTTCTAGCTCAGCTACACTGGCTGTAAAAAACACAGCGCAGCGATCTGCTTCGCCAGCCGTTCAACAGGGAACTGAGCGTGTCTGGCCAAGTCCGTTCTTTAAATAGTCGATGATGACGTCATTCACAGAAGCGTTGCGCGCTAGGTACACCAATTCGTCGTACAGGGCTTGGGAAGCGCTATCTTCTGTGTGTTAATGCGCGATATTTTGACAAGGTTGTATATTATTTAATTTTTTAATGCTGTGATATAAAAAATCTTTGGGTTTATCTATTGGAATCTATTCTTAGAAGTATTTCGGGGTGATCTGTGCAAAAAATTTGAAAATTTATCGTGAGATGGCTGAATTATATGCGTTTAAAATTGGACCACTTTTCGTTACATACCATTTTTGTAGAATTTGCAGAGTGCACCCCCATATCGAAAACAAAGACGTAGTCCTACGTCAAAAAATTCAGGGGCCCCTCCTCACTCCCACCCTTACTATAACAACAATATTATTAACCCAAAAGCTTGACTTAGTGAAGTTCGAAGATGTCACAAAGTTTCAATTTCCAGCTATGGATAAAACATAGGAATTTAATTAATTGAAACTTAAAAAGGTACCCGGGTACCGCGTCGGACACACAACGGTTAACCATTTTACAATCCTGTGGCATCGAAACACATCTACAAACTTGGGGTTATCCACGGGTGTTTGAACTTTTAGGATCTGTTTGAGAGCAACTAGAAAGCTTGTTCTATATATGAGATGTGATTATATTGTCTAAAATTTGATTTTTCTTCACCGGTCCTGGTGTTTTTTCCCACAAACTAAGTACTAAGAAAATAAATATTTTACATTAAGTAGTATAGTCCTACGTCTACAGTTCGTGCAACCCCATAGGGCTGCCCCTTGTAGTTTTTCTTGTCACTCTAATATCCAACAACATTGTTGTTGAAACTGCAGCGACTAAGTTGTCCTGGATGGGTAGCCAGATGGCTACATTCGTACCTATCACAGCGATCCGCCTTCGTTAGAATGGCCTCCACAAGCACTTTCGAAACGCCAACTAGTGTACCTTATGGAAGTCACCTGGTGTCGCCTAACTTTCTCTTATTCATCAACGATCTATGCACCCGCATCAAGTCTGGAAAACTACTCTACGCTCGCTGATGAACAGATAATCTTTCGTTCCTTTGCCTCAGGACACGACTCTGGTGTGTTTCAAGATGATATAGCTAATATAGAGGAATGGTACTTACTGAGCGGCATGCAGAGCAACGTCGATAAATGTAAGGTGATGAGTTTTGGGCGCTCGGTCACTCTAAGGCGTTGCGAATATACCTTACAAGCCTGTGTCATCTAGAGGGTGAATTTTATTCGTGACTTGAAAGTGTTTCGTCGACCACATCAATGCAGCAACGGTCAGGGTTTTTGCAATATTGGGCTTTCTGAAACGGAATACAGTCGGTTTTTTGGATTTATACGTACTGAAGTCTTTATACTGTGCACTGAGAACCTTGGAATATGCTGTATAAGTTTGGGTGCCATACAAAGCCGTTCAAAGTAATCGATTGGAGCATGTTCAGAGGAGCTTAGTACGATTTGTTTTTGGACCATTTTTGGACCATTTAGACCAAGAAGATTAAAATTTGATACTTTTTGAACCTCCCTTTTCCCTCGTTGATTTAAGTAAACTAGGGTGGGTGCTCCTATAGTTGAGGTGTACCAATAGTTGCAATAGTGGGTTATACGCCTAACTAAGGTACCAACCATCAACAAATATTTTTTTATCGATTCATCGCACTAAAATTATGCTACAATAAAACTGTTATCCTTGAAATTTGCTCAAATAACTATTGAAAAAATGATTTTCTTAGAATTTTGAGCTCCCTTGCACCTATAGTTGATGTAGTGTACCTATAGTTGCAAGTCCCATAAGAAAGCAATGGGATTTGCAACAATAGGAACCGAAATTAGCGATTGCACCACTATTGATACATGTGTTCCTATAGTGGTACAAGCGGTTTTGAATACATAAATTGGTTATTAAGCCATCTTTATATTTTTTCTATGAAGTAGGGACTGAAAGCTTTCGTTTAATGTATTAACATTGCCCATAGGTCTATTAATCGATTTTTTATCAAAAAAATTTCTTAAGCATGCGACTATTGGTACATCCACCCTATAACCAATCAATTCATAATTAGTATTGCGAGAAGAACAAAAATCAAAGTCTACGAAGGCTTTTGTAAAAACACTCCTCTCTCGTAGGCAAACGTAGACTGTTGCTGAACACCCCCGCTTCCATGAGTCTACGTGGTTTATGAACGGTACCTTTCAGAATAGGACCCTATTCGACTGCTAGATTTGCAAACGCTGGAGTCTTGGTGCAATTTTGTGTAAAGAATGTTGATTTACGATATGTGGTCGAACAATATTGGCTGTCCCGACATTCTCTCAAGGATTAATTTGTATGTTACTCCTCTTGGTATAAGGAATCATCTGCCTCTGTGGATTCCTAGGTAATGTACAGGATATGGTCAGAATGATTCGGTAGACAGATGTAGTAAATTCAACAAAACTGCTTTAAGGTATAGCTTCCATACAGTTAAATTTAGTTACAACCATGTTTTTCTCTTCGACAAAAAAGTAATAGTAAGAGTAATCTGTATGATATTTTCCGAATACTGAATAAAAAAATAAAAATAAATAAATAAATAATTGTTCGAATAAACTGAGAAGATTGCTAATCTGTACTGTTTCTACATATTTACGCTTCACTTGATGACCGGCCTCCCACATCACACACGTGCGGCACGTTTGCAAACATTTGCTATGAAACTAAACAATTTTCCAAGTACCACTTGTCAATGTGTAATAATCATCTTCATTTACGCACTGTAGCAAAGAAAACAACCTATGATGTCGATCTGTTTCGCTCCCACTCTATCAGCATGGAGTTCTCAGTATCCGCATCATTGCTAACAGTGGGTGTTGGAAGGGAGGGCAAGCCTGCATTGAAATCAACCCTACCACAGTCGGGAAAGTACAGACAAATGGTCCTCCTCTGATGAGACGAGGGTAAAGATTATTGTGTACACTCTCACTCAGATGACCGGCAGGTAAATACCTGGAAGTCGTAACGAATAAATAAATTAACTAAGTAAGCAAAATACCACCGGAGCTGATGTTGACAAGTTAATCATAGCTGCCTAGTGGTAAGTTGGTTTATTGACATTGGCAAATGGAGCATCGGCAGCTCCAGGGCGAATTGGTTTGGGTGTGCGTAGCCAAGGGGGGTTTGACGGCAATTCGGATCCGGAATTGTTTCTTCTATGTTAATTGAACTTCCGGAAGAACTGTTTTAATGACAAATTAATCCATTTACACACTTTATGATCATAACGTCTTTTCAAAATGCTATTGCTTAATCTATTAGAAATGTTCATTAGAAGCTATATTTTAAATATTAAGAAAAAATAACTGCGAAATAGCTAAATTTTAAGCGTTTATAACCTAAACACTTTTCGTTTCAAATCAGTTTTGTTGAATTTTCAAAATACACAACCATATCGAAAAATAAGACGTCAAAAATACTAGGATACTAGGAGCCGGAAGCCATTCAAAATTCTGTTTTTGCTATTTCGCTAAGTGACATAGTAGGCAAGGTGGTGCTGATTAGTTAGCTGAAAACATCCGACTAAGCCGTCTAGTAATGACGGAGTTATGCAAACTTCTTATAGTTTCGTTACATAGGAGATATTTTAGACTTTGGAATGGCACCTAGCCACAAATAGTGGAATGAGACATTTTAATGTCAAACACTGTCTCGATTCACCAAGCAGTGAGATGAGACATTTCTGTTGGATCATTCATTTGTTTGTAGAACTCATGTGAATTAGGTACCCTTCTAGAGGTGGGAAGAACACAGTTTCTAGTCCTACGAGAACAGAACCTCGAATAAGCTGAATAAAAAAATTAATATAACTAATAAAATTAAAAAAAAAAAATTAAGCCAAAAAGAGAAAAAAAATGTTGTCAAATTCATAAAATATGCAGAATTATAAATACGAACCAAATTAATACAATAAATAAATCAATTTATTCCAGATCATTGAATGCAAATTTCAAAGAAAACTTGAAAAATTAATAGAATAAGTTAAATTGAGTCACAGTAACAAATTGGATTAAAAAATTAAAAGAATTGGCAAATTGGACTGAATATCATATATGAACCGGAAAAAATGAATTAAGGGATCATCCATATATGACCTAGCATTTTTGAGTGATTTTTAACACCCCCTCCCCCATTGTAGCATTTCGTCACAAAACTCTAAATACCCTTCTGGTAATTACGTAGCTTGACGGTATACATTCCCCCCCCCCCCCTTTACCGGTAAAACATTAAAAAAACGATGTTAGTTAGATGAAATGGGTGAGGTTGTCGTGACATCAGGTCAACCCCCAATTCCCCTTTAAAAAAGCTACGTAGCATGACAGGACCCCCAACCCCCCTGTCGTCAAACATGATCACAAAATGCAAAACTCCCACCTCCCACATATAATGCTACGTCATTTATGGATGGTTCCGTAAACAAATCGAATGGAAAAATATTTAAGGGTAATTAAATTAATAAAATTAACAAAACTAATAAAAAAATTGAATAGTAAATTTGACGAAATCAACAAAATTAACAAAAATAACGAAATTTACAAACGTAACAAAATTAGCAAAATTAACAAAATTAGCAAAATTAACAAAGTTAAAAAAATTAACAAAATTAATAAAATTAACGAAATTAACAAAATTAACAAAATTAACAAAATTAACAAAATTAACAAAATTAACAAAATTAACAAAATTAACAAAATTAACAAAATTAACAAAATTAACAAAATTAACAAAATTAACAAAATTAACAAAATTAACAAAATTAACAAAATTAACAAAATTAACAAAATTAACAAAATTAACAAAATTAACAAAATTAACAAAATTAACAAAATTAACAAAATTAACAAAATTAACAAAATTAACAAAATTAACAAAATTAACAAAATTAACAAAATTAACAAAATTAACAAAATTAACAAAATTAACAAAATTAACAAAATTAACAAAATTAACAAAATTAACAAAATTAACAAAATTAACAAAATTAACAAAATTAACAAAATTAACAAAATTAACAAAATTAACAAAATTAACAAAATTAACAAAATTAACAAAATTAACAAAATTAACAAAATTAACAAAATTAACAAAATTAACAAAATTAACAAAATTAACAAAATTAACAAAATTAACAAAATTAACAAAATTAACAAAATTAACAAAATTAACAAAATTAACAAAATTAACAAAATTAACAAAATTAACAAAATTAACAAAATTAACAAAATTAACAAAATTAACAAAATTAACAAAATTAACAAAATTAACAAAATTAACAAAATTAACAAAATTAACAAAATTAACAAAATTAACAAAATTAACAAAATTAACAAAATTAACAAAATTAACAAAATTAACAAAATTAACAAAATTAACAAAATTAACAAAATTAACAAAATTAACAAAATTAACAAAATTAACAAAATTAACAAAATTAACAAAATTAACAAAATTAACAAAATTAACAAAATTAACAAAATTAACAAAATTAACAAAATTAACAAAATTAACAAAATTAACAAAATTAACAAAATTAACAAAATTAACAAAATTAACAAAATTAACAAAATTAACAAAATTAACAAAATTAACAAAATTAACAAAATTAACAAAATTAACAAAATTAACAAAATTAACAAAATTAAGAAAATTAACAAAATTAACAAAATTAACAAAATTAACAAAATTAACAAAATTAACAAAATTAACAAAATTAACAAAATTAACAAAATTAACAAAATTAACAAAATTAACAAAATTAACAAAATTAACAAAATTAATGAAATTACCATAACGAATTTGCCGCAAAATATAATCTGAAGTCTACGCGAATCCCATACTAAATTCCGCGCGAAATTCCGTGCAACATTCCGTGCGAAATTCCACACAGAATTACGCGCGAAATTCAATGTAAAATTCCGTGCGCAATTCCGTCCGAAATTTCGCGCGAAATCCATTGCTAAATTCCGCGCGAAATTCCGTGCGAAGCTCTGCGTGGCAATTCCGAGCGAAATTTCTTGCAACATTCCGTGCGAAATTCCGTGCAAAATTCCGTGCAAAATTCCGTGCGAAATTCCTTGCGAAATTCCGTGTGAAAATCCACGCTAAATTCCGTGGGAAGTTCCGTGCGAAATTCAGCCCGTAACTCCACTCGAAATTCTGAGGGAAATTCCGTGCAAAATTCCTCGCGAAAAGACGGGCGAAATTCCTCGAAGTACCGTGTGAAATTCCGTGAAAAATTCCAAGCGAAGTTCCGCTTGAAATTCCGCGCGAAATTCCGTTCGGAATTCCACTCGAAATTCCACGCGAAATTCTCAGCGAAAGTCCGGGCTAAATTCCGTGCGAAATTTCGTGCAAAGTTCTGTGCAGGAATTCCGTGCGAAATTCTGCGTGAAATTCCGTGCAAATTTTTGTGCGAAATTCTTGCCAAAGTCTGTGTGAAAATCCGCTAGAAATTCCGTGCTAAATACCGCTCGAAATACCACTCGAAATTCGGTGCGAAATTCTGAACGAAATACCGTATGAAATTCTGTCTGAAATCCCGTGCGGAATTACGCGCCAAATTCCGCGCGATATTCCGCGCGGAATTCCTCGCGAAAATTCACGCGAAATTCTGAGCGAAATTCTTCGTGAAAAGACGTGAGAAATTCCACGAGAAATTCCGTGCGAAATTCAGTGCAAAATTCCGTGCGAAATTCCGCGCGAAATTCCGCTCAAAATTCCTCGCGAAATTCCTCCCGAAATTCCGCTCGAAATTCTTAGCGAAATTCCGTGTGAATTTCCGTGCGAAATTCCGTGTGAAATTCCGTCGAAATTTCACTCGAAATTCTGCGCCAAATTCCGCTCGAAATTCCGCGCTAAATTCCGCTCGAAATTCCACTCGAAATTCTTAGCGAAATTCCGTGCGAAGTTCCGTTGGAAATTCCGTGTGAAATTCCGTGTGAAATTCCGTGTGGAATTCCGTGCGAAATTACGGTCCAAATTCCATGCTAAATTCCGCTCGAAATTCTGCGCGAAATTCCGCTCGAAGTTCCACTCAAAATTTCCCGCGAAATTCCGTTCGAAATTCCACTCGAAATTCCGCGCCAAATTCTGAGGGAAATTCCGTGTAAAATTCCCTGCGAAAAGACGGACGAAATTCCACGAAGTACTGTGTGAAATTCCTTGCGAAATTCCGTGCGAATTTCTGTGCGAAAATCCTTACGAAATTCTGCGTGAAATTCTGTGCGAAATTCCAAATTTCGCCGTAATTCCACACGAAGTTCCATGTGGAATTTCGCGCGATATTCCGTGTGGAATTTCGCGCGGAATTTCGTCCGAAATTTCACACGGAATATCGCAATACTTCGAACGGGATATCGGTCGGAATTTCGCGCAGAATTTCGCACGGAATTTAGCATGGGATTTCGCATGGAATTTCGCCCGAAATTTCCCACGGAATTTTTCGAAGAACTTCACACGGAATTTCGCGAGGAATTTCAGTGTAAAAATCCACGCGAAATGCCGTGCGAAATTCTGCGCTAAACTCCGCGCGAATTTCCACCTGAAATTCCGCGCGAATTTCCACGCGAAATTCCGCGCGAAATTCCACGCGAAATTCCACTCGACATTCCAGGCAAAATTCCGCGCTAAATTCCGTGAACAATTCCACGCGAAATTCCACTCGACATTCCAGGCAAAATTCCGCGCTAAATTCCGTGAACAATTCCGCGCGAAATTCCACGCTTAACCCCGTGCGAATTTCACGGAATTTCGCCCAGGATTTCGCACGAAATTTTGCACGGTATTTTACGCATAATTTCGTATGGAATTTCGCGCGGAATTTGACGTGAAAATTCACGAGGAATTTCCCAAGGAATTTCGCGAGAAATTGCTTGTGGAACTTTGAGTGGAGTTTCGCACGGAATTTTGCGCTGAACTTTGTACGCAATTTCGCACGGAGTTTCGAACGGAACATAGCTCGGAATTTTGCGCGGAACTTCGCACGGAATTTCACGAGGAATTTCGTATGGAATTTCGCACGGAACTTCGCACGGAATTTTGCATGGAATTTCGCGCGGAATTTTGTACTGAATTTTTCGAGGAATTTCGCACGGAGTTTCGCACAGAATTTCGCACGGAATTTCACGCGGAATTCCGCACGGAATTTCACGTGGAATCCCGCACGAAATTTCGCATGGAGGATCACGCGCAATTTCAAATGGAGCTTCGCGCGGAATTCCGCGAGGACTTTCACACGGAATTTCGTATGGATTTATGCAGAATTATGCGCAGAACTTCGCGTTGGATTTGGCGCGGAAGTTCGCACGGAATTTAACATAAATTTAAATTATTTACCAAAAATGTATACCGAAACCCTCACAGCTGTCACGCCGGTTTGTCGGTGCTACGATACCGCTAGGTGGGTACATTCGAACGATTTTCCAAAATGGCACGACTGATATGGAGAGCTGCATTTCATAGATATTGAAAGTACCAAAAACATTGATTCCATTTTGTTTGACCCCGGGCTTTCATTCACGATCTCAAGCACAATAAAACACATTTCCGGCAACCACATGACAACATCCGTCAGAGCAAAGGCATATCTCCTCATCGACGATAGTGCCACTACATTGAACCAGGAACATTCGAACGTTACCGCCTGGACCCGGCATCCTCCTTTCTAGTACCCTTTCACATCCATCCAGCAGATGTCATCGGTTTGGACTATTGAAAACGAATTTCTCGTTCAAACCACAATGCTTTTACAACCGGTTGGCCACAATGCTTACTGTGTGTGTCAAAGATCTGCCCGTTTGCCCGTTGCTCTCTTAGGATGGTGCATAATATTCGCAGCTTTTTGTAACACATTGCCTGAATGCAACTGTTTGGGGTTCATAAATGAATGCAGCAAAGTTTAACAGCTATCCGTTGATCTTCGACTCCTCAAATGAATTTCGATTTGAAATGCTAATGTTTATTGCAGTTTGCCTTCATTTGAAGTCAACAATCGAATCACACTAATGCAGCAATCTCGGAACATTCCTAATAACCGAGTACCCTGAATGGAAACTTGTGTTTTGTCCTCAGACGGGCCCTTGGTCCACTCTTGCTTTGAAGACGATGTACCTACTGTTTCATTTGAAAGTTTTCGATCAAATATGACCAGTCTGGGAATCGAGAGTGGTAGAGGAACGGTACCGGTATGTGTCGTCGTATGTATGGGAATTGTGCGAGCAATTGAAATGACTTGACCAGAGCACAGAGTAGGACGGACTGTGGTTTCACCAGAATTTTATTGAGTTCTAAATATAAACACTTGTACATTTTGCATCCAGGTCAGCAGGATACAAAGCACTCAAAGACCTGGCGCCTGTTAGTTTGGTTTATGATATGATTGGAATTGTGGTGTGCTTTGTGAGTTGCACGAAATGGAATCTCATGGAATATGGAGTGATGTGACGATTGAATATATATTCGAAATGCATTGGGAATGTGATTTTCTGCTTCGGTTCTGTGAGTGGTGAAATTATCAATTAATTTAATGTGTCATTTTCAAATTCCGGAGGTTTTGGAATATTTCCGCTAACATTTTGTCAAAGAGCGAATGACTTTACTAATGTCAAGTACATCACACCGGGTTCCATGTAAATTCTGATAAAAAGTTGGAATGGTTTCTGAATCTGGCTGACATAAGAAATGTAAAAAAAAACTTAATTTACGAAATATTTTTTCAATCAATCGAGTGATTTTAAAGTAGTTTACTGAACCAAAACGACTAACAATGCGGACGCCACTCATATTTCCTTTCAATATACATAGATGCAACACTAGAAAAAAGCATTTGCGTTATAAAGCAATTGCTGTCATTTTCGGATTTAACCCTCGGGCACAGAATGACAGCTTACAATATTCATTATGGCCGTAATTGCCGTCCAGTGGCAAGCGTTGATGACCTCTTTTCACGCCTGGACCTGATTGTCCCACCCGGGCCCGGGTTGGGATACCTAAAAGCCACCACCACTGGAACTAAACACCTGAGCAGTGTACGATGACTTTCGGAACATTCCAATGTTTGTGGCATCGTACTCACACAGGACTGCAATTTATGGCCATACCCAGGAAGGAGTATGCACTGTTATTCAATGCTCAACGCGACAGTTTAGCGCCTCACGCGAACTGATACCATCAGGATAGGTAGTAGTGGGTCTAGTGGTACATACCAACAACATCGTACAGTATTGCATACTTATTTATAACAGTGTCGCCATTTTGCCGGCCAGCCAGGCACACTGACGAGGTGTGAGATGATAATTACAGTGCACTTTCTAATTCGGTTCTACTCGGTGCCGGACTGAAGCACTCGATTAAATTGTAGCTTTCGTGGTCGGACCAAGCTCTAATTAATGGTTGGATTGCTGCTGACGCCGGAAAGTAGTTCAATATAGATTTGAGGTTGGGATTAGGATACATACATTTGATTCGTTTGGCGTTCTTTATTTGTTGTTCCTGTAATTTGAATTTATGCCGGTATGGTTTTTAATTATAAGGGTTTGATTAGTTTTAATAACTGCGATATTGATTGGAGAATTGTAGTAAGAGATTTAGAATCATAATTTAAGCGAAATATGGAAGTAATACGTACAACATCAATACAATATAAATTTTCAGTATGCATCTTTGCTTATTTTTTTATTCAGTTCGTTTATTTGATAGGCACAAATGCGTTAGCTGGGCGGTGCCAAATTCATTTTTTTACATTTTCGATATCTTAAAACTAAAGGGCGAACACGAAATTATTGCGACACATTCAACAGGGCATAACTTTTTTACCATTGGGTAAAAATCAACCAAATTTTGCACACTTTCTCATTGATGTGTATTGTTTACATGCTGTCATACTCGAAGTCATGTTTTTCGATTCAACGAAAATGGAGGTGAACCAACGCGAGTCGAGAGAACAAATTCTTTCCAAACACCTGGAATTTGGAAATTGGGAAAAATGTTGAACATTCACCATTCAACCGTCTCCAAAGTGTTGAAGCGGTTCCAGGAGCGGTTGACGTTGGACCACGGCAAAGGAGCTGGAAGAAAACCGGAACCGGAGAACAAAAAGACGGAGGGAAAGGTGAAGTGGATGATTAAAGCAAATTCCAACGTCTCAAGCCGTGATTTGGCTAAAAAGATCGGCATGTCGCAGAGCTACGTCCAGAATGCAAAGAAGAGAGCTGGACTACATACATACAAGGTACAGAACCTCCCAAACCGCGATGAGCGGCAACAATCGACGGCTAAAACTCGGGCACGGAAGCTCTGCGAGAAGATGCTGACAAAATATGGCTGCTGTGTGATGGACGACGAAACGTATATAAAAGCCGATTTTAAGCAAATTCCGGGGTTGGAGTTTTTCACCGGCAAGAGCAAGTTCTATGTGGACGACAAATTTAAGAAGAAGAAAATGTCGAAGTTCGCCTCCAAATATCTCATTTGGCAGGCCATCTGCTTTTGCGGACTGAGGAGTGAGCTTTTCGTGACAAAGGGCACAGTAAATAGCGAGATCTACAAATCTGAGTGCCTCGAGAAGCGCCTTTTGGCGTTTTTGCAGCTCCGCTATTTTGGCCAGATTTGGCATCATGCCACTATTCTAAAAGTGTCCTGGAGTGGTATGAGGCCAATTCTGTTCATTTTATTCCAAAGGACATGAATCCGCCAAACTGTCCGGAGCTGCGCCCGGTGGAGCAGTACTGGGCAATGATGAAGCGGGAACTTCGGAAGAGCAAGAAGACAGTCAATGACGAGAAGGACATGTTAAGAAAATGGAAAAAAAAACTGAGAAACTGGTACCGGATGACACTGTAAAGACTTTGATGGAGGGCATCAAGCGAAAATGCGTTCAATTTTACACTCAAGGCTCCATCGATTAACTTTTCTTTTGATTTTTGAAGTAAATATATGTATAAAACTACCCTAAAATTTTGGTTTGATTTTAAATATTATAAAAAATTGGCATGACATTTTCGGTGTCGCAATAATTTCGTATTCGCCCTTCAGGAGGTTACAATTTTTCAATATTATTTACAAGAGGGATTTTTACAGCTATCTTAAAACTAGAAAGGTAATGCTATATACAACAGTGGGATACTATAGTCTTTCAGATTTTTTTTGCAACTATCTTAAAACTAGGGATTGAGCTTGATATACAAAAGGGGAACATAAGTTTCGTTTTACGAAAAATTTTATAGCTATCTTAAAACTAAGAATACAGTTTGAAAGGGGAATAAGTTTTTTTAAAAAATTTAACAGCTATCTTAAAACTAGGAATGAAGTTCGATATACAAGGTAGGAAAAAAATTTTTATTACAAAAACACAGCTATCTTAAAACTAGGAATACAGAATGCAAATGTAGTTTATTTCCATCACCGGTGTTGTAGCAGTTATACCAGGGACAGAAGAGAGTAGTCGAATATTGGGGACAGGTATGAAGACCAAACTTGTCACTTTCAGGCCAACAGGAGATCAGCGGCATGACTTAGAGCCTCAGGCTACCCAGACGTCAAGACCCGGATTGATGGGTGGGATTCATCGGACCTGCGGAGAATCGGGTCGCTCTCACTTTAAATTGCGCGGTAAGGACGACGGCGGTCACATAATGGCACTCTGCTGCTGATCGGCTCCACAAGGCTCTTTTAAAAACAAGAATTAAATGAGAGGGGCTAAATTGGGATATTTATCGCTTTTATGAAAATATAAACAAGAGACATATAGGAGAGATCGCGATTTGCCAGCATATCCCGAACTGGGACATTGGGTGGTCTACTTAGTCTTTTAACTGAGACCTGGCGTCACACTACCCGGCGCATACCCAGACAACGTGCTCGATGTCGTGATAGCCCTCGTCACAAGCGCACAGACTACTCTCCTCAAGCCCAATACGCAATAAATGCGCATCCAAGGTGTAGTGGTTGGACATAAGCCGGAACATTACACGAATGAAATCCCGACCCACATCCATCCCCCCTGAACCAAGGCTTCGTTGATACCTTTGGGATAATGGAATGTAACCATCGTCCAAGTTCACCATTGCTCCACGACGTTTGCCAACTGATGAGTGTCCTCTGACTACAAATACTAAAAATTCCTTGATCCAGATTGGTCTTTTATATATGTCACCTTCTAAAACCTTTGCTAAAGAATCGGCCTTTTCGTTGCCCGGGATAGAGCAATGAGAGGGGACCCAAACAAAAGTAGTCTAGTAAGATTTTTCAGATAACGTACATAAGGATTCCTGCATCTTCCCCAGAAATACGGGAATTGCTTTTTGGGCTTCATCGCACGAAGAGCCCCGATAGAGCTGAGGCTATCCGAAATGATGAAGCAGTGATCTGTGGGCAGAGTGCCGATGATCCCAAGGGTGTACTGAATTGCAGCTAACTCTGCGACGTAAACTGAAGCGGGATCATTGAGCTTGAATGAAGCGGTGATAATATTATTGAAGATAACGAAGCCAGCGGACCCAACAAGATTTGATCCGTCAGTGTAAAACATTTTGTCACAGTCGACTTCTCGAAATTTATTATAAAATAATTTGGGGATCACTTGCGGGCATATATGAACCGGGATTCCACGAATATCTTCCTTCATGGATGTGTCGAAGACTACAGTTGAATCAGAAATATCAAAGAAAGGGACACTGTCGGGATTATATGAAAAAGGATTGATGCTCTGTGCCATGTACTCGAAGTACAAGGACATACAACGGGTTTGAGAATTAGGTTCGACGAGCCTCTCGCAGTTTTCAATCATCAACGGGTTCAGAAAAGAGCATCGGATTAGCAATCGATATGAGAGATTCGCTCCAGTTGGATGAAGTGTATGTTCGCAGCGGAGCGGAAACAGAAACACCCGTACTCTATCATCGGCAATATCGTTGTTTGGTATAACCTGATCAGGTCTCCTGGGTGGGCACCCCACCATGTTCCAGGTATTGTCCGGAGAAATTTGATGCTTTGTTGGCATTTCTGCTTCAGATATCCAATGTGACATCCCCAGGTACATTTAAAGTCGAACCAGACCCCGAGATATTTAAATGTGAAGGCCTGATTGATCGTTGCACCCATTAATAAAAGCTGGAGTTGCGTCAGCTCACGCTTCCTAGAAAAAACAACCAACTCAGTTTTCTCCGTGGAGAATTCAATACCCAGCTGAAGAGCACAAGCAGGCAGCTTTGGGCCCTGTAACAGAGACCACCCCGTCGTCTGCAAGTTGCCTTAGCGTGCATGAATTGGCAAGACAATCGTCAATGTCATTCACGTAAAAATTGTAGAGCAGGGGACTTGGGAGGACCCATGCAGCTACAGGTTTAGCAAAAAGTTATTTTAAATCGATGAAAGACCACGCTGGTGCAGCTTCTCTGACAGAATATTGATACTGACACAAAAGTCCCATTAATATCCAAAAAGACTGACGCATTCTGCTTTTTGTTAGCATAAGCCAATTTGATTTTTTTTAAAAAGCAACGCAAGGCAATCGTTCGTCCCTTTGCCTTTGCGGAAGCCAAATTGTGTATCTGTCAGTAAGCCATTTGCTTCAACCCAATTGTCGAAGCGAAACAAGATCATTTGCTCGAACAACTTCCGAATACAGGACAGCATTGCAATCGGTCGATAGGAGTTGTGGTCGGAGGCTGGTTTTCCTGGTTTTTGGATGGCGATGACCTTCACTTGCCTCCAGTCATGAAGGATAATGTTACCCTCAAGAAACTTGTTAAATAAGTTCAACAAGCGCCTTTTTGCAGTGTCAGGCAGATTCTTCAGCAAGTAGAATTTGATTCTGTCTAAACCTGGGGCGTTATTGTTGTATGACAAGAGAGCAAGTGAGAGCTCCACAATCGAAAATGGTGTTTCGGTCGCGTTATCGTGTGAAGACGCGGCGCAGTACGTTTTCTGTACCGGGACACAGTCCGGACAGATCTTCTTGGCGAAAGCGAATATTCAACGGTTTGAATATTCCACGTTCTCATTGGTAGTGTTTCGGTTACGCATACGTCGAGCCGTACCCCAAAGGGTGCTCATCGCTGTTTCTCTTGTTAACCCGTCGACGAACCGGCGCCAATAACTGAGTTTTTTGGCTTTCATTAGACCCTTTATTCGCCTTTCTAACGATGCGTACTGTAGATAGCTAGCAGGTAACTTGTCTTCCCGGAAGGCCTTATATGCAGTGGACTTCTCCGCGTACAGCTCTGAGCACTCTTTATCCCACCACAGGGTGGGATACCGTCCATGGGTATTCGCGCTGGGTACTGGTTTAGTCTGAGCTTGATTCGCACTGTCGAGAATCAAGCCAGCCAAAAACTTGTACTCTTTCTTCGGAGGAAGTTCTTGAGTGGATTCGATTTTAACGGATATCGCAGTCGCGTAACTCTTCTAATCAATGTTCCGTGTGAGGTCATACGAGACATTGATTGTTTCTGATTGTGTTGAACCGTTAGCAATTGAAATTACTATAGGCAAATGATCGCTACCGTGGGGATCGGAAATCACCTTCCACATGCAATCTAACTGTAGCGATGTCGATGTGATATTACAAAGCGTTCGGTGCCCTACCAAAACTCTAGGAGGAATGTAGATGGAAGCAATGCAAAGATCTTTGCCTTTGATTAGAACTTGACAAGCGACAATTTCAATGCCTGGTGTCGAAGGGAGGTTAATTCGATTGAAAGAATAGCACTTTTTAATCCCTAAAAGTACTGCTCCATAGGGGTTTTCTCGATCCCGACGAATTATGTTAAAGTCGAGGAAGTTGATATTTATATCGGAAGTTAACCAAGTTTCACATAATGCGAAAGCATAACATTTTAAACTATTAAGTAAAAATTTATAGGAATCGGTTTTCGGGAGGATACTTCTGCTGTTCCACTGTAGAACAGTGATCGAATCGGTGACCTCGTTCGATGACTTAGCCTTCGAAGGATACGATCGCTGCAAGGCGGGGCCATTTAGTAGTCAACTGCTTCAAAAATGTTTGCACTATAGGGAGAAAACGCATCAGAAGGCTTTTAAGAGGATCTGTAACATTGAAAGTTGTGAAAATTAAGTTCACTATGTCGGAAAATTTCATTAGTACATTACTGGACTGAGTGTCTGGTTGAAAAAGAGGAACACTTGTTTGAATTAAAATTTCCAAATCCGGGTGCAGATTGCTGTGGGTTTAAGACAGCACTTCCGTTGGATTCATTAGTTGTTGTTGGCACACTCTCAGAGGAGGACATCTTAGGACCCTTTGCGGGGTAGTCTAGGGGAGGCAAGATTTTTCCTCTTCCTGGACTCCCCCGGGTTATCGAGAGATGTTCCCTCTTGAGGATCGTCAGATTCTTGCTCCAAGCTAGCCAAATCAGCAAAATGATTTTCGGACAGGATAGATGGCGAAGCATTCTTTAGCATTTCTGCATAAGAGCGCCTCGAGCGTTCCTTAAGTGAGCGTAATTTTATCCCCGCGCTGCTTGTACGCAGGGCATGATTTAAGAGCATGCGAAGGGCCCCGCAGCAAATACACTTTTCAATTTCTTCATCGCAACAGTCATCCCCATGCTCCCCCTTGCACTTGCCGAATCGCTGCAGTTCATGACTCGCGGTACAAACATGCGTACAGGTAGGCGAACTTTGTCAAGGAGGATGTAGTTGGGAAGAGAAGACCCGGCGAATGTCACCAAAAGCGAGCCTGATAGAGAGTAGGTAGTCATACCTCCCTCGGTGTTTGCGGCATACAATTGATTGCATTCCAAGATCTTAATCTGTTGAAGTGAGGGGTCCTTAAAGCAGCCTACCCCGTGCTCCAACAGTTCTTCGTATTTCAGGCCCGGTTCGGACACAACCCTGTCGATTTCTACGGCCATAGCACGCACGTACGCCTTAAATTCCCGGGTAAAGCGCTCACAACAAACAATCGCGTTCGCTTGGCTGAGATCATCCACTATAACACGTATCTTGTTTGCTCGAACACGTGTTATCTGAGTTACGACTAGGTAGTTAGCAGTCAGATCCCGAGAAATTTTTAATATATTAACCGATTTTTCTCCGGTCCGAAAATATACCCCACATGGTCCAGAGAAACCTTGTGGGTACTGCTTTATACGGGGAGCAATGCGAGTGTTGGTGGGATCAGGGACTTCCATGATGACATCGGATGGTATTTCGCCCTCTACCATTTAAGCACGAGGGCAGAGCATTATATAAACGATAATGTATAGATATACCTTTTTATAAGATTACAGTAGAGAGGAGGAAGGGAAAGAAAAAAGGCACACGAAGGGAATGAAAAGGCTAACAAAACTTATCTGTAGCAACGTCGATTGTCCCGCTCCAACGAGAACAATATACTGGATTTGCTACCGGTATCAGCAGAATGGCCGCATACAACGCACAAAGGCTGACCTTCAAAACACTGAACAAACACACCGAATACCACTGTGAAGTAAATCGATCTGCTCCGTTGAAAGGCTCGGAAACAACTGGATATTTATACTACTACTAAGTGGTAACACGTTGTACAGACAAGGAGTAATGATAGCTCGAGATGTTATAAATCAAGAAAAGTGTTCCCTATTGTCCATATCGGATTGTTTGTGAAATACACGCATACGAACAATAATATCGAACATTGAGGGGAATTACAAAGGATTGTTAACATGATGCACGGGCTTGTTGGCAATGACGGAACTTGAAATTAGATTCATAAAAACAAGCGTGGCGAATTTTCAATACATATTGACCCGTGATCATCGATACTAGTTAGATTAAAGTCTTATTGAGACTGATTTCCGAACAACTACATTTATTGTATTTATTTTTTTGCGAGAGTTATCCTACTGGAGCTATAGAGCTAGGTTCTCGAAAGGGCTCCCCGCCAGAATCACACACTACAATTGCAGACGAGTCAGGCGCCCTCTGAAACACTGCTTTAGACCAATTGAAGCGGGCCGTGATTCTGAATGTGATATTCATTGTACGGTTCAGGTATGTGCGAACGTACGGACTTCACGAGTATCATCGCGAAGGCCTCGAGCATTTGTACATTAACATGATACTTTTCGTGTACGGTTCAGATTCTAGAAGAAATCTTCCATATCACTAGAGTTTCCAGTCATGTCATGATTGGTATAACTGAATGTATGGACCTAAGTTGCTAGAATGGAAGGTAAAGATTTCCGGACGTGACCGATTCATGATCGCGAGCCTTTGCGGGTTGGCGTTGGAGACCGCGTTTGTAACTTCGTAAGTACGAATACGTTGTCATTATTACCGGAGTGTTATCAAGTTTGCGCGATCGCGGGCGTAGGTGTGCGTAGAAGATCACAAAGGGCTTCGGCCTTCGTATGTTGAGAGGTTTGTCGCGTGTGATCGCGTGTATAAATTCTATTTTGTAACCCTGTGGCCATTCACATTCGCCTTTGTTCTTGAATGGCCACGCGGACCGTCATTATGATATTTATCACATTCTGACAGGGAGTGAGTTACCCCATATCACTAGAGTTCCCGGTCATGTTGCCATGGAACGTGTTGTTTAGTGGATATAGGAGTTATTTTTTCTTAATTTTTCAATTTTATTTTTTTTTGTTTCTTTTTTTTATTAATTGACATGGACCTAGACTTTTGGTACCGAGGATAGAGACTTCCGGACGCACAGTGGCACGAGGAGTGACAAAACCCCAAAAATCAATGACTTGTAATTCTTTCTAAAATATTTATTTTATTTTCCTTTTAGTTCGAACAAAAGTATCCCAAAATTTTACGATCATCGGATGAAAAATGAATTTTTCACATGTCGTTGAAGCAAGTGATGTCGATGATTTCTATTCAATTCGTTTCCATAGAATTGTTCGCACCTTCAAACTTCAAATGGCGATATCTCAAGAGTTACCTGGCCGATTGGAGTAGTTTTAAGTTTTTTGGAAAGAATATACTATACTGTAGATATGAGATTTTTGTACAGAAATGATTTACCTTTGTTCTGTATTAAGAAAAAGCGGTTGAAAAATTTAATGTCGTTTCAGTAATTTTTCTTTATACCTCTTCCAATTTTGAGATGGTCTCCCATGGGTCAGTTATCATGAATCTGACTTCAAATTTAGTGTAGTTTCTAGATATATAGGCCTTATCTTGTGCATTTTTGCGTTGAAGTTGTTATATCCTTGTTTTGAAAATACCCATATGGAGACGCCCTGTATCTCATGAATCTTCTTACAAATTGGTTGCCTACTCGACATCATATTACTGAAAAATTAGCAATTTTTACTAGTTTTGTCAACCATTTCTGCTATCCGATGTTATTGACTATTATTATCAACGTCATGATCGCGCGAGCGCGGGAGTTTGTATGTTTATGAGTGCTGAAACGTTCACCTTATCAACGGGATGTTATCATGTTTACGAGATCGTGGGCGTAGGTTGCTGGGGTAATCGCGAGGGGCTCAAACGTTTGTATGCTGATGTGATTTTGAAACATATTTGCGTGTGTTCTTGAATGGACGCGCGAACCGCGAGTCTGATACTAAATTTTCGGTGTACGGTTCAGAATCTAGCAGAGTGGGTTCCCTTATATCGCTAGGCGGTCATGTCGCCATAAGACGTGTTGTCTAATAGGTATGAATGTATTTTCTTAATTGGTCCAGCTGACGGCATGGGCTTAAGCTTCTAGGATCGAGGATAGACTTTGAGAACGTATGAGTGTTAAGACGTTCACTATCACCGTGGTAGGTGTGCGTGTGTGGTCGCGAAGAGCTCAAACATTTGTATGTTAACGTATTTTTCGCATGTGCTAGCGTGTATGCGACTTCGGGTGTACACACTCAAATCTGTGACCTTGGTACCATTCACATATTTGCGTGTGGTCCTGAACGATCGCGCGAGCCATGAATCTGATACTAAATTTTAGTGTGCGGTTCAGATGCTAGAAGGGAGTGAATTCTCTCATATAAACTGTAGCTCCCGGTTATGTACTGTTATCTGGAGGATATGAGCGTTACTTTTGACTGGCCCAGATCAAGGCGGATGTAGAATGGCAGTATAAGGCTTGAAAAGAAGAGATAGAAGGCAATAGATGAGAGATTTTATAGATTAGACAGGTACAAGATACAGCTGAAGTTACGATCATCACACCACAAATATACATTAGTACTTCAAATACTACTAATACTTGAATAACCAATCACCAAACATAGCAGCTCCTTTATCAATTATTTATTTGTTATTGGTTGATTGTTGGTTATGTGCTGGTAAATAGAGGAAAAGTATAGAACAGAAAAAAGGCTCACATCAGCCCTCCCAGCCTCCTCGATACACCACTATCGAGGCGTATTGTAATCAACATATTGATGCGGGCTTATTATATAAATGAAATCCTGAGTAGTCATAATGATTGGTGGATTATTAACATGAGAACTAATTAACCTCTAGTAGTCTATTTAGATAACTCTATTGAATCTATTGTGGCTTGATGATGTTTACAATACCGTCAACCCCGTCAACCTGTGAGAGGGATAATAACACAAATTTCATGAAATTGGTGAAATACTCATGTTTGAGTGCAACGGAAACTCGAATCGAGTGTCCAAATGTCACCCTGCCATTTGACTTAATGCGTTGAACAAAGATGGCAGACGCTGCTCTAATCAACGGCTTCAAATGGGTAGGGCGATAATATAATCATGGCGAAAATAGGTTCATCACCCTATACATCTGTTTACACCTTTTCAATGATAGGAGCCCCTTTGTTCAATTGTGTCCAGGAGCCCCGAGTAGTCTTAAGACGGCCGTGATTAATAGTTTCATTTAGGAAACTGTCAATACTCTAGTGTTCGATCTCTCAAATAACCTACCCGTGCAAAATTTCGAAACAGGCCCCCTATATTGATTGAAAGCTTAAATCCATTCCACAATGGAACATATATGCATGCAGTAAAGCTTGTGGAAAAGAGTTCTTTTATGACATTGGCCTAAACACCCGCCGCTCCATTGAACCTTCGACAGACAGTAATGTTTGTCTGTCGTTATTTTGTTCACTTTCAATGTTGAATATGTTTACGACCATTCATACCTTCCCCCTCTCAGAACGAAAAAAACGTAGGTACATACTTTTTAGTACCGAAGCAAAGCCGGTAAACCCGTCAAGCCCGTAAACCGGTTGATCCATGATGAACTTGCTCCGCAGAAGTTCCACACTTGTGTCACGTGCTGCCAATGATCCACCGAGTGTTCTTCAATAAAATATCCCCGCATAAAAATCGCAATCATGTACATTGTATGGTATGCGTTTGAAAGCATTTCATTTTACCCATGGTTCGGGTAATTCGAGTATTGTTTACACTGAAGAAGAGTGTCTGTTGCATGAGGCAATCACTGCATGAATCGGCAAATGACTCAGTCCCGGCGTATGCCGTATACATTTACGGCAATGCGTATCATATGTGTATGTATGTATATAGTGCCGGGTTACCAACATTATACGTGCTGGATGGAAACCCAGAAGCGATTCAATTTTCGGAAAAGCTTCCCCTCCGTTATTGTTTTCAAATGTGGATTCTGTGCATGAGCTTGGTTGAAATGAGAAGATGTTCTGCGCGTTTCGTTGTTGCAGCGGCGAACAGAAATCTCATACATGAGTGATGAAGCAAATAAGGTGGGAGATGGAAAAATGTTGATATTTTTCAGTTACTGCTATAGCGGTATACCAATACCGTTGTGTTGTAGCTTTGTTCTATAATGGTATTAAAGTGAATAGAGTGAACTGGGATGCGAGTTGTTTATGGGCTATATGAAGAATCCCGGCAAATTTGAAAAATGCAATGTATTAAAAGCAAACATTTATATTTATTAACAGTGTACATGTTTACAGATATTGCACTACTTTATCTGGGTTCATTCTTTATGAAAATAAATCAGTAGTATTCTAACAACGCCCCGAATATGTTGATTGATTTACAAGAAGATTGTGAAAAGGGTACCGAAAAAACTTTATTTATTTGATTTTGTAGATTACCGCATCTTGAGGCTTTCCCAGTCAAATCTTAAATTTTAGGGAAGTTTTTCACAATGGAGGCTCATAGAGAAAAAATACGGACTCCGTATTGTAACTGTAAGTCCCCACCACTGTATTCTATAAACAGGAAATGTTAAGCAAATTATTGTTTGAGATTTAAGGGAAAATAATTCCTTTGTTAATTCTTATCGCTAATATTTAGTTTTGTACCAGTGATTTGTAAGAGCTGTTGTTTTCTCGTTATTCTTGTATTATTTAGTCACTATCTAGGGCAACTTGATCATTCTAGTTTTTTTTTTGCACCAGCGTTCAGTATCCTTTCGTAGATATTGAATGCTTTGCTATGAAATTTTTATACCCCTTCAGGAGTTGGAACTTCTAATCATGCAATTGTAGTTGTTATAAAATTTTCAAATCCTTTCTTGGGTTGGAGCTTTTATTTCTGCTTTTAATAGCTACTATAAAATTTTTAAATTCTTCTTCGAGGAATGTAACTTTTTGAGACACTTCCCACAATTTTAGTTGTGAATACCGACAGTTGCGAGAAGCGTACTTCTTCCAATCCCTTTAAAATGGGGAAAAACTTTGATAAAAAACAAAAAAAAGCGCAATCGCGGAGGTGCTCTCTCGAACAATGCTTCGGCTCATTGTATAAAGTTTTCTAGTCTCATTACTTATCGAGTGCAAGCAAGGTTGGAGAAAGGTCACCTTTCGATTGCGCTGAATGATGATCTGCTAAAAGATCTTCACGGGTGTCTCTTATCAAACCCTCCTGCCTCTTTTACCCCCAGTTTCAGTGGGTTTGGGTTAAGATATGTTATAAAGGATAACGAAAAAAGCTGTGCCTAGCTGAAACAGAAATTGGAGGATATAAATGGGAGGACAGGGGACCTCCGTTTTATTGTAAAACCATTTAGCATTAACTAGAATAAGATATTCCTTTACATTCCGTGGAATTCCAAGGAATGTTTGAAGATTACTGATGTTTTATTGAAGCTAGATTTTCATGATCCTTGTTAGCGGGCAGTTTGCTGGGATGTTCTGAGAACCAAGTCGGTTACAAAGAAAATACAGCAGTAGTTTTGCAGTATCGACGAGCGTTCTGTGGAATTTTTTGCGAAAAAGGGTTACAAACTGAACTAAAGTCACGACGAAAGTTTATAATCCTAAATCGGTTTAAGCCGAACTTGAATGACAATATCTCTTCGCTGTTCTCTGTCGCTCTGTTATCTCAATATCCCCTCGGGGGTGTTGATATATCCGCCCATCGAGAAGTGTCTTTTATTTTCTTGGGAGTAAAGAATACTTCTGTTTTGTCTATGTTCTCTGTGTCGTCATTTTCCTTATCCTTAACCATTACCACTTCCCCAATCCTTCCCATCAGGAAATGATGAAAAGACAAATCATGGCAAGGCACAAATCTCCGATCTACATGGGGAACGTGCCATTTGAGCCAGCCACTACTGACTGACTGAACCATAATTCAATTTAGAGTTCCTAGTAAGAGTAGGAAAAGGTGGTATAGCCAGTTTGCCTATAGCCTTCGTGGAAGCAGGCGTCAAAGTGGCGTGGGCTACATTTGTACCCCAGTGTACGGTTGCCGTTAGCATTTCGTCGGGTTTTGTGCTGTCAGTGGAAATGTGACTCGCGACAATACCAGTTTAAGTACTGGTTGTTTTACTACGTAAGTAACAATTATTATAATAAAATAGTTTTTAATAATTTATTCAATTAATTTAATTTAATTTTGAAGTGGAAAAAATCGTTCTTATTTTTGCTAATTTTTATTGTTTTATTGTTTATTTTTATAGTTTTTCAAAACAATGACTCGCACGTATAATTTGCTAATAGTAACTGCTGTTACAGTAACGTTGCGTGTTACCGATGTATTACTGGTCAGAAATATTTTTTTCATTTCAATTTCCAACCCATTATATTTTCCGAAATCCGGTTTTGAACTTTACTCGTCCAAATATTTGCACTTTTTCAATAATATTGAAATTCCATTTTGAAACCGTTTCCAGAACATTCTTTCAACTTTTTGAACCATTTAATTTTTTTTCAAATCGGTTGAAAATTTGCAAAGTCATAGTAATTTTTGTAAAATAAGTCGAAACCGCGTTTTTAACATTTTTTTTTGTTCAAACGAATTTATGTACCATTGATTCAATAAATTTCGTACTTTCACTTACACATTTTGCTTATTTAGTGTACAATGCACGAATGTTATCGTTGATAATGAAAATATTTTTCGTTTTCCTAGGAAATCCATTGAACTGTCGTCGATACTGCAAAAATACTGCTGCATTTTAGCATTTATCGGCTTTGTTCTCAAAACCTCCCAGCAAATAGCCCGTGACCCAGGATTTTGGATGTCTAGCCTTTTTAAAACGTCAGTAGTCTTCAGACAATCCTCGGATTCCCTAGGAAAAGGAATATCTTGTTTCGATGAAGGCTATATGGTTCGACAAGGAATCGACAGTTACCCGCAGTCTCCTTTATTCCCTCCAATGTCTGTTTCAGCCAGGCACAGCTTTGTTCAGTGTTCGGAGAGAAACAAACAATGCCGTACCTAAGCCCGAAATCTCTGAAACTGTGAATAAAAAAGCCAGGGGGGACAGAGAAGAGACGTCCATGAAGATCTCTTAACAGGTCATCTTTCAACGCTACCGAAAACTGATCCTTTCTATCGTTACTTGCACCCGTTCAGAACGTGGATGTAATGCCTTTGTTCCACGAGTAGAGGTACTATCAGAAAGGGCATCCTTTCTGTTATGTTCCTTTTTCTGATTGTCAACAGAAAATCCGCTGTACTCAGTATTAACAGCATCCCTAGCGCAAAAACTTTCCGTAAAGAACAGACCGTCAACGGAGTGGAAATGAACTGCTCACAATGCTGGATCCATCCAAAAGAGTTAGAAAATTCTAGCTGCTATTGAGTGCCCCCAAGCAAGTCCAAGTTCGCACCACTACAACTGTACTAAGCACAATACAACCAAAAGAAGTTGCTACATCTATAGTAAAATACTCCCAAGCAGAACAATATGACACACAACATGAATGATCATTCAAAGTAGCTTTGACCGCATTGGCCACCATTGGCCACGGTTCATGATGCCCCCGGGGAACTCGCCAAGTTCCTAAGCTAATATCATACCTATTTCCCAGCGATTTCTTGATCGATTTTTACAAACTTGATTTCAAATGAAAGATACAATAACCCCATTTACTGCTGATGAATTTTGTTCGGTTCTGGATTCTCGTTCCGAAGTTACAGGTTGGTTAGTAAGGTCACACTGTAATTTCCCATATAAACCGTTACAATCGCAATACCTCAGAGGCTAAAAACTATTGAAATGGTCACGAAATTACTTCGATTCGCAGAGCTAGATCACTGATACCCAATGAAACATTCTTTGAATATATTATCCACTACGGACGATTCCGGAAGTCGCGGATTCCGGGCATATTCGACAATTAAAGTCACCTCCCTCCACCCATTGGACCACCCTAACTCATTTTCTTCATCATACCAAATAAAATGAAGAATTTCTGACGCATCCTCCACTCTCATTCTGCTAACCCTACCCCACTCCCTTTCCAAAGCCATTCTCCAAGTATTTCAAATTATGATCATAAAGGAAACAAAGGTAAACTCATGCTGATTAAGCTAATTAGGATAATGAGCCTATTTTCGCCATATTTCTGTTATCACCCTACCCATTTGAAGCCGTTAGTTAGAGCAGCGTCTGCCATCTTTGTTGAACGCATTGAGTCAAGTGGTAGGGCAACAATAGGGTTTTCGTTGCGTTCAAACAGGAACATTTCACCGTTTTCAGGGCATTTGTGTGATTATTTTGGTTTTTAAAAACGAAGCAAAGCTGTTGATGCCAATTTGTACACATTCCATTGATTGTAGGCCGAGTAATTAATGAATTTGTGTGGCACGCTTCACAATAGGATGAAAATGGGAACTTTACCCTAATTATTACACTTTTTGTTTAAAGTGAGTCAGCGTCGACTCTTGTGGCAGTCATGAGATAAGAATAATAAGAATTTAAGGGGTTTCATATGTTGAGGTCAGTCAAAAAATCGAACAAAATTTTATTCTTCTATCTTATAGTTTAGGTTCTTAAGCATGTTATCCCACAGTTTTATAGAGATCGGAGCATTAGACGCAAAGTTATAACGTTTTTCATTTTGCTCCCTTACGGCGTAGCTTATACTTGAAACTTTAAACGCGATTATCTCGAAACGATGTTTTCCAAAAACCTCTTTGCGGTGACTACGATTGCCGAAAAAGTTTTCAACCGATCTCATTACCTTTTTTAAAATTGTCGTAATTTAACTGCCGTGTCCTTGAACGACTCCATTTTTTCGTCTAAATTTTCATATCAATGTTATGAATTTTTTAATAATTTTTTTTCAGGTGAAAATAGTGGTTTTTACATTTCTTACAAAAGAAATGTATAGGATTCGCTCAAACTTTGAAAACTTTTTCCAAGGCCCGGAGGGCCGAGTCTCATATACCAATCGACTCAGCTCGACAAATTGAGACAATGTCTGTATGTGTGTGTGTGTGTGTGTGTATGTGTGTATGTATGTATGTACAAAATGTCATGTAATTATCTCAGCAATGGCTGAACCGATTTTAATGAAATTAGTTTCAAATGAAAGGCCTAACGTTGCCATTTGACACTATTATTTTTGATTTTCGATATGTTTACTTTCTGAGATATGGGCGGTTTTATCAAAACACGGCAGGTTTTTTGCTAATAACTTTCGAACAATACAATATTGTCCCACAAACTGCACATAAATAGAAAGCTTGTAAAAATACCTTTCTAACAAGCTATAGATTTTCTAAATCCGTGCACGAGCGGTGGAGATATTAAACATATTGAATTTTTAGTCCTCGCTTATTAATTTTCACTAATTAATGATGAGATTGTTTCATACAGAGTATTGCTTTACTGGTGTTTTAGGGGCAAAACTAAACCGATTTTGAATATCGGGGTATGAAAACACATCTACGTGATTCAAGGAATTCGATGTTGAGAACATTTTGTGAATTACCTTTATAATAAATGAACTATTTCTCAAAAATCAATATATAAGTTCACTTCAAAGACAAAATAATGCGTTGATAAAGAAACAGTGAGTTCTAGTATTTATTCCTTGGATTAGGCATTGCGTTCAATCATGAGGTAAATGTTGTATGGTATATCAATACACAGATCAACAAGTAATTCACCTAGTAGTGAGATAAAAGATTTCTAATATAATTATACTTGTCGCGTCACCGAAAGCGAGTATATGTTTGAAGCCCAAAAATCTAGCGAAAATTTAGCTCTTTTGCAAGATTTAGGTTATACTGGTTATGGCGCAAAAATTACTACTTACATTATTTAAGATAAGAATGTAAGAATCAATATATCATAATAATATACCTATAAAAATAATATCACTGCATTATTTGCCATTCCTCACAGCCTCCCCCCCCAATCTCTCTCTCTCCCTCTCTCTCTCTCTCTCTCTCTCTCTCTCTCTCTCTCTCTTTCTCTCTGTGTCTCTCTTCCATTGCATCTATCTAGCTATTTCTGTATCCATTTCTAAGTTGTGTAATAAGATCTTCTGCCAATCTAAAATGTTTATTAATTGTAATTGAGAAGGTTTTAGAAAACAAAACCATTTTTTGTCTGCTGCTACATCAACTCAACTTTAATTCAATTGTATTCAAAGCCTGTATCTACACTATAATTAAGGAAATTCATGGCTATATAAGAAAAATATTTGGCTTAACTGGGTAATATGAAAGTTTGAAATTTTCAAAAGAGTCATTCCACGAGCGATATTTAAACTATTCGTATCTCTATTGAATTTTAAATGAAATATTTGCTCAAAGACTGAAAGCTGAAGCCAGCACGATTAGAATTGCCATCAACGTTTCAAAGACAAAATACATGAGATGAAGAAGTTCTAGAGACGACAGTGTGAACCTCCCACCCGAGTTCGAATTGACGGTGACGAAATCGAGATGGTCGACGAATTCATGTATTTGGGCTCACTGGTAACCGACGACAATGATAACAGCAGAGACATTCAGAGACGGATCTTAGCGGGAAATCGTGGAAATACTTTGGACTCCAGAGGACGCTCCTGTCGAACAAAATTCGCCGGCGCACGAAGTTGATTATCTTCAAGACGCTGATAAGATCGGTGGTCCTCTACGGCCACCTGACCTGGACTATGCTCGTGGAGGACCAACGCGCCCTTGGAGTTTTCGAACGAAAGGTGTTACGTACCAGATGGAAGACGGAACGTTGCGCAGGCGAATGAACCATGAGTTGTATCAGCTGCACATTCGTTGTATTGGTACGAACTTTCATGAGAAAAAACGGATCAAAGATCAAAAATATCCACAAATTAGATCCAGAAAAAGAAGTCCTCCAAAGTACCCACTCTCGATGGGGGATGGAACTACAATGTGTCTTCTAACTTATCGTCGTCCATATTTGGATATACTGAGTAGTTTGAATCATTTCTTTTTCACAGTATTGGTCTGTATAGGTCTTATTTATCCATATTTCCTGCACGAGAATTCCGAACGAAACAATATGAAAGCTATAAGGATGAATGGAAAGAGACTGCATTGCAATCAACTGAATGCACGGCTTTTATACTATTGACATAACCTAGACATTTCACACTAATTACTTCAATGCAAATAAAAACTTTGAAATATCTACCTGTCTCATTCACGAATCGCATTCTCCTTGTCGTTCTCTGTTTAAGGGGCTTGAAAGCACATGTGACCTTGTCTCATTTTACTATATTCAATTGCGCGTTAAAATACTGGACCAGTAAAATCTATTCTGTACATAATTTTTTTTTTCGGGAATATGTGACCAAAAAGTAAACTTTGAATTCGTCAAGTAAGGATGCATGAAAACAAAAAGAATAAAACCAAAAAAGATGGAAGCCCTAGAAAGTCCATTGCATATTTATTAGCCTTTTCTCATAAGATGGGATTTTCAAAAACATTTCAAAACTTTTTGATGCAATGGTTCTCAAATTCGGTTTATTCATTTTCTTTATTCAAAAATGATTTTAGCTTCAAATATATGACCATTTCATTTTAATTAATTATTTCATACCGCATCTTTTTATTCGTTTTGTTCTTCTGCGTTCATTTTACTTATGTTATTCGTTTCATTCTTTGGATTCACTCTGATCAGTTTATTCTTTTTGTGCATTTTACTCATATCATTCATTGTTTTCATTGTATGCATTTTATTCATTTTTTCCAGTTTATTCATTTTGTTCAGTTTCTTCATTTTAATAATCTGACTACTTTTTCAGCTTTAATCATTTCATCCAAATAATTTATTAGATTCAATTCATTTCTTTATATTAATTTATAACCTTTTACCATTGTTCAATTTTTCAATGCATTTAATTCTGCTCATTTTCTTCTTTTTATTCATTTTATCACTTCAGCCCATTTTGTTTATTTGATTCGTTTGTTTTATTTATGCATTTCATTTATTTTTTACTTTATTCATTTTGTTCATCCATTGTTTTTATTCATTTGATCCATTTCATTAATTTGATTCATTGTATTCACTGGATGAATTAAATCAATTTGATTCATTTAATTCAATTGATTCATTTAATCAATATGATTAATTTGATTTATGTGATTCGTGTGATTCTTGTGATTCATTTGATTCATTTGATTGATTTGATTCGTGTGATTCATTTGATTTATTTGATTCATTTGATTCATTTGATTCATTTGATTCATTTGATTCATTTGATTCATTTGATTCATTTGATTCATTTGATTCATTTGATTCATTTGATTCATTTGATTCATTTGATTCATTTGATTCATTTGAATCATTTGATTCATTTGATTCATTTGATTCATTTGATTCATTTGATTCATTTGATTCATTTGATTGATTTGATTGATTTGATTGATTTGATTGATTTGATTGATTTGATTGATTTGATTGATTTGATTGATTTGATTGATTTGATTGATTTGATTGATTTGATTGATTTGATTGATTTGATTGATTTGATTGATTTGATTGATTTGATTGATTTGATTGATTTGATTGATTTGATTGATTTGATTGATTTGATTGATTTGATTGATTTGATTGATTTGATTGATTTGATTGATTTGATTGATTTGATTGATTTGATTGATTTGATTGATTTGATTGATTTGATTGATTTGATTGATTTGATTGATTTGATTGATTTGATTGATTTGATTGATTTGATTGATTTGATTGATTTGATTGATTTGATTGATTTGATTCATTTGATTCATTTGATTCCTTTGATTCCTTTGATTCATTTGATTCATTTGATTCATTTGATTCATTTGATTCATTTGATTCATTTGATTCATTTGATTCATATGATTCATTTGATTCATTTGATTCATTTTTTTGGATACGTGATATTACTTTTAGACTTTTAGCCTGTACACTTGTTGGTTGTTTAACATAATGTTGTTTATTCCATTTTATAATCTTACGAGCTAACCTAGCTAACCTGACTTAAACTATTCTATATACATCAAAATGGGAGGAGTCAGTTACAATTTCAAAGTACATAATTATGTACGGGTAGCGTAAAAAAGGGAAAACAAATCAATGAACAAGTATGGGTGCATCGGTTGCTATCGGTGCTTGTTTGGTTACGCAAGGCTGTTTATTTGTCGCCTCAGCATAATAATGACCTAGTGAGAATGTTGCTATAACAAGTGGTGCGAACCAGAATGGTTTAACTGGAATGCGCCCATCTGGTTATGCAAGTTGGATTTGAAAACGATCGTTCAAGTAATTTACGATCTGTGGGAAAATATGAGTGTGGCCTCGTTTCAAGTGGCCTGACTAAAGGATATGTTAAATTTGGTTTTTATGACCTGTGACCTGAGAAGGATTCACATTGGTGCATGTAGGGATTGGTTTTGTGGGAATAATTTGTGATGCTAGAAAGTAAGTCCGTTACAATTTGATTCATTTGATTCATTTGATTAATTTGATTCATTTGATTCATTTGATTCATTTGATTCATTTGATTCATTTGATTCATTTGATTCATTTGATTCATTTGATTCATTTGATTCATTTGATTCACTTGATTCACTTAATTCATTTGATTCATTTGATTCATTTGATTTATTTGATTCATTTGATTCATTTGATTCATAGGATTCATGTGATTCATTTGATTCATTTGATTCATTTGATTCATTTGATTCCTTTGATTCCTTTGATTCCTTTGATTCCTTTGATTCATTTGATTCATTTGATTCATTTGATTCATTTGATTCATTTGATTCATTTGATTCATTTGATTCATTTGATTCATTTGATTCATTTGATTCATTTGATTCATTTGATTCATTTGATTCATTTGATTCATTTGATTCATTTGATTCATTTGATTCATTTGATTCATTTGATTCATTTGATTCATTTGATTCATTTGATTCATTTGATTCATTTGATTCATTTGATTCATTTGATTCATTTGATTCATTTGATTCATTTGATTCATTTGATTCATTTGATTCATTTGATTCATTTGATTCATTTGATTCATTTGATTCATTTGATTCATTTGATTCATTTGATTCATTTGATTCATTTGATTCATTTGATTCATTTGATTCATTTGATTCATTTGATTCATTTGATTCATTTGATTCATTTGATTCATTTGATTCATTTGATTTATTTGATTTATTTGATTCATTTGATTTATTTGATTCATTTGATTCATTTGATTCATTTGATTCATTTGATTCATCTGATTCATTTGATTCATTTGATTCATTTGATTCATTTGATTCATTTGACTCATTTTATTCATATCTTTAATTTTATGCATTTCATGTTCAGTCATTCGTTTTATTTCATTCAATTTGTTAGTATGAGTCAATTTATTCTATTAATCTTATAACTATTTCTAAATATAATCTCAATTTTTATGTTATAACCTAATCTAATTTGATTCGTGTATATTATAATTTTGATTTCCATTAATTTTTCTACTCATTTTATAAATTTAAAAACCTATTGTTTCATTTTTTGCTTTACTTTTTTATTTCGGTCGTTTTGTTGATTTCTATAATTTATTTAGTTTATTCGAGATTTTATTCGTGCAAGATTAGGAACTGTTTTCATCCCACCTCTAGTTGGGTGCCTACTTCTCGTGAGTTCTGCAAACTAATTTAATAGTGAAATGTGTAAGAAATGTCTCATCTCACTGCTAGGTGGATTAAATCGGTTTTTTTTGGAAAAATCGTTGCCGTTTCCAACAAAAACAACATTTTTTTCGACCAATCGTTCAAGGACACCACATATACCTATACTTATGATTTTTTTTTAGTTTTATGGTTTCACTTGAGCTGTTGGACTGGAATCGTAATCACGGCAAACCTCTTTAAAAAACGCGTATTGCGGAAATTGTAATAACTTGGACAATTTTTAATATTTTTTCATCTTCTCAAGAAGATTTTGCAAATTGGACACTGTACCACGCTAGACGTATAACAAGTATTCCATAAAAATATAGCTACAAACTTTTACAAAAATTCAAACTTTTCCCTTCTTTTTTCCTGCATCTCAACATATATAACCCCTTAATAGACATTTTCACAATTATATTGATTTTATTGATTTTATTGATTTTTTCAACTGACGGAGTGTCTTATTGAATTTTCTTAGAACTAATAAATATAAATACAGATACAAATACACATAGTTGTTTGACATAAGATAATATCATAACACATTTAAACAAACAAAGTAGCAGTACGTTTTCCACATAACATTATTTTCACTAGTTTTATCATGCCAGTCAATGTATTTCCTTGCTGACGTGGAATCCAAGGAAGTGCGGGACGATTGTCTTTAAACTCGCGAAACCGTATACTGTATACTGCGGGGCCATGTCCTTGGAGATAACGCTTTTCCTTTCAAAGTTGCATCCAATTCAACTTTGAAAGAAACGTAGTCGAGAGTTGAAGTATCCTGCCACGCCGGCACCAGCTTTTTCACTGATATTGGCATTCTAGTATCAAGGCATGTGGTCACAAGATCAGACACCTGTTCTTCGTTGACCGCGCGACCGATATTTGTCAAAAACAACTTGAAGCTGTCCTCGGTACTCGGAAAACTTGCCAGTGGAGCTTCTCTCATAGTCGATGACAGGGGATCAGTTGTATCTTGCGAAGAATGATTTTCAGCATGTTTTAGTGGTCGTTGACTAGGTTTGGCGACTTCAATAAAGTTACTTACGGACGCATTCAACAGTCTATGAGTGAACTTATTGAGTTACGAAATCTTGCATTTTCTAGCACATCAACGCACCTATCGCACATCCAAAAAATGTTAGTGCAAGCGTGAAACTCTTCACCAGTTAGGCCAGTGCATTGCTTGTGAAACACACGCCAGCCGTCGCAAAAACCGTGACATATAACTAAATTTGCCTTTTCAACGGTATGTTTACACTTCCCGCATGCCATATCCATCCGAACTCCGCTAGCGAATGACGGATCCCAATAGTAGCATGTCTGTAATAACATACGTACATGGAACTATTGAGAACCAGAGCTACAGGTCCAAAGCCCTGGTAAAGGAGGATGGTTGTGATGATCCGGGCCGAGATCACCACGTAAAGCAAGGTAGGGAATAACCCCAATTCCAAGGCGTGAAGCGACCCGTGCCGAGGGATGAGTGATCGAGGGGGTGAAAAAGATGCTCGATCGTTAACGGAGCCTGTGGGGTACCTGGGCAACCCCCACAGTAAGCGTCCCTTACCACGCTAATGCGGAGCTCTGGCGTGGCGGACATATATTTCTCGCGCTACTCGTGGGACTATACATGGAGGTAAATAAAAATAAAAATAAACAGACGGAGGTGCCAAACCCCTTCGCAAGAGGTGGTTTGGCGAGGTCTCCCCCCCGTGGGGAGAGTAGTGGTGCGATGAGTGCTGCATCCGAAAGCACCAGTGACCCCCCAGCAGCGGTAGGCAATATCCCTACCAACGCATCGGAGGGGCCAATAGCTGCGATGCGCAAAGTAGCGAAGCAACTCGATTCTATAATCGACTTCGCTAGCGCAAAGCAGAACATAGCCAAGGAGTTGAAGTTGAGCCTCTTGGAGCTCCGGAAAGCTGTTCGTGTCGCAAGACAGGAACAGAGGGCATATGTTGAGAGGGTGGAATGTCGGGAGAGGCCCGACAGAGAAACCCAGACAGTGGCCTCCAATAGGGAGGAAAGAGAGAAGGTCGATAGAGGTTCACAGACAGTGGCCTTTACCTTCTACGGAGCAGCCACGTCGATCGGAGCGGCGACCGAGTTCCCCTCGAAGGGAAAGGGAAAGGGCAATCGCAAGACGGCATCGAATGCGAAGCGCCCTAGGAAGTCGCCAGGCGAGGGTGCCAAAACCGACACCACTCGGCGTGCAACCGTCAAGGTCAAACGCCGCCTGGGTGAGGTAAGCGAGGGCGAGAGTGACCTCGCTGTGGAGAGCGATGGTACCAGCAACCCGGCACGACCGGGGCAGGGGGGCTCAAACCCCTGGACGCTGGTTACCAAGAAAAAGCCGGCACCGAAACCGGAGGTACCGCGGCCTGCGAGGAAGGCCAAGGACAGAGGCGAAGCCTTGTGGTTAAAAACCGACAAGGACAAATACGCCGATGTCCTTAAATCGATGAAGGCGGCCGAAAGTCTCTCGGCCCTTGGGCAGGATGTGCGTAGCGTAAGACGCACCAACACGGGAGAGATGCTCCTGGTGCTGAAGCGAGGCGCACAATCAAGTGCAGTATATAAGGCCTTGGCCCAAGAGGTCCTTGGTGAGGGCGCCCAAATCAGGTCGCTAGGTGCGGAAACAACTCTCCAGTGCAAGCACTTGGACGAGTTCACGACCGCAGAAGACGTCGTCGCAGCCGTCCAGGAGCACTGCGGCGTCACAATCGAGCGGGCCTCTGTGCGATTGAGGGATGGACCCTCTGGCACCCAAGTAGCCTACCTCAGGTTACTGAATGCGGATGCCAAAAAGGTAACCGAGAAAGGGAAGCTGAAGATCGGCTGGTCGGTATGCCCTATTAGTATACCCCAGCCGCCTTCAGTGGACAGGTGCTATCGGTGCCTAGAATCCGGCCATAAAGCTTACGAATGCAAAGGCATAGACAGGAGCAAGCTATGTCGTCGATGCGGCGAGGAAGGGCATAAAGAGCGGGGGTGCACTAAGGCATATAAGTGCCTTATCTGCACCGCTAAGAAGCAAGCCCATAAACATGCTATGGGCGGACCTTCGTGTCCCTTCGGCGAGTTAAATAAGAAGAAGCCGTGAGAGTCACACAGCTAAATCTTAACCATTGTGCAGCAGCCCAACAGCTGCTGTGGCAGTCGGTCTCGGAGTCGAGGACAGATGTCGCCCTCTTATCAGTCCCGTACAGCATCCCTGCCGGCAACGGCAATTGGGTGTCGGACGGGTCTGGAATGGTGGCAATCTGTACAACGGGAAGGTTCCCGGTTCAAGAGGTAATACACCCCTCCGCCGAGGGTGTGGCGATTGCCAAGATCAATGGTGTGTTCTATTGCAGCTGCTACGCCCCACCAAGGTGGCCAATAGAACAGTTCTACCAGATGATCGACATGCTCTCGTCGGACCTCGTGGGCCGGAAACCGGTAGTAATAGCGGGAGACTTCAACGCTTGGGCAGTGGAGTGGGGCAGCCGCTGTACAAATAGCAGGGTTCAAGCGCTAATGGAAGCGCTTGCGAAACTCGATACTGTGCTAGCTAATGATGGCTCCGCTAGTACATTCCGTAGAAACGGAGTGGAGGCGTGGATTGATTTGACCTTTGCCAGCCCGAGTCTGGCTCCAGGCATGGAATGGAGGGTAGACGAAGGCTACACCCATAGCGTGTGCAGCATCCGAGGGCGGGAGATCCCTGTCAGGTACGCGGGTGGAAGTCCAATCACTTCGACAGCGAAGCTTTCACCGCGGCCCTGGGACTGGAGGCCAATACCGACAGTCTAAGCGGGGATGCGCTGGTAGCTGTTCTATCACGCGCGTGCGACGCCACTATGCCGAGAAAAACACTGCCAAGAAACGGTAGATGCCCGGTATACTGGTGGAGTGCCGAGATTGCAGCTCTACGGTCAGCCTGTCTCAGAGCTAGACGTAGGATGCAAAGAGCTCGCACCGAGGATGCAAGAGAGAACCGCCGTGAAGCGTTTCGAGCTGCGAAATTAGCCCTTAACAAGGCTATTAAAAGCAGCAAGAGAGCGTGTTTCGACAACCTGTGTGAGAGTGCCAACGCGAATCCGTGGGGTGACGCCTACCGGATTGTGATGGCCAAGACCAAAGGGGGCTCCTCACCCCCAGAACGGTCTCCGGACCGGTTGGCAACGATTATCGAAGTACTCTTCCCGTCTCGAGCCACAAGCCCCTGGCCACCTGCACTACGAGACAGTGCGGGCACGGTCGAAATGGTGGCTCCAGTGACGAATGAAGAACTACTCGCAGTGGCTAAATCCCTAGCAATGAACAAAGCTCCAGGGCCGGATGGAGTTCCAAACAACGCTCTCAAGGCAGCGATCATAGCGAACCCGAACATGTTCAGACTAGCTATGCAGAGATGCCTTGACGAGTGCCGTTTCCCCGATAGATGGAAAAGGCAGAAACTGGTGCTGTTGCCGAAGCCCGGGAAGCCGCCAGGCGACCCATCGGCGTACAGACCAATCTGTCTGATAGACACGACTGGCAAACTGCTTGAGAGGATCATCCTCAACAGGCTCACCCCGTACGCGGAAGGTACGGCCGGTCTGTCAAGCAACCAGTTTGGCTTTCGGAAGGGTAAGTCCACAGTGGACGCTCTCAACTCAGTGATAAATACTGCCGAGATAGCGATCCAACGAAAAAGGCGAGGTATTCGATACTGCGCGTTAGTGACACTTGACGTGAAGAACGCATTTAACAGCGCAAGCTGGGATGCCATCGCGCTCTCGTTACACCGGCTTAGCCTACCGGTGGGTCTGTACCGGATCCTGGAAAGTTACTTCCAAAACCGCGTACTGATATACGAGACCGATGCCGGTCAGAAAAGGGTTCCGATTACCGCCGGAGTCCCGCAGGGCTCGATCCTAGGCCCGGTGCTATGGAACCTCATGTATGACGGGGTTCTGAGACTGAAGTTCCCTCCTGGGGTCAAGATCGTCGGCTTTGCTGACGACGTAACCTTGGAGGTCTACGGGGAGTCAATCCCTGAGGTAGAACTAACCGCAGAACACGCGATTAGCACGGTGGAGGAATGGATGAGCGCGAGAGGCCTGGAGCTCGCTCATCATAAGACGGAGGTAGTTATCGTCAACAACCGCAAGTCGGCACAACATGCAGTTATCCATGTGGGAGAAGTCGCGATCACTTCACAGCGAAGTCTGAAGTCTCTCGGAGTCATTATAGACGACAAGCTGACCTTCGGCAGCCATGTCGACTATACGTGCAAGAGAGCGTCGACTGCTGTTGCGGCACTATCGAGAATGATGTCCAACAGCTCAAAGGTGTGCGCCAGTAGACGTAGGTTACTGGCAGGCGTTGCCGTATCTATCCTCAGGTACGGCGGCCCGTCATGGTCAAGAGCACTGAGGGTAACCAGTTACCTACAGAAACTGGAGAGCACCTACCGCGTGATGTGCCTCAGAGTGATATCTGCCTACCGCACGGTATCACACGATGCATCCTGCGTGATAGCGAGCATGATGCCAGTCGGGCTGGTCATTCGGGAAGATGAGGAGTGCTTTGAGCTACGTGGAAATAGGGGAGCCCGCGAGCGCACCAGGGTGACCTCGGTCGCCAGATGGCAGCGTGAGTGGGACAACTCCTCGAAAGGTAGGTGGACCCACCGGCTGATACCTAGCATATCGAGCTGGGTGGGAAGACCCCATGGGGAAGTTCACTTCCACCTGACACAATTCCTGTCAGGCCATGGCTGTTTCCGTCAGTACCTCCACAGGTTCGGGCACGCGGAGGTCCCAGTCTGCCCGAACTGCCCAGGTGTAGATGAAACTGCCGAACACATACTGTTCGTATGTCATCGGTTCGACGTCGAAAGAAGAGCAATGCTTGTCGTCTGTGGCTGGGACACAACCCCTGATACCCTTATTCAGCGGATGTGTCAAACGGTGGAGAAGTGGAACGCAGTCTCGGCTGCTACCATCCAGATTGCCAGTAGGCTACAGGTAATCTGGCGAACCGATCAACAGACGGCGGGCACGGCTAACTAGTGATTGGTTAGCTGGAGCGAAAAAGGCCAAGCGCAAAATAAGAGAGTGAATGGTCTGTTCATGCCGAGGTAGGTTGGCACAGCGAATGGCAACCGCGTAAGGGGTAAACCCAGCCACCCCGAAGCAAGACAGAAGAGTGAGTGTATAGGCGTATAAGTGGACTGCCTCATGCCAAGACGGGAGGGTCGTAGCGTAGTATGTTGGAACTAAGCTATCGATGCCTCATGGCGTGGCAGAGGAGTGAAAGGGTGAGCATCCAAGTCAGTCTCACACTGCATGTTAAGGGTGAGCATAAAAGTCAGCCTCACAGGTTGGTAGAGGCTAGCACAAAAGTCAGCCTAGCAAGGAATGAAAAAGGTGAGCACAAAAGTCAGCCTCGCATGGTATGTCAGAAGTGGGGCCTAAGAAAAATGTCCCACATGGGATGCCAGAGGGAGTGACAAAGGTACAATAGAGTGGCACGATTGAGAGTGAATCAAGTGATAGGGTGAGCACCCAAGTCAGCCTCACATGGATGGGTAGGGCGAGCACAAAAGTAAGCCTAGCAAGGAATGAGTAAGGTGAGCACACAAGTCAGCCTCGCATGGAACGTAAAAGGTGAGCACAAAAGTCAGCCTCATGTGGGAGTGTTTGAGAGTGAATCAAAGTGTGATTGAGAGAGCACCCAAGTAAGCCTCATACAGGATGTATGATCGCGTGAGTGAGAGTGAATGAGTACACTTAGTACAGCCATCCCCCCAGAAGTAATACCGAGAGGTAGTTCCTGGGAGGAATGATGGCGGAGCCCAATGGAGTTTAGTCGGTATTAATGGCTGGTCACCATTCGAGTCCGACACGCCCCCAGTGCACCCCGTGTGGTAGATTGGACCCTACCAATAGCACGTGTACTGGGCTAGGACATAATAGTCTTCTCCATTGTAAAAAAAAAAATATCCATCCGTTCAAGAGCGATCATAGGTCAAACACTGAACCGATGAGATAATAGCTGTGCCAACAGTTGGATATCAAGACGATCCGTGGAGACAAAAGAATATACGTTGCCGTTGATTCAGTATGATAATTTCACGTAAAATTCTCGCACACACGATATTAAGTACTGATTTTGCGGATTGGCTAATAACGAGATCTATATACACGTTCCATATCAAAATAAATGCTTCACGAAACCGAAGTCAGGTGAAATAATGCGTTTTCAACAGAGCAGCAGAATAACACAGCAGCACGAAAACAATAACAACCAAGCAATATATTGAACAATTTCGCGTTAACAATGTTCTAAAGTATTTTTTATCATCATAAAACACACAACTTTTCCGAAGAGACCAGATAGCTGTGAATGCTGTATAAAGACTTATAGCTGATTTTGATTTGATTTTAGCCTGTTTTTGAACCCGTATAACCTCACTATCGGCAAAAATTGTAATTATGTGTGTTGTGTTGTTATTGTGTTAACCTTCCGGCAGACGCACTACTACACAGAGTGCGCGTCACTCAGAAAATCAAGCGAAAACGTGTTTGAACACCAGCGCCTACTCGTTCAGTGCACCATTCACGTGACTTCAGGAGGGCCAGACATAAAGTTTTCAAAAGTGTATATCATTTGAATGGGTGCTTATGGACAAACAATTTTACCTTCGTTTTGTAGGTGAAACCTAGTCCTATCGGAATAATTGATAGCATAATTACAATTTTTGCCGATAGTGAAGTTACACGGGTTCAAAAACAGGCCAAAATTAAATCAAAATCAGCTATATGTCATTACATTCACAGCTATCCGGTCCCTTCGGAAAAGTTGTGTGTTTTATGATGATAAAAAATACCTTAGAACATTATTAATGCGAATAATCAGAAATAAAAAAGTTATAAGTAAAAATAGGAAATTAAGGAGTTCACCATAGAGAACTTCTCATGACTCGATTACTATGAGTGACAGAGACAACATGTCTTCTGCAAAATTTATAAAAGCACTCTCCTCTACAACTTTGTCGAAAACAGCCAAGTGCTATCTCTTTCGGTTCAAAAGCTTCTGTAGCCTACCATGATCATTTCTTTAAAAATAATATTACCAAAAGATGGCGCTTTTTACACACACACAAACATTGCAAAATATGTGAAATCGCTAATATGGATAGTTTTGACTCTAATGAATTAAGTACCTCAAAACGCTGTTTTGAGCCACTGTGCACTAGGTGGATTAAAACTGGTTTTTCTACCGTGTATAGGGTTATAAAACTATTTTTCCTTAGAACTGTTGGGGTCATGAATCACGTAAACAAATCTGTTTTGATGAATACCGTAAACCGGGGTGACTTTGATAATCGGGGTGACTTTGATCACTCGAAACTTTTTTCGTAGATCGCTTAGAATAGTCTACCGAATCATTTTAATTTGAAATGATTTTTACTCTAAACTTATAAAATACTGATTTGATATACTTTTTGAGTATATTGTTCGGTTTTTGGGTCAAAAACTACGAAACACCGAAATTTGACTTTCCCTTATTTTTACGAAGCTTCGTAAAGTGTCTATTTTTTATAAAACAAATAAATCTCAGATTTGAGCAAGGGTAATAAATGACAAGCGAGTTTTCATTTTCCTTTAGATTGGGATGTGGCAAATTTAGTTTCAAGAGTTGTTTGTTTTAAATAATTTTTTTGTGAAACTAGTTGGCAATCATTTAAAATTATTTTAAGCTAAAATTCGCACATTTTTACATTTCTTATAAAAGAAATGTATAGAATTCGCTCAAACTTTCACGATTTTTTCCGAGGCCCGGAGGGCCGAGTCTTATATACCAATCGACTCAGCTCGACGATTTGGGACAATGTCTGTGTGTGTGTGTCTGTGTGTGTGTGTATGTAACGGACAAATTCTCATTCGTGTTTCTCAGCAATGGCTGAACCGATCTTATCCAAACCAATTTTAAATGAAAGAACTAAAAAACAGTATGAACGCTATTAATTTGTTTTTGATTCTGATGTTTAGTTTTTAAGATATGAATGCTTGAATGCGTAAAAATGGCGTTTTTGCAGTTTTTTTTAAATTATCTGCCGGAATTGACAATATAGATTAATAATTTTTATGTTTTTAGACAGCTTAAACGAATACCTTTCGAACAAGCTATAGATTGTTGAAATCGGACTATTATCAAAAGAGATATTTAACATTAAATGCGGACGAAAGAATTCTATCATTTCCCATTGCCAGAAATATCACCAAAAACATGTAATCTATTATTAACGCCAAAACGGCTTATTTTAGGTCAATAGTATCTTCGGAGAATTTAATGGAGGTAATATGCCGTTTCTTTTGGTATTGTGCTTTTGCTGATTAATCCCCCTATGAGTGAGATATTTTCACAAATTTTCTTGGAAGTGATTATAACGAAATGATGCCTTCAGCAAATTTGTAGCTCTTACTTTTGCGAATAACTTTACTGAAGACTTCAAATATCTATTTTGAATACTTTAAAAGTTATGGCTTGTTGTTTGTGGATTACTCTTCGTCGCCTATTTATTGTTCAATATAGTAATAATCCATTGAAATAAGCCAAACATTATTTCGATAAATCGAATTTTGTATTTCATTTTTCTATCTACAACCGCTAGAAATAATCACCGAACACTTCCAAGTTGTCTGGAAGGAACTTGATAACTTATCAGTGCAAAAATGTTCATTTGTGCGAACCTTCTGACTGCAATTTTTCTAACTTATGACCATCGGATCGATCTGAAACCTTTCGGAAAATGAAAAGCGAAATAAATAACTCCAAGCAACGGCGTAGCCAAGAGAATGTTTTAACACCATACACCCCCCCACCACACAAAAAAAATATTGGATTGGAGTTGAAAATTTATTGATGCAAACTGATTTAATTCAATATTACTATAACATTATCTGATCCGTAGATTGATAACCTGTTGTTGTAAACATCATGAGGACTTTTGATAAATTGTCGTAATGGGGTCCTGATATGTAACTAATCTATTGGTCTTGATTTCACAGTTGTCTAATAGCATCAATATCAAATTCATGCATGAAAACATTCCAATAGAAAATTCCAGAGTTCTGTAATCAATCATAATCCTTAGATTTCTTTTCAAATTTTCAGCTTTTTTCCTACACAATATTACGAAAGCTTATTACACAATTTTTCCTAATAGGTTTGTGAAAATTATAAACTATTTGAAATTTTTTAATAGTTTTATTTTTTATTTAACCGTGATTTTTTAATAAATAGTGATCATCGCTTCACAACGTAGTCTATTTTTCATGGTTTGCGGTGAGCACGAACTCTCGAATTGCTGAACTGAAAATTATGGAATAGAAATTAATTTTTAGTATTCATTACAGACCCGCTGGTGCCCTAAGACGATTTCGCTAGATTTTTAGAGCACTGTGCACTAGACTGCCCAGAAATTTTTGAAAACTCAATCGGCCCACCACTGAGTCGATTCCTAGTCCCACCAGGAGTACTTGTACCAAATTTGAAGCAAATCGGACAAGTCTAACTACCGGACCAACGTGCCTGAAGTTTATATTGGATTTTTCAACAATTTACATGGAGAAAACTCACTAGCTCGTATTTTCGCCGCTAGGTGGCGCTGTATACAACGTATTATCACTGTAAGTGAAAATAAGAAAGATATTTTAATTATCTACAACTTTGTCGAAGACTGCTAGTAAATCCGACTATGTTAAAAGAAATTATTAAACTTTTAACGAAGTGATGTCTGAGTCAGTTTTGCATGGGGCCTAGCAGTGCATGGTTGTGTATCAGTACTCGACTCCCGCGAACTATATATTTTTGTGAAATAATGGTTAGATTTAGCCGAATAGTACGTTTACAAGAATTATAGTAAATAATACGAGTTATGTTTTGGTTGGAAAATTTTAGTTCCACCTGTGACCGCATAGAGGGCGCCACTACTAACTTTTCATAGAAGAGAGATAGAGTATCAAGATGTTCAGAAGAAATACTGGAAAATGCCTGTTCTATAACTTTGTAGAAGACACCAAATTTCTATCTCTCTCCGTTGAAAAGTTAGTGTTGGCGCCCTCTATGCGGTAACAGGTGGAACTAAAATTTTCTAATCAAAGCATGACTCGTATTATTTACTATAATTCTTCTGAACATACCATTGAGCTAAACCTAACGATTATTTCACAAAAATGTTTAGTTCGTGTGAATCGAGTACTGATACACAACCATGCACTATTAGGCCCCATGCAAAACTGACTCAGACATCACTTCGTTAAAAGTTTAATAACTTCTTTTAACAAAGTCGGATTTACTTGCAGTCTTCGACAAAGTTGTAGACAATTCAATTATCCTTCTTATTTTCACTTACAGTGATAATACGATGCATACAGTGCCACCTAGCGGCGAAAATGCGTGCTGGTGGGTTTTCTCCATGTAAATTGTTGAAAATTCCCATACAAATTTCAGGCCCGTTGGTCCGGTAGTTAGACTTGTCCGATTTGCTTCAAATTTGGTGCAAGTACTCCTGGTGGGACTAGGAATCGACGCAGAGGTGGGCCGATAGGGGTCATTTTTTTCCTGTCACCCTACTGTGCACCCAGTGCATTAACGCAAGTGACGGAAGGTTATCGAAAAGTTTCGTGAAAATGAAAATTCCAGTAATGATGATGATTTTCCCAAACGGTTCGTTTTCGTGAGGTTTTTATTTGTTCTTTTGCATTAGGATTAGCGATAATAATTCAAATCAAGAATACTACTGGGAAGTCACCTTTAGAAAAAGTCGATGTCGAAGTAAAATTTGAAACTATGCACGCATGTACTTCAGAGATAGCGTGATATCAGGAGCTGCGATTTCATTTCAACGCTTTTTTGTGAAAAGGGCGATACTTACAAATGTAAACATAGGGCTTTTTTCTTACATGCGAATGAGGGCTTTGAAACGCAACAAATTAACCTAAAAATTTTGATTCTACGATATTGCTTTCTTAAACTACAGCAAAAAATACAACGGGCGAAACTTTTTTTTGCTAGCAGTTTAGAGGCGAAACTGTTATTTTCGTATTTTTTAGGATTATCAAACTGATACCAGCTGTAAATAGTAACAACGATCTCTATTGAAAAAACCCCGACGAAATCGGTGGTGTAAAACGGTAGTTATTGTAAAAAAACGTAAGGGTGATACTTCAATGCTGATAGATGGGACCGAAAAAGTAAACAATCGCCAAAGGGGCGATACAATCATTTTGACAATTTCAATAGCAAAACCAAATTTTAATTTAATAATTTCAAATACTTTATGAAGTTTTGGGTTTCGATCACTGAATCATGCAATCTAGGATGTAAAAAAACACAATAGTTCTTAAATAGGAAATAAAACCAAGTCTGGAAATATTCACTGTTGATTTTCTTTGAATGGTATCACTGCTAGTATCGCCCTTTTCAAGAAAAAGCGTTGATTTCTCAGTTCTCAGTCGCGTTGGAAATTTGAGTAAAATATAAACTTCAAATCGATTAAAAAAAAATCGTTTTTTTTGTTTCAGTACAATATATAACCCCTTTAGGAAAATTCAGTTTTCCCACCACAATATAGATATTTTATTAACAGAGCATTTACAATAATTCGTTGGTATGTCTATTTTATGGGCCATTTTTTTGCTTTCCCATCCCACAATTTCTAGCACTGATGTTGTCCTATGCTGATTTGAGCGATTCTCTGAGTCCTGCCACTATCCCATGTAGTATGTGTTATCAAAAACATCGCGAAGCATCAAGTTCTAAATGCTCTCAAACGATATAATATCCGAAGAGAGTGATAAGAGTTATAAGAAATATCTCATCACACTGTTAGGTGGATTAAACACGTTTTTTATTGTTCAATATTCCAACGTGTTGAAATAGATGAAACTTTTTGTACATTGATAAAGCACTAAAATAAAACCATTTTGGCAGTTTTAAAGGTTTTCAGAATATTTCATTCTAGTTCGACACAAATTATACGAATTTTGGTTAATCGAATTGTACAGTACATTGAAATACTTTTTATAATACCAATTAATATCTATTTAATAATGAGTATCTTTCCAGAATTTGTTTAAACAAACAATTAAATGAAAAACATTGATATCAACAACTAATGTGGATGAACATGCAGGTTATCAAAGTCACCCTGGAATACGAACACGGGCTTCAACTTGCAATTATTTTTGAAAATATAGCTATAAGCGGACAATTTTAGGTAAAACCATCCAATCTTGTCCTCCATACATCAGTACATGGTTTAAAAATATGAAACTTGAAAAAAATGTGTTGCGTCTAAAAATATGTAATGATTGCTTCGAAAAGTGATCAATGTCACCCCGGTTTACGGTACATATGTTTCTTTCGCAGTCCTCCAAGCTGCTCAATTTTCACATTCCAATACTCAATGCAATTTTCCTAAAAATAGAATATTTACAATACTCCAATTGAATGGAAAGAATATTCGTAGACAGTTAAGATTGATAAGCTTTATCAGTTTTCAGTCGTACTGCAAGACAATGAAGTTATATCAAAACTTCATTTTTCATCTTCAACTAATACTAACATTTCTGAGTGCTCAAATGAGAGGTGACAGTTCTAGTAATTAAATTTACTGTTTTGGAGATAAATCTTGTGGAAACTTAAGTATGGCACCAGCGCACTGCGAACGGCTGTAATTTGAAATCTAGTGCTCCGATCTGGATGAAATTTCGCATAGATATTCTCGAAAGTATGTACATTCAGAACCTTCAATAAAAATTTCAATTTTTTTAGCCATAATTTTAAGAAACTGTTTCACTGCCTGTTTGCTACAATATAATTCGACAGAAATCAACAACTGCTAGAAGAGATAGATTTTTTTTTATATTTTGATGCGAGGCAGACTTTTGTCTTTTTTTAGGGGAAACTTTGCCACTGCGATCACTATTCAGATTATCTTTTGTGGCTGTCCCTGTTTGCTCTACATGTTACAAATTACTCGAATCCAATATAGTTGGAAACGAGTTGTTTGTTTGTCCACATATGATGTCCTAATCGGGTAGTACATTATTAGTGTAGCTAAGAATCCGTTTGGGACAGGTATGCCACATCTCGTGAGGCGTCACAAGATGCCTTCCGAAGTATCGCTCCCTTTGAAGAAATAGTATTGCACAATGACAGAGAATATATTCCGAGCTCTAGGACTCATCGTTACAGAATCGACAAATGGCATTTTGACTTTTGCCAATTTAATTAGAGGTGCACACAAAAAAATAATGAAATTTAAACGACATGTAAATCAATACGAATGTGAACATACAAAGATTGAATCAAAAATTTGATTGAAAATTACGTTAAAATCAATTGGAGCATCAAACAGCATACAATTTTACACTTTCATTCGTGTAATATTACATGTCATTCATTTTACAGCAATAAGCATGTAAAAAATACATTGAAGTGCATTGGTTTTCCGTTTAAAAAAACTGTAATTTTCAATCCACGTGTAGAATTATAATAAAATTCGTTGAAGAAAGCACGACAAGTCGTGTGAATTTTTGGTGGAACTTAATTTTACATTTATATTCATGCTCCAAATATGTGCATGAAAATAAACTTAAAATTACAAAATATTTTTTTCTGTGTGAAAATCTGACAGGCCACACACCAAAAAGTAATGAAATAAACGACATGTAAATCAATACGAATGTAAACATACAACGATTGAATCCAAAATTTGATTGAAAATTACGTTAAAATCAATTGGAGCATCGAACAGCATGAAATTTTACACTTTCATTCGTGTAATATTACATGTCATTAATTTTACAACAATATTCGAGTAAAAATACATCGAAGCGCGTTGGTTTTCCGTTTAAAGAAACTGTAATTTTCAATCCACGTGTAAAATTATAATAAAATTCGTTGAAGAAAGCACGACAAGTCGTGTGTATTTGTGGTGGAACATAATTTTACATTTATATTCATGCTCCAAATATGTGCATGAAAATAAACTTAAAATTACAAAATATTTTTATCTGTGCAGTTTCTGTGATGCCTCACAAGTCCTGTTAGGACGGAGTCCATCACAATCCTGATCTGTCGAATTCTCATCTTTCACAACCGATCCAGGAAAGCGGGTGTTTATTAGAACATCCAATGTTTCACTGTTGTCAATTGTGAGATAACCATCAACTTTTTTCACTTGCCCTAGGCCATTTGTGTGATCCTTTGGTAAAGCTTTTTGAAGGCAAACTTCCTGTGGAAAGTTTCTGATGTTTTCACAAAACTCGCACATGAATTGTTTCTTAGCCTTTCTCAACTCAGTGTTGTATTTGGTAAGAGCAGTCCTGTAGTTTGACCAGTTACCAGTAATCTTCGCTTTATTGAACAGGCGCCGAAGCGAAGAGACTTGGTATAAGTAATTACCGAACATCTATATTCTACTATACACCTGAAGAAAAATATATGTTCAGCTTTGAGCAGCTGCACTGAGAGTAAGACTGTTTTCAGGGAGTTCTGCATATACGAAAAATCTTTCGAATATTCATGGCAAAGGAGTGCTTCATTTTTCATTAAATTACAGTTTTCTGATCACAGTACTTTATTATGAAAACCAGATATATTTGATCGATGTTCCAGACTTCTCCCTGAAATGTGCAACAGTTTCATCTAAGCAAGTGGTACCGCTATAGTGCTCCAGTAATGTTTTAAATCGTTGACGAATTAATAATGTTGAATCATTCGTTATCCAAATTCATTATCAGAAATTTTGCTCACCTCAAAAAATCAACAAAGGGATCCACCTGTACACCGGATGATAAACATATTACATGTAAAACTGTTCCGACCGATGAACAAGTGCAACCCCTTGCTGTTCCGCTATCAACACAAAGGGCTCCAAAAATTCCAGCATGTACGCTCAGCACACAATCACTTACAAAAGCCGCAGCAGCCGACCTGTAGCAGGATACGACGACGATGTCCTGTACGGTGGAAACCAACGAAAAACAGTGCACCGATAGCTATGGTTAGTCACCAAGCCACAGTGCTGCTGCTATGGGGAAGCCACTTTGGCTCACATATTGAACCAAGGGGGACAAGGGCTATAGGTTCTCGTGTTCCGCTTAACCACACCGTACCAGATTATGGCAAACCAATGCAATGCTATCAGCTATGCGCTTGCTTAGGCAAGTTTCCAGCTGCAGCCCCGTCCCCCCGTTTCGTTTCGGGGAACCAGGGGCTGCAGCGACGAGAGAGAGAGAGAGAGAGAGAGAGAGAGAGAGAGAGTGTAGTGTTCTTTTTCGCTGCATTGTCGTTTTTGCACCTCGAATCGACCGGGTCAAATTGCGTAGTTCATGAGGATCTGCTATCTGCAGATTTTACTTACCTTGACCACAGCTGGGATTTGTGAGATAAAAGCTTCGCTGCCGTGTCTGCCGGAGCGTCATGTATTTGTGATGAGATTTTAGCAGTCCGAAACCACCCGTACTCTGTCGGAGAATTTACATCGTTTGGTGGAGTGTGTTGCTGCTCGGAACGAGATGCGGCATTTTCACATCATTTGGAGGTATCATGTGCATCGGTAGCAAGTTAATCGCTTTATGCATGGGGGTAGGATGAAGTGGTACTGAAATGTATAATAGAGCTCAAGTGTAATTAAATCGAGAACCGTGCGCTCCCTTCAATTTGTTTCGTTATGATGGAGACGCTTGGTCGTTTAAGTGGGGAACATGTTGTGTTTCGAATTACAGCCAAAAGATTCAACAATTTGAGCAATATTATTCTTCTTTAAATGACGCAGAAGGGTGTTCTGGTATACGTGTGCCACAGGCTGAAATTGAACATAAAAAGGAATTCATAAGTAAAGCATCAAATTAAAATGCACTGGTGATGTCATTGGTTCACCGCTGTTTGTCGCCAGCAGTCTCGGTGCTCAGCAAAAATTCATCAATTTTTCCAACCCAGAGGTGCTGTCACATTAATCACCGACTACAAGCAGATGACGAGCTATCCGTCGACTTTTTACAACTTTTGTTCTCCTGAATTGAACACTTTTACGGGACAGTCATCGGAGTTTGAGTTCACATATCGCTTGTCTTATTTTATTTTATTAACTTTCGTTGCAAACCACTCAGCGCGGTGGGTTCGACGGAAATGTTTCCACGTAGTGTCTGAAAATCTTTTCATATAAACGGATTATATAATATTTGCGTTTAGCATTGCTTTTGAGAAATTGCGATTATGTGAATCATAGCGTCATTATCCAAATTTCAAACCCACCGTGTACCCCCGGAGCGAAAGACAACTAGTCGAAGAACTCGCTAACCTTTATAAAATATTGATACCGATAGGAGCAAACGAGAAGGATCCAACGTGAGAAGTTCGGAGTGTGTCATTTTGCTCCTTGTCGCTTTCCCCCGACGACGCACCGAAGAAGGTACGGAAGTTGGTTAGTGCGGAACATAAAAACCGGTCCCCCTTTCGTGGCCCGACCTTTTTTTATTGCTCCACAGGTCCTATCGGAGTAGAGCTTATTGAAAATTATTTATCGCCTCGTTTGACATGTGTCATATGTAGAATTTATGAGATGTATAAAATTTTGGTATCCTTCTACTTCGATGTCTTGAATCATGGCGTATCGTCGTTAGTTTATCTGCACAGCCAGCGAGGTAATGGTTTCCGCAGCTACTAAAGGGAACCCCGATCCCGTGGACATACATCATCTCACAAGACTCATTTGGTTTGGAGAATGGTTCAACTTTACCCAAAGTCCTGCGGGATAACCACATGGGGCTACTTTCTTGGATGCCACGAGAAAGGATCGGGCTGATGTGTTGAGTTTCTTTTTATGGTCGACATTATTAAATTTTTGCCGTTCCGTATCGTCCGAAGAGTCTTGGAACCATGCTCGACAACTGCGGTTTTCGGAGATAGGAGCATGTGATATTGGTAAAGGTCATGTACAAAGTAACAACGTAACTTAATCATGTGCATTTCTTATTTTGTGATAGATTGCTCCTCCTAGTTAACTCGCAATTTCAACCGGCTCTTAAAAAGTATTAAAGTCAACTATTTTAGTATCACCCGTACTTTAACTTGTTTTTAGCAGTTAGTCACAGTTACCTTATCAATACAATTTATCACATGGAAACAACAATCAACAAAGCACTCATTCGAATTGAAGTGACATTTATCGAGTAACTATGTACTTCCTGGAACGCGTAAAATCCTTTGTTTTCTCCGAAAGACGCTGCCCTACCGTCTATAGTCCCGAAGCCCAACAGCTGCCGAAGGGCAAGGTGAGAAGGACAAACAGAAGCAACAGGCAGCAGCTTTGCTCATTCCCTTCGAGGGACAATTCGAAGGGTTCACAGCCGGTGGCGGTTACGCGGAACCCGTACCATCCAGACGAAACGTGACTGTGATTTCAACGCACAGATTTATAGCAATTAGGCGAAGATCCAATATAATCGACGCTGGAATCATTCAATAAACAAGATGGATGATTTCTTCCATCAGCTGCTGGCCGACATCGAGACCGTCCGGGTATGGTGCTGCTACCAGACGGAACCGTGGTGAGTGGTGCAATGTGTAATAGTTGGGATCGGGATGGACGATTGTGCTCGGGGGTAGATAAGAATGAGAACTGGTATTTTTTCTGCAGCCGGTTCGATGGTCCGACTATGAACCATCCTAGCCATTCCTACTGCTATCCTTTTGTAAACTGCAAGAGGAGCGTCCGGAATCAGTTAGCAGTGGTTGGATTTAATAGAGCAGCTATCAATCATTTTCTCGGAAGAGTAGTTCTCGTGAAAATTTGCAATTACTCTTCGTGATGTATGTTACGCGTGGAATCTTCCTGGGGGACTATGGCGGCCGGTAATGAATGAAAGAGATGGTAAGGAAAATTAAAAAAAAAAATATTGCATTCGCCCAAGGGGTAGAGGTAAGCTATCTTGGATAGCTAAAGATAAGTTTTGTTAGCTTTTTAAATATTATTGCGATATCGCATTGCTTAAGGGGTAACGGATTTAAAAGGTTTGAAAAAAGCATGCAAGTGCGGCAACATTCGTGTGTTACATTCGTGCTAGCTGCACCACACATACAATCGCTATGTCTCGATGCGGTAAAGGAGAAAAGGGGAAGGGGTACCCAATATCCTGCTCGTTTCTAGCTGGTCTCCAGTTTCTTGTCGGGCGAGTTCATCGTCTGCTGAGAAAGGGCTACTGCGCCGAGCGTGTCGGTGCCAGAACATCCGTATAGTTTGTACCGTCTTTACACATGGGCCCACTGGGCCAGGGCCAGGAGCCGCAGGGTTTTGGAGCTCCGAACTTAGGATGAATATAAAATCATTCTATTTACTATATTCTAAAAAAAATAGTCCCACTCAATTGTTACCTTACCTCTTTAGCGTGTGGGTAACAATGGATCGGTAGCAGTTCGGAATCGTACATTGCAACTTATCCCATGTTATAAAGACGCTTAAAGAGAATCAGGAAACCAAGCGGAGTGATGGTAGCGGTAGGAAAGGGGACTCTGCATAATACTACACTGTATTCCAAGAAGAAATCTTCGCGATTAAGTGCGGAGTTCAATCGGCCCGTCAATAGAGGTTGTCCGGCAAAGAAGTTTCTTGAACAACTGTGCCCAGTGATTTCGAAAACTCTTCTACAATTTTCGTAGTTCCTCTGCGGCATGCTGACCAGGGCTTTAACGGGTCTCTGCAAACTCTATTATCACATAGCAACTATTCAGCGCGCTGATTCTTTTTCATGTGATCTTTGTGAATCCGATTACGGAACCTCCTATCATCTGATATGCAACAGCCCAGTAGTAGCACAATTGCGAGTTCGAGTTTTCGGCCGTCCTTGCATAGACGACACCATGTTTGGACGACTGAAACTCAGAAACATACTAAAGTTTCTTATCCAATGTGGTAAAGAGCTTTAGGCTTATTCGCAGGCGAGTTGAACTATTTTTTTTCCCACTGTTATTTTTTCCACCCTTCCAATTCAGCTTCCTCCCTCCTTCGTCTTTTTTCATTCCGCTCAGGAAACGAGGAAACGCACACAATTATCCATATCTTTGAAACTAAATATCAGAATCAAAAACAAATGAATAACGTTCTGCCTGAGTGTTAGACCTTTCATTTGAAATTGGTTTGGATAAGATCGGTTCAGCCATTACTGAAAAACTTGTAGAGAGTTTGCCACACACATACATACAGACACACATACAGGATTAACGAACCTACCTACTGCGAGTTGGGGAGTCTTGCTAGGATATGGAGGAGTTTGGATTGGGCTCTGTTAAACCTCTAAAAACGCCATAACTCCGAAAGCAGCTCCGACGAAGCGAGTCTGTGCCGCTTTTGCCAAAATCCTTAGATTACAGTAATCTAAGATCTTAACAATAAATGCACCTTAGCCCAACCGGAGTGACAAACGGGACATCTGGATCGACGCCAGCAACATGCTGATTATGGCAGTAGTCAGACCAGTAGTCATGGCGAACGTCAACGGACAGGACACGGATCACAAATTGGACGACGACTTTGGGCTGACAGGCGTGTTGTTCTACTCCCTGAGTAAGGGAGAATGATACCGTTTTGAAATAACGAGTGAGCTAACAGCACGGCTGCCTCCGTCCCAACAAAACCCTGGCAGGTCGCCGGGTACATTCAAAACTCGTCACCATTTAGTTGGTGGTATTAGGTTCGGTTGGAGCATTCCCGATTTTACGCCGATCCGGCTCTGAACACTACTCCCCGTGAAGGATAGTGTCAATCCTCGCATGACCTGCCTGCTGCTAAGATAGTAGTAGGAGGGGGAATCATGGGAGCACGAGAGGCGACTATGTACAACGAGTAGAGATAGCGGCCCGGAGATGTGACCCAATAAACAAAGCAACCCACACATACGGAGCAGGCGCAGCACTCTCTAGAGGTGGTTTGGTTAGGTCACCACCACCAGGAGCAGCTGAAGTCATCCAGCAAGAGCAGGAGGAGGAGAAGCAGCAGCAAAGGCAGCAGCAGCCAGAGCAGAGCGAGATGAGTTATACCTAAGCTGACCAACTGTGGACTAAGAAAAATCCGTACACATTTCATTTCACAGAGGTTGATTTCTAGGACTGTTTAGTATTTCTCTTGTTTACTATATTTTACTACAGGCAATGGAATTTTTAACAATGATTTTAGGGGTTGGCATAGTGTAGTTGGTAAATCGATTGGTTCGATTCCCAATCCCGCACACAAGGTAACAGTTTTTTCAAAAGAGATTTTCTACCACGAAAAAAGAGGCAAATGACCCTAATGTTAAACCTCTATAATCGAAATATTTTCTGGATTCAATGTAAGTTACGAAGCACAGAAATTATATGCCAGAGTTGCCTGTGTTAGTGTCCTGATCAGTTTCCTCCATGTACATTTGTTATTTAATTTGCAGTTATAATTTATGGAACCAAACTATATTTAGTTTACCATCTAAGTCTAGTTCGACCATTCCGAGACATCGTTTCGTTCTTCGCATTATGTTTTTAAAAAATCCAGAAAAAAATACCTTCTTTTTAACATTCTTCATGTTAATTTCACAACGAACTGAAATTTCTTGCCATGCAGGAAGGTTCTTTCAAATTATATGGGTTTCTGTAGAAAATTAGATATTCCGATCGAAATGAACTTACGAAATTATAACAGACTGTTGCTCAGCACATTGCACAGTGGTCCGAATCCAGAATTTAGGATGACAAAAACATTTGTGACTAAACTACCGGCTCTAGAGATTTCATGTCTTCGGAACAAATAATCTATGTCAATTGAGGCATCTTTTGAGGTGGGTGACATTAGGGTGGTCCTTATTGTTTGTACGACCTGAAAATTATTTTCGAAAAAAGAAGAGATAGAACAATAAAGTGTTCCGCAAAATTGTAGTACAACTTTTTTAAAGCAACTTTGCTGAGGACGTCATATTTGTAACTTTAATGGTTTTAATTTTACAGCTATTAAAATGTTGTGTGATAGGGTATCCCTAACAAAATCAGTTTTTTCGTTATAATTTTTTAAATAATTTTTTTCCGTAAAAAGCGTCTTCACGAAACTTTTAGAACTTATTGAGACGAATATTATTTATATAGACATGTTTGAGATAGCTCATTTAGTTCAAAAGTTATGTGCCTTTTTAGCAAAAAAACACAACCTTTTCAAATGTTGATATCTTAAAATGGAGGAAGTGAAATTAATTTATTCTTTTTGCATTCGAAAGATCACAATTGATAGTATGTTTTATGAAAAAATCTCAGAGGTCATTTTTGTTTAACTCATTTTATTTTAGTTTGAATATTGAGAATATTACTACTATTTGTAGCATTAAAAGTGCAACGGTCAGTGTAACCTAGCAACTATTTTGAAAATAAGATCAGATATTTAAACAAAATCTCAAATAAAACTGCCCAAGTGTGGCAAAGGGCCCACTGAGCTTTTATTTCTCATGTAGTCGTGTATCAATCCATCTGAATAGCGGAGAACGTAGTGTGATGTTTGGCTGGCCATCCTAGTCACACATATTTTAATTTACAGTATCAACTTTGTTAGCTATTTTCGGAAAATTTATGAATAAGAGAAACGAAAGATGTTAAAATTGAAAAATAGGTACGAAACGAAATATGTTAAAATCGAATGATAGGTATTCTAAAGTTAATCATTCGTAAACTTAGAACGGAAAGCTAGAGCTAGGTAGGATCATATGGGCATGATCGAAAGGAAATGTTAAGAATCGGTGGTCGATGACGACGTTTTGAGAAGGAAACACCAAAGTGGCGTGTTGGAAAGACGACAAATCGTTAAAGAAAAGATCGAGCCTTCGAATTAATGAGCCATTACCCAGTGGAGGCAATTCCAATGATGGCAACCATGATTGCATCACGGAGAAGTAATTGGTAAAAATGTTTTTCTTGCAACTGCCTTAAATATGTTCCCAACGATACGTCTCCCAACCTTTGAACGGAACGGATCGTTATATTTCACAGTGGTGTTCAGTGTGTAAATTTCAGTGAGTGAAGGTCATCCTTTGTTCGTTCGTTAGCTGCCGTTCTGCTGGTGCCGGCAGTAAATCCAGTACATTGTTTTCGCTGGTGCGGAACAATCGACGTTGTTTGCAGATAAGTTTTGCTTTATTTTTTTTTCCTCGCTTGCTTTCTTTCTTTTTCCCTACTTTTACTCTACCTTGTAATTAAATAATAAGACACATTCCCGTTTATATAACGCTCTGCCCTCGTGCTTAAATGGCCGAGGGCGAAATACCATCTGATGTAATCATGGAAGTCCCTGATCCCCCTAATACTTGCATTGCTCACCGTATAAAGCAATACCCAGATGGTTCCTCTGGGCCATGGGTGGTATATTTTCGGACCGGAGAGAAACCGGTTAATATATTAAAACTTTCTCGAGATCTGACTGCTAATTACCCGGCCGTAACTCAGATAACACGTGTTCGGGCAAACAAGATACGTGTTCTAGTGAATGATCTCGGCCAGGCAAACGCGATTGCTTGCTGTGAGCGCTTTACGCGGGAATTTAAAGCGTACGTGCCTTGTGTGGCCTGTGAAATCGATGGGGTAGTGTCCGAACCGGGTCTGAAATGCGAAAAACTGTTGGAGCACGGGGTTGGCTGCTTTAAGGACCCCTCACTTGAACAGATTAAGATCTTGGAATGCAAACAATTGTATACCGCAAACACCGAGGGAGGTAAGACTACCTACTCTCTATCAGGCTCGCTTCGGGTGACATTCGCCGGGTCCTCTCTTCCCAACTACATCCTCCTTGACAAGGTTCGCCTACCAGTTCGCCTGTTTGTCCCGCGGGTCATGAGCTGCAGCAATTGCAAGCAGTTGGGCCACACAGCCACATATTGTGGAAATAAGAAACGATGCGGAAAATGCGAAGGAGAGCATGAGGATGACTCTTGCGACAAAGAAACTGAAAAGTGTATTTGCTGCGGGGGTCCTTCACATGCTCTTTAATCATGCCCTGCGTACAAGCAGCGCGAGGATAAAATTAAGCGCTCCCTTAAGGAACGCTCAAGGCATTCTTATGCAGAAATGCTAAAGAATGCTTCGCCATCTGTCCTGTCCGAAAATCCCTATGCTGGTTTGGCTAACGTTGAGCAAGAATCTGACGACCCACGAGAGGGAACATCTTTGGTTAACCCAGGGGAATCCAGGAAGAGGAGAAATCCAGCCTCCCCTACATTGCCTCGTAAGGGTGCCAAGGTGTCGTCCACTCAGAGTGCGCCAACTACAATCAATAAATCCAACGGAAGTGATGCACAAAAGCCGAAGCAATTTGCTCCAGGACTTGGAAATATTAATTCTAACAAGGAGTACCCACCACTTCCAGGGACACCAAAAACCCCAAGTTTCCCCTTTTTTCAAACAGATACTCAGTCCAGTAGCGGACTAATGAAATTTTCTGACATAGTGGACTTAATTTTCACAGCTTTCAATGTTACTGATCCTCTTAAAAGCCTTCTGATACGTTTTCTCCCTATAGTGCAAACATTTTTGAAGCAGTTGACTACTAAATGGCCCCTCCTTGCAGCGATCGTATCCTTCGATGGCTAAGTCATCGAACGAGGTCACCGATTCGATCACTGTTCTACAGTGGAACAGCAGAAGTATCCTCCCGAAAATCGATTCCTTTAAATTTTTACTAAATAGTTTAAAATGTGATGCTTTCGCATTATGTGAAACTTGGTTAACTTCCGATATAAATCTCAACTTCCACGACTTTAATATAATTCGTCTGGATCGAGAAAACCCTTATGGAGGAGTACTTTTTGGGATCAAAAAGTGCTATTCTTTCAACCGAATTAACCTCCCTTCGACACCAGGCATTGAAATTGTCGCTTGTCAAGTTTTAATCAAAGGTAAAGACCTTTGCATTGCTTCCATCTACATTCCTCCCAGAGCCTCGGTAGGGCACCGAACGCTTTGTAATATCACGGAATCCTTACCGGCACCGCGGCTAGTTCTGGGAGACTTTAACTCGCACGGTACGGTATGGGGCTGTCTTTATGATGATAATAGATCAACATTAATCCAAGATCTTTGCGATAATTTCAACATGACCATCTTAAACACGGGAGAAATGACGCGGATTCCTACACCACCAGCACGCGCAAGCGCGTCGGATTTGTCGCTTTGCTCGACATCGCTACAGTTAGATTGCATGTGGAAGGTGATCCCTGATCCCCACGGTAGCGATCATTTGCCTATCGTGATTTCAATTGCTAACGGTTCAAGACCATCGGAAACAATCAATGTATCGTATGACCTCACACGGAACATTGATTGGAAGAGTTACGCGACCGCGATATCCGTTAAAATCGAATCCACTTAAGAACTTCCTCCGGAGGAAGAGTACAGGTTTTTGGCTGGCTTGATTCTCGACAGTGCGAATCAAGCTCAGACTAAACCAGTACCCAGCGCGAATACCCATGGACGGTCTCCCACCCTGTGGTGGGATAAAGAGTGCTCAGAGCTGTACGCGGAAAAGTCCACTGCATATAAGGCCTTCCGGGAAGACGGGTTACCCGCTAGCTATCTACAGTACGCGTCGTTAGAAAGGCGAATGAAAAGTCTAATGAAAGCCAAAAAACGCAGTTATTGGCGCCGGTTCGTCGACGGGTTAACGAGAGAAACAGCGATGAGCACTCTTTGGGGTACGGCTCGACGTATGCGTAACCGTAATAGTACCAACGAGAACGTGGAATATTCAAACCGTTGGATATTCGCTTTCGCCAGGAAGATCTGTCCGGACTCTGTCCCGGTACAGAAAACGTGCCGCGCCGCGTCTCCTCACGATACCGCGAACGAAACACCGTTTTCGATGGTGGAGTTCTCACTTGCTCTCTTATCGCGCAACAATAACGCCCCAGGGTTAGACAGAATTAAATTCAACTTGCTGAAGAATCTGCCTGACACTGCAAAAAGGCGCTTGTTGAATTTATTTAACAAGTTTCTTGAGGGTAACATTGTCCCTTATGAATGGAGGCAAGCGAAGGTCATCGCCATCCAAAAACCAGGAAAACCAGCCTCCGACCACAACTCGTATCGGCCGATTGCAATGCTGTCCTGTATTAGGAAGTTGTTCGAGAAAATGATCATGTTTCGCCTCGACAATTGGGTTGAAGCAAATGGCTTACTGTCAGATACACAATTTGGCTTCCGCAAAGGCAAAGGGACGAACGATTGCCTTGCGTTGCTTTCTACAGAAATCCAAATGGCCTATGCTAACAAAGAGCAGATGGCATCAGTCTTCTTGGATATTAAGGGGGCTTTTGACTCAGTTTCTATCAACATTCTGTCAGAGAAGCTGCACCAGCATGGTCTTTCACCAATTTTAAATAACTTTTTGCTAAACCTGTTGTCTGAAAAGCACATGCACTTTTCGCATGGCGATTTAACAACATCGCGATTTAGCTACATGGGTCTTCCCCAGGGCTCATGTCTAAGTCCCCTGTTCTACAATTTTTACGTGAATGACATTGACGATTGTCTTGCCAATTCATGCACGCTAAGGCAACTTGCAGACGACGGGGTGGTCTCTGTTACAGGGCCCAAAGCTGCCGACTTGCAAGGACCATTACAAAATACCTTGGACAATTTGTCTGCTTGGGCTCTTCAGCTGGGTATTGAGTTCTCCACGGAGAAAACTGAGTTGGTTGTTTTTTCTAGGAAGCGTGAGCCGGCGCAACTCCAGCTTTTATTAATGGGTGCAACGATCAACCAGGTTTTCACATTTAAATATCTCGGGGTCTGGTTCGACTCTAAAGGTACCTGGGGATGTCACATTAGGTATCTGAAACAGAAATGCCAACAAAGGATCAATTTTCTCCGAACAATAACTGGAACATGGTGGGGTGCTCACCCAGGAGACCTGATCAGGTTATACCAAACAACGATATTGTCGGTGATGGAGTACGGGTGTTTCTGTTTCCGCTCCGCTGCGAACATACACTTCATCAAACTGGAGAGAATCCAGTATCGTTGCTTGCGCATTGCCTTGGGTTGCATGCACTCGACCCATACGATGAGTCTCGAAGTGCTGGCGGGCGTTCTTCCGCTAAAAAATCGATTTTGGGAACTCTCATATCGATTGCTCATCCGATGCGACATTATGAACCCGTTGGTGATTGAAAACTTCGAGAGGCTCGTCGAGCTTAATTCTCAAACCCGATTTATGGCCTTGTACTTCGACTACATGGCACAGAGCATTAATCCTTCTTCATATACTCCCAACCGTGTCCATTTCCTAGATACTTCTGATTCTACTGTATTCTTCGACACATCCATGAAGGAAGAGATTCGTGGAATCCCGGACTATATACGCCCGCAGGTGATCCCTAATATATTTTATAATAAATTCCGAGAAGTCGACTGCGCCAAAATGTTTTACACTGACGGATCAAATCTCGATGGGTCCACTGGCTTCGGTATCTTCGACAATACTATCACCGCTTCATTCAAGCTCAATGATCCCGCTTCAGTTTACGTCGCAGAGTTAGCGCAGTACACCCTTGGGATCATCGACACTCTGCCCACAGATCACTACTTCATCGTTTCGGACAGCCTCAGCTCTATCGAGGCTCTTCGTGCGGTGAAACCTAAAAAGCAATTCCCGTATTTTCTGGGGAAGATACAGAAGTCCTTGTGTACGTTATCTGAAAAATCTTATCAGATTACCTTTGTTTGGGTCCCCTCTCATTGTTCTATCCCGGGCAATGAAAAGGCCGACTCATTAGCAAAGGTGGGCGCATTAAATGGTGACATATACGAAAGACCAATCTGCTTCAACGAATTTTTTAGTATTTGTCGTCAGAGGACGCTCAACAGTTGGCAAACCTCGTGGAGCAATGGGGAACTTGGACGATGGCTACATTCGATTATCCCAAAGGTATCAACGAAGCCTTGGTTCGGGGGGATGGATGTGGGTCGGGATTTTATTCGTGTAATGTCCCGACTTATGTCCAATCACTACACCATGGATGCGCATTTGCAGCGTATTGGGCTTGCGGAGAGTAGTCTGTGCGCTTGTGACGAGGGATATCACGACATCGAACACGTTGTCTGGGTATGCGCCGGGTATTGTGACGCCAGGTCTCAGTTAAAGGAATCCCTTCGGGCCCGAGGTAGACCACCCAATGTACCAGTCCGAGATATGCTGGCAACTCGTGATTTCCCCTATATGTCCCTTATTTATACCTTCATAAAAACGATAAATATCCCAATTTAGCCCCTCTCTTTTATTTCTCGTTTTTAGAGTTTCCTCCTGCCTTGTGGAACCGATCAGCTCCAGAGTGCCACTATGTAACCGCCGTCGCCCTTACCACTACGCCTGCATAGAGGGAAACTGAAGCGAGAGCGACTCGAGGTCCGATGACTTTTGAAGGATTCCCCGCGGGTCCGAAGAATACCATCCGCCAATCCGATACTCGACGACTTACCAGACTGAGGCGCAAATTTGTTTTGGTGATCCCCCTCACCCCATTCGAGCGAAAGTTGCAAGTTTTGCTCTTCTTTCCCTGTCTCTCCCCTTTCCTTGATACAACTGCTGCTACACTGATGCGGAAATAAGCCACCCTCTGAATATCTTGACCAAGCATAAGTTTTAGTTAAAAAATTCAAATTAGTATTCTGTATTCCTAGTTTTAAGATAGCTATAATTTTTACTCTTTATTGAAACTCTTGTCCTCCATCTTGTAAATAGAATTGAATCCCTAGTTTTAAGATTTCTGTGAAATTTCTTATAACTATTTGTTCCCCCTTTTGTGTACTAAATTATATTGTTAGTTTTAAGATAACCGTAAAATATTTCGTAAAATACTATTACTCCCCCTCTTGTATATCAAAGTGAATCCCATGTTTTAAATTTTTTCATAAAAAAATCTTTTGGCCCTCTCTTGTATATTGAATCTTATTTCTAGTCTTAAGATAGCTGTAAACTTTCTTTTCCTTTGTAAAAAAAATATTTCAACATTGTAACTTCCTAGTTTTAAGATATCCAAAATGTAAAAACAAAAGTATTTGGCACCGCCAAGCTAACGCATTTGTGCCTATCAAATAAACGAAATGAATAAAAAAAAATATGTTCCCAAATTTCATACTAACTGGCAGACAAAAACACAATTTTATTACAGAATACGATTCTCATAGATATTTTAAATTTTGTTATCTTTCTTTCTATTTCGAGAGTTTTCCTACTGGAGCTGTAGAGCTGAGTTCACGGAAGGGCTCCTTATCAGAATCACTCATCACTGCTTCAGTCCAATTGCAGCAGGCCGTGATTCCGATTGTGATGTCGACTGTACGGTTCAGTTGTGCAGTGGAATGAACTTGACGATCGCGTTGGAATGAGCGTGTATTTGTGTGCGCTTGAGACCGCGTTAATCGGATTAGAAGTGCTGTAGGGGTTACTAAATCATAGGGGTCGTTTTTGTGATTATGAAATCTTGGGCGTAGTTGTACATGGATGATCGCGATTCGGCTTTGTGTACCTCACGCAGGGCTCGAGCGTTTGGATGTTACTGTGTGCGATTGCGTGGGCGTTTGTTTGTCGCGTAGATGTTTGTGTGTCGCGTGTGCTAGCGTGTCACTTCGCATGCTTAAATTCGATTTTAAAACCGGGTGTCCATTTGCATATTTGCGTGTGTTCTTGGATGATCGCACGGACTGTTAATATAATACTTAATTTTCAGTTTATGGTTCAGATGCTAGAAGAGAGTGAGTTCTCTATCACTATCAACTCTATCACTAGAGTTCCCTGTCATGTCGCCATGGAACGTATTGTCTAGTAGATATTAGCGTCATATTTCTGATTAGTCCAGCTGAGGGCGTGGACCTAGGCGGCTAGGGCCGAGAGGAATAATTTCCGGACATAACCAATTCATGATCGCGCGAACACAAGCGTATGCAAGCTCATTCTTCAGACCGCGTTTGTAAATTTATAAGTGCTAGAACGTTCACTTAATCACCAGAGTGTTATCCTGTTTGCTAGATCGTAAGCGTAGGTATGCGTGGATGATCGCGAAGGACTCAAGCGTTTGTATGTGAACGTGTTTGTCGCGTGTGCTAGCGTGTATGTAACTTCTCGTGCATAAATTCGGTTTTATAACCGTGTGACTAGTCGCATATTTGCGTGTATTCTTGAACGATCGCGCGCGGATTCTGAATCTGATATTTAATTTGCAATGTATGCTTCATATCCTAGAAGAGAGTGAGTTCTCCCATATTACTAGAGTTTCCGGTTATGGCCAAAGAGGCATCCACGTAATATAAAATCACCCCAAAAATTGAAATAGAAGTACCAAATCTCATCACAACTTACAGAAGTAAATATGAACGGTTTTTGATACAAACGAACCTGATATATAACACAATTCCTATTATGCCGCTATTCTATTATGTATCGCTGAGGTTTCTATTTTTGGGTTTGGGTTAAAATGATTTTAACCCGGCCGAAACCTGTTTTTTTCGATTGATCGACTACAGAATGTTTGTTTAGCGTTTTTTTTTTAAGAATCTTGTATTTAGATTTGAGCGACCGAAAATTAAAGTCGCAAGGATAGAACATGCTTGTAAAACCCACTTCAACTATCTTAAAATGTAAAATCGAATATTTAACATTCTAATATATTTAAAGCGGGTTTTATGAAGCATGTTCTGTTCTTACGACATTTATTTTCGGTCACTCATTTAGTCCGCAACCAAAAATTTCTGCGCATTTTTTATAATACATCGAATAATAGTCATAGTTACCCTAATAAAAAGCAGAACAATCATGTGATGCCTTAGCCACTTTTATCCTGCTTGTTACTCATTTTAGAAGTTGTTTCACTTTTATCGAAGTTAGATAATTTTTCACCCAAAATTTACTAAAATTTTACCCAAAATTTACTAAAAATTTACCCAAAATTTACTAAATACTTCATTCGGTGAAAAGTAAAAATGAGTAATATGCACAAAAACATCGCACCGCAATCAGAACTCTCACAAATTGCAATCGGAATTCTTTCGGCTGGTGGTTGATACGCAGCAAAAAACGCAATCGACTTAGCTCAGCTTGTGTTGGAAAGCTATTTAAATACAAAATTGGTAAATAAATGTTGGATCAGCGATCAGACAATGATTATATCGAGAAAGACTTATCAAAATTTTCAGATTCAAACCAATCGTAATGACAATAATGCTCATAAATAAAAAAAATACATTAATTTTCTATTATTAAAACATCAAAAACTCAAAAAACCTAAACTTCCCATGAAAAAAACCGTTTTAACCGGGAAAGAAACCTTGGTTTTTTCCCCCCGAAAATTATAAAAACCCGATTTGGTACATCACTGTACGCCATAATTTTATAAACGCACAACATTACACTACGTTCACACTACGAGTTAAAGCGTATTTTAACACTATCTATGACATCTATGACATTTTTCTTGTTGCTAATTATAATAACGTATTTTAACTCTGTAGTGTGAACATAGTATTAAAGTCAAAAAAGCGCTTCTTTGCACAAGAAGAAATTGATTACGGAATATAAAAGTGAGTGTACACGCATTTAGCACTTATACTCATCATGTTCCTTGTGTGTATCAAGCTATCCAATCAGTTTATCTGGCTGAAAATCTAACGTAAATATAAATACTCTATTATACTTAACAGTCTCGTTTCTGTATCTAATGTTCTTCGAGTATGATTAAATTTTTGGTTCAACCTTTCAAATGAAATTAAAGGAAAATTTTAGAGAGTTCCAGAATCCACTGCATATTTTAATTGTATTATATCTCAGAACTACAGAATACAATCGAACTGCAGTGGTAATAATTTGGTTCCGAAAAAGATTAAAAATAGAAATTGTATAATTCGGATCATATTGAGATACCTTCATAGGAGGCAAATTGAGTTGAACCAAATGTGTACATCGAGCACTATATTTTTCATAACGGAAATTAATCGGGTAAATTGCGTTTCGACTTAGATAGAACGACTTGGCGGCTGCTAGACACTGATTTTCAAAATACCACCCAACTTGGGAGGACGACTTAAACAACTAGTCGAGGCGGATAGTGAGACACATAAAAGTTAATTTTTTTCTTTTATGTTAGAAAAAATCGCAAAGTTTGCTTAGTTCCACAGCTTATGAGAAAATTTACAAAAATCAAGTTTTTAGCACTCTTCTTGTTCACCGGTTTCCATTTGCTAACAAAAATTGCATTTGTGGAAGATTTTTTGTTGTCTCGGGAGTACTTCCACTTCCGATAATGTTGGAAATTCCGTACAAATTCCGGACAAATCCGTACAAGTATTTTTTTCCGGACACACGACCAAAAATCCACACTGTCCTCCCAAATTCCGTACGGTTGGTCAGCTTAGTTATACCCCACATACGCCAGAAGTAGTGGCAGCGAAGTGCTCGGTGGAGGAGCTCCACAAGTTTGTAAACGCGAGAAGCAAGCTCCACAAGGTCACTAAGGAGATGGTCATCAGAATCAGAAAGGCGCTACTGTCTGCCGTGAAGGTGTATGAAACGGCAACGCGGTGGGCGGATGTAGCTGAGCGAGCATTGGCGTCGGCTAAGGCTACTATCTTCCTAGCCCCTCCGAAACAGGGTAAGGAGAAGCAGATTGGAAAGGAGAACACGCCAGTTCCTGTGACTCCAAAGAGGACAATATACTCGCCAAAAGACGAAAGACCAGGCGGGCCAAAGAGACAGACGCTCGAGGATGCTGTTGTTTCCGACGGAAAGGACGCAACCTGACAGGAAGAAAGCTGGAGTATTGTTGCAGGTCGGAGAAGGAGAAAAACGAGAAACAGCAAAAAAAAGAAGGATGGGCGAAAAGGGGAGCAGAAGAGTAAAGGAAAACCCTCGGCGCCAAAACAGGAAGCCGTGCTCGTCAAAGCCAATGACGCGACGACGTATGCAGCGCTGCTCAAGAAGGTCAGAGAGGACCCGGAGCTGATGGATTTGGGGGAAAACGTGGCAAGAGTCAGAAGTACCCAAAAAGGTGAGATGCTACTCGAGCTGAAGAAGAATTCCATGACTTGCAACTCGACCTTGCAGGAGACTATTATCAAATCAATGAGTGAAAAGGCAGAAGCTAAAGCCTCAGGCCCGGAGATGGTGAATGTGTGCAAGGATCTTGATGAAATCACGACGGAAGACGAGCTGAGAGGTGCACTGAAGTAGCAGGTACCCTGAGCGGGGGCCCATGATGATCCGGTTAAGGAAGGGATACGGAGGAACTCAGACAGCGATGTTTCGTTTACCGGTAACCGCTGCAGACAAGGCAATGAAGGGCAAAGTTACGGTTGAATGGTCGAGATGCCTACTGAGAGCCGCCCCAAGAGTAAGTAAACAAGCGGAGAAATCCTTCAAGTGTTTGGGCTTTGGACATTTAGCAGGGGCTTGCAAAGTTCCGGATAGATCCGGGATATGCTGGAAAAGCGGGGAAACGGGACATCTTGCGAGAGACTGTACGCAGAGACCTAATTCTTGCTTTGCACTCCAGCGAACGGAAACGACCATCAGATGGGTGGCTTTAAATGCCCTGCCTACGAGAAGGCGACTGCTGGCCAACGGTAATAAAGATAACCCAGATAAATCTGAATCACTGTCACACCGCACAGCAACTGTTGTGGCAGTCTACGACAGAAACCATGTGCTTTGATCGTAGAGCCATATCAAGTCCCCCATGATAACGTTAACTGGGTGGTGGATAGATCGGGAACAGCTGTGATACAAGTTATGGGCAGATTCCCCATTCAAGAAGTGGTAGAACGCTTATACGAGGGCTTCGTGATCGCCAAAATCAACGACGTTTTCGTATGTAGCAATTAAGCTCCTCCAAGGTGGATAGCAGTTCAGCCTAATGCTGGAGCAGTTAACCGAGCAGTTGATCGGTCGGAAGCCGGTAGTTATCGGTGGTGACTTTAACGCCTGGGTTGTGGAGTGGGGCAGTAGAGTAACCAACACAAGAGGGTGTATCCTGTTGGAAGCTCTAGCGAAGTTAGACGTACGATTGTGCAATGAAGGTTCTATTAGCACATTTCGGAGAGAGAGAGCCGATAGTCTATCATCGCCGTCACATTCTGTAGTACTTCATTGACGGCAAATATGGATTGGAGAGTATGCGAAGTGTATACGTACAGGAGCGGATCCAGAAAAAAATTTCGGGAGGGGTCCAAAATTTTGAACATTGTACAATACGTTATGCGTTAAAACCTCATTTAATGAAAATCAGTTTTGGTGGTCAAATTTGGTTTGAAATGATTTTAAGTTTAAAACCAATATAAAATTGAAATTAATTCAAAATTTCTCAACAAGTTGAAAATTTTCGGAAGGGATCCGGACCCCCAGGACCCTCCCCCTGGATCCGCCACTGTATACGTATAGTGACCACCAGGTGTTTCGCAACCGTATCGGTCAACGGAACCCTGCTGCAGTATGGAGAAGGAAGACCGGTGAACGAAAGTGGAAAATCTCTCCGTTGAGGCACTTCGGCTGTAGGGCGGAACCGAGAACTTGGATTATGGCGGCTTGTGACGCCACAATGCCGCGAAAACAAGGGCCACGCAACATACGGCGTCCGGCTTACTGGTGGAGCAAGACGCTTGGTACGCTACGCGCTGCTTGTCTCAGAGCCAGAAGGTTGGCTCTGAGAGCAATATCGGAGCCAGACAGAGAAGAGTGCAAGGCAGCGTTTCGAGAAGCTAGGGCCGGTTTAAAACTGGATATCAGACTTGGCAAGTCACATTGCTGTGCCGAGAAGTAGACGCCAATCCCTGGGGCAACGCGTACCGAGTCGTGATGGCGAAAATGAAAGACTAGGAGACCCTAATTGAAATGTGCCGGAGTAAGCTGAAGATAATGGTCAAGGCTCTTTTCCCGAAGCACGATCCAACTTTTTAGCCACCAACACATTACGGCGAAGAAGAAGGAGCAAACACGAATGATCGGCAACTGATTAACGGCAAGCTCGCAGAAGCATCGAAGCGCCTGAAATCAAAGAAAGCCCTCGGTACGGATCGAATAGCAAACGTGGGGCTGAAAGCTGCGATCCTGGAATATCTGGACATGTTCGGGATAGTGCTGCAGAAGTGCTTAAATGGAGGCAACTTCCCCGAAATGTGGAAGGTCAAGAAGTTGGTGTTGCTACCGAAGCCAGGGGAGCCATCTGGCGATCCGGCCTCGTATAGTCCCATATGAAAGCTCCTGGAAAGGATAACCCTCAACAGGTTGACGAAATTCACGGAAGGTGAGCGCGGACTGTCCAAGATGCAATTCGGGTTCCGCAAAGGAGCATCGACAGTGGATGCAATTCGAACAGTAATCGAGAGTGCTGAGAAGGCGAAGCCTTCGCTGCAGCGCTGCACAGAATGAGGGTTCCCGACTACCTATGCCAGATCCTGAAGAGCTACTTCCAGAGCAGTGCTGTTGTACGATACGAGCGAAGGGCAGAAGTCAATGCGAGACACAGTGGGCTCCATTTTCGGTACAACTCTTTGAAATGGGATGTACGATGGGGTCAGATGCAGATCGACGTCGGAGGGAATGTGATTGCATCGAAGCGTGCACTGAAGCAATTGCGAGTGATAATCGACGACCGGTTGAGCTTCAACAACCACGTCGGCTACGCCTGTGAAAAGTCGGTGAAGGCAAGGAACGCAATAGCGAGAATCATGCCAAACGTCGGCGACCCGAGAAACAGCACGAGACGTCTTCTATTTACTGTTTCTTCATCGATACTCCGTAATGGGGTTCCTGCCTGGGGTATTGCAATAAAAACCAAGCGGAACCGTGAAAAGATGAACAGTACATTCCGGATGATGGCTGTACGAGTCGCGATTGTTTACAGAACAAAATCGTCGGAGGCAGTATGCGTTATCACCGGGATGATCCCTATCTGCATCACACTGGCTGAGGACTTGGAATGTTACCAGCGGAGAAATTCATGTAATGCAAGGAGGCTAGTCCGAGCGGACTTGTTGGATCAATGGCAGCAGGAGTGGGACAACTCGGAGAAATGAAGTTGAACCCACCGACTCATCCCAAATGGGTCGGCCTGGGTGCATAGGAATCATGGAGAGTTAACTTATATTTGACGCAGTTTCTGTCCGGGCACGGATGCTTCCGGAAATACTTGCATCTGTTTGGACATGCTTCGTCACCATTTTGCCAGGAGTGTGCGAACGTGCAAGAGACACCGGAACACATAGTCTTCGAATGCCCTAGGTTCGAAGAAGTTCGTAGGGGTGTGCCTGATGTAACAGTTGACAATATCGTCGAAGAGATGTGCCATGACGAGCAAACCTGAGACGCTGTCAACAGAGTGGTTACGAGTATATTCTCCGAGCTGCAGAGGAGCTGGCGAATGGACCAATAAAGTAGGGCCATTGAATAGAAAGTCGCTGTGAAGTCACAAATCGGGTTGCGAGAGAAATTCTTCCACCGCTGAACTCTCCGACGGTGTAGACTAGGTCTACCGCCGGGGACCAGTTTAGTAGTACGCGACGTAGCACCGGGTTTGGGTCGTCGGGGCGTCAGTGAACCGAACGTCAGGCTTCACCGGAATCTTCCTCGACACCCTACCGGGTAGCTCGTGGGTAGGCTAGATCCGCCGGGGATTAGATCGAGTAGACCGCGTCGTACAGTTAGCAATGGGTCATTGGGGTGCCAGTGAACCGGAAGCTATACTCCACCCAGAATGGATGGAACTTAGCACCTACTGGCTGGCACGTTTAGTAGGCTAGATCCACCGCCGAGGACTATATCGAGTAAATTGGGACGAAGCGGAGAGCTCAATGGCTCACGGAAACGATCGTCGATATCGAGAGAAATATACCGCTCGGTTTCGGGAGAACCTCTCTCGCCGGGGAAGTCTCCGCCGAAGTAGGCTTGATACATTGTCGGGGACTAGAGCGAGTAGTTCGCAAACAAGTAAGGGCGGGAGCTGAATGGCTTATCGGGGAAGTAGATCAAAATGGAAAGAGAGGGGAACCAAAGGGTTTAAATGAGTTGCGGTGCTGAATGGCACCGGACAGGGAGCCAAAGGGCTTAAGAAGTTGTTTCACCGCTGGGGACTAGACTAAGTAGACCTTGTCACGGTTTACTTAGTCTAGTTCCCGGCGATACCACAAGTCGCAGGTCGTCGGGGCACCAGCGAACCGGACGCCTTGCTCCACCGGCATCGCCTAACTGACCTCGACACCTGGGTGGTTGGTTCGGTTTCGAGAGAATTTCTCTCGCCGGGGAATTCTCCGTCGGAGTGGGTAGGTTCATCGTCGCCTAAGCCGAGTAGTTCGCGAACAAGTCGGAAGTTCAACGAGTAAGTGGTGCTGAATAGTACGAGAAGGGAGTTGTAGTGTTGAATGGCACAATCAATCCTAGTCGTGGTGTTGAATGGCGCAAGGGAGCCGAAGGGATCGGTTAATTAGACAATCTGAAGTTACCGCCCAGATTGTCTTCGTAGGGGAAGAGCACTAAGTCTCGACCCACAGCTAGCTATCCGACTGCTATGGTCTGTGGGGATAGTGGTGAACTGTTGGTGTGTCGAGGAGTAGTGCTGTAGCTGAAGAAACTAAATTCTAAACAGTTTAGATAGAGTGGGTGCTATGCATATAAAACCTCTCCTCGAAGTAATTCGGTAAGGTAGTGCCGGGGAATAATCGGCTTCCAGGCAAGAGCAGTGGTTTTTAGCGGGTCGGATGATGGCAAGCCCAAACCCCCCAAGCCCAAAAGCTTGAGAGGGTGAGCGAATTCTATACGTTTCTTCTATAAGAAATGCAAAGATGACACTAGATTTCGACGTTTCATAGTATTCTAAGACATTTGGCATCAAAAATTCTAATTCGAAATTTTGAAGGGTCCCCCTTGGTGTTTCTTGCGTGTAAAATTATTTGGATTATTTAGCCGTTTTGCGCGACCCCTTAATTATGTCTGATTGAGTTCAAATTTGGTATGGAAACTTTCTTCGAGGTGTGCCCGGTTTGTAAAATTCGATGGTCACTTACATGCCATTGACGCCGCAATCATCATCTAGTGAAATTAATGCGAAGCAATGCCACACTAATGTCCGTTTGGTCAGTTCCATGGAAATCCTTTGTTTAAAATTAACGACTCTAACAGATTTCGTGTAACCGGGATGATCCTAACATGGAGCCATCAGTAGCTGTGTGCCAATTCTGCTCTACCATATATATTAAAATAGCATTCCAAGCATACCGGACTAAATGCACGATTTAATTTAGACTAGCCATATTGCTCGTAAAATTCTCATTTCGTTGATGGCATCCTTTTGAATGGACGACGATGGTAACAGCTGGTGTCGTTCGCATGGAATGATAAATAGTTCCATTTTTGTTATGGGAGCGAAGTTTGACCTATGTCACCTTCGGTAGCTGCCGGATTGGAGAGGGGGGGCAAGAAGCGACGAAAATGGACAGTTTCACTCCTATTTCGTTCAATTGTAGGGTGAAAGTGATAGTGGTCTGTTATGAAGTTCGTATTCTGGGTGTTAAAGGTCGTCCAGGCCTGTCCATTCCAGTACAGAATTATTTTCATTTCGTAAATAAAATTAATTTCGTTAGATTCACTAGTTTGCTGTAGAAATAAGTTGTTTCGAGATATTGGTTGAGAAAACTGTGTAACGACTAGACGTATCAGTAGACGAAAGGAAACTTCTGCAAGCGCTCGACATTCTCAGTTTACTCAATATCCGTATTATTTCCGACAGTCAAACGATCGTATGCTAGGTGTGTATTCTATAGGAACATGATACGGTCTATTCATTGGGAAAATAGTAGCTCAATCATGGCATCGAATCATCGTTCATACCAGCACAAGTTCTTTGATTATCACGAAACTCCTGTAACGAGAATCCGGGAAACTATTATTTGTATTTATGTTATGTGTATCATTTGCATATCGATGGTTGGCTCAACTCGGAGTCAAATTTCCGATATTATCGAATGAGCGTTCAAAGTTTCGCGTTCGCCGCGACCCGGAGCTGGTTCCAGTGGAGCATTCAATCCACAAGTTCCTACCCCTTTACATGAATTCCTGGAACCAGCTAACAACGAACGGTCGGGTGTACACACTGTTCAGCTTTGGGGTGGCAAAGCGATACACGAGAATACCAGTATTCTGTTACGATAATGGCGAAACCTCGCTCTCCTCACAGACGGCAGCGGTACAAGTTTGCACTTTCCGATGGTGGACGGGTTACAGCTCACCGTACTGGCCATAGTCGCAGTCGCCGTCGTCGTCGTCATCCTCGCTGATGATGCAGTGAAATTGCACTGGCAATAGTTGCAGCTAGCTGAATTATAGATGAAGTCATAAATTATAATTTTATATACACCGGCAGTAGCATGATGGCGGCACCACACGGCCCAGTGGCAGTAGTTTGTCGTACGCTTTCGCTTGTTGTTGGGTGTGACTTGCCTGAGTACACGTGGGTCCGCATGCCTGACTGAAGGATGGAAGCAGAGGGCGGAGGTGGTACAAGAGTAATATAAATAATGAAATATTACATCAATTTATTGATTTTGATATCATTTCTGTTTTGATGCTCTATATAGCAATAAGATTTTTACGTCGACATCACGACTTCGGATAGCAAACTTTATATTATCAGATTTTATTATTTTTGGGTGTGCCATTTCGTTCTTCCATTTCGTGTTGATTTCAGCTGGATTGATATATTTCGAGGATCGGCTGAAAGCTTCAACGTTTTTTATTTCTTCATATACGCCGCATTAGATTTTATAGAACTTGATTGGATACTGATTTATTCAAAAATTACAAAAATGCCCATTTTGGCATAAAACAGCTAACTTACCAAATTTACAGTGCGTGTTGAGTGTATCTTATTTTTCCAAAAACACGCAAAACTTTTATTTTTATCTATTTTTTCCGCATGCACTAAAAAGAAACCTGGTCTTCATCTAATGTTGATTCATCGGAAGAACCAGAGTGAATTATCGACTGCCTCCGTGCATAAAACGATTCGCACGAGCGCTTTCTCTCCCATAATCCACATATTGTGCGGTATCATCTTAGTTGGAGGAAGCCCGTAGAATGTAGAGAGCTTTGGTAAAATTGCAATACAGTGAAGACCAGCTTTTATCAGCACTTTTGGTTAAGCTAAGGTTGACAAAACGGAGACATAGACAAAATTGGGGCGTAGTTTTTTTTCTTTCTAATAAACCGAAGCTGTTAAAATATTCCTAGACTAGTCTAGACATAACCTCATAACCCTCTCTGATTATTCAGTATAAATTAGCTCATCAAAAGGATTTTCATATGAGGCTGACAAAATCCGATCAAAAAGCTGATAAAATCGGGACAGGTAAAATCAGGTCTTTCCTGTAGTACAGGATTTTCAAGGAATTATTTTTTTACTCAATTCTGTTGAACCAGAACCAATCAGGTGATATCGATCAGAATTCCTTGGTGGTGCGAGCCGAAGGATGTCGACTTCTTCTCGAGCTAGTACTGGGCAAAAATACAAGCACTGTGGACCGCTGAGAGGTAAATTGTGTTGAGTATTTCCGTAGGTTTGGACTTTTAAGAGGAGGTCCAGATTTGTGTTAAGCCAATGCATAGTGGTCCAGAATGCGAATTTAGCGGGAATTTTAACTTTTTGCTAAAATTAAATGACTTAGCCTTACCACATGTTCGGCAAAGTTGTTGTACTTTGCAAGGCCCTTGCTTTTGTTTAAACCGATACTAGGGTGGTTCTAAATTTAGCAATATTTAAAATATAACTTTTTAACGCTTTGAGATAGAGCTTTACTGTCGTCGATGTAGTCGTAGAGCAACACATTTTACACAAATTTGCTGAAGACATGCAAGCCTTAGCCTTTATATTTTCCATTGCACGAGAAATTAAAAGTGTAAGCTTTAGGGTGTTCCTTAAAAAAACGATTTTATTTCTATAACTTTTGAAGTTTTTATTTTACGCTAAATTACCCTTTGGACAACTTGAAGATTATTTTAGGGCGCCTAATTTGCTTTAAAACACCAACTACTTAACTTTTTTCGTTTTAAAGTTATAATAACTTTTATATAAAAAAATTACTTTTTCAAATAGAATTATCTCCGATTCGGGCACTGAACATTGAATACTGTTACTTTCATATGAAATACCATGCTTTGTAGTATAGATCACCAAAAAATGGCAAACGCGATTTTTTTTATATCTTGCAATATTTACTCAAAAAATAGTTTATTTTTAGTAAAAAGTATATATAACTTTCTAACGAGCAAAGCTAGAGGCTCAATATATTAAGACAAATTGCTCTCCCTCAAAATATCTGAAAGTATTTCTAAAGTGATCTTAATGAAAAATTAAAACTGCAAAAGTTATACAAAGAAAACCATTTTTTAAGAAACACCATAAATTTTTTTGATAAACTTCTTGTAAAATGAAAAGTTCACGACATAGAGTTTCAGTGTCTTCGACAAAGTTTTTTAAAATTTCATTTTCTTCAATTTTCTGGAAGACAGCGTAACTCTATCTCGAACCATTAAAAAGTTAATTTTCTGATTTTTTTAAAAAAATAGCACCACCCTACTCACTATCTTAAATAATAGAAAAGTATTGTAAAGTGCAATATTTTATCATGAAAACGAAACTACATTTTTCATATTGTTCACCGTGAAAGTAATTTAAACATATTACAAATAGTCAGTTCATGAAAAATCAAATTTTTAATGTAACTTTTTCAGTTTTCATTTGTTTCCAACCTATCCTTCATATGATTTTCAGAGTTTGTGAAGACAAACGTTGTCTTCTAATACATCAAAACTCTAGCTTTTATTGTTCAGAAGATATAAGCACATAATATTTCAAAAATAGATTTTTTTAAATTCAATTTTATGAAATTTAAAAAAATATCGTGTTAGCCTTTTTTTGCTCAATTATAACTCTAATCATGACCTTATTTATAGTTCAAAAAGAATTATCTTTTATTTGCCCCAAATGAGTGATATTGTTATTCCAAATGAGTGATATTGTTATTCCAAAGAACCCCATTTTTGGCGAAAAAGTGCTCATAACTTTTCAACGGAAATAGCTAGATATATGGTGCTATAAAACAAATTATTCGCCTTGAAACAATATTAAAGTTGTCCCAAGACTACACGAAAAAAATCCGTTCAAAAATTCATGAGGTCACGATTTCGTGTACTGAACGATTTACGAAAACCGTGACCAAGTTCTTGAAATTATGAATAATAAACCTCGTATTCATGAAACTATTTGTGATTTCTAAAAACCAGTTCGCCCTGAATATATACATGGCGTTATATTAGAATGGTTGGTTGGGCTACTGCTGTTGTTCCATGGACATATTTAGTTTTTGTTGTGATTCTTGTTCATGATTTGGGATTGCACAGTCGACAGACAAACGTTGTTCATGATTTCATGAGCTTATTTACGATACTTGTGAATTCTCATGACGTTAGCGGGATAAAAGTTCATGATTTCAAGATCATAGTCGCGATGTTCGTAATTTAATTCACGTTATCGTGACATTTTAGTCATGAGTAGAGTGCTTCATGTTTATGATTTCAGGATTTTTATCACGATTTTAAATATTTTTGTCACGAATTGCGTGATTTAAATTCATGGTTTCAGGATCTTAGTAGCAATTTTTGTAACTTCTATTTATGTTATCGTGATATTTTAGGCATGAATAGATCAATTCATGTTCATGATTTCAGGATCTTGGTCACGATTTTAGATATTTTTGTCACTAGTTGTGTGATTTGTGTTCACGATTTCAGGATCTTAGTTACGATTTTCATAATTTCTGTTCATGTTACCATGATATTTTATTTTAGAGCTTACTTCAAAGAGTTGTTCATGATATCAGCAGTTTTATCATGGTATTCGTAAATTCTCTTCGCCTTATCGTGATTTATTACTTATTGGTTACATATGGTTTTTTTACTAGAAATAACTTGACAATATGAACTGGATCATTAAAATAAGACTCATTCTCGATATCTTGTTCTGTGAACTATATCACGCACACTATTTTGGGTTCTCAGTGCAGTTTTTGTTTTCTGTCCGGACATCACAATGAACCTTATCAAATAAATAACGATGTTCGAGGTTCTTAAAGTTTTTTTTATATATACTGCTCGTACCTATTACTGGTCGCTGGCAGCTGAGTATTTCATAAAAAAGTGCATGAAAGCAAACTTATTCCACGAATAATACTCCAACTTTTGTGATAGAGTTCACGTAAAAATTTCATTACCAGATAGATACTAGATAGATCGTAAATCATGTACTAGGAATCATGAACTAGTTTACGAATACATGAATAATATTTTATGATTTCGTGAACTTTTTCACGAAATCGAATGATAAGTTGTGACTATTAAACTTGGTGTCATGAACCAGTTCACGAATACGTACATGAATAATATTTCATGACTTCATGAACTATTTCACGAACACGGATATTGGATAGTAACTAATACATTAGGAATCATGAACCAATTTACAAATACAAGAACAATATTTCATGATTTCGTGGACTATTTCACGAGTACGGATACTGGATCGTGACTAGTATGTTAGGAATCATGAACCAGTTCACGAATACGTGAATAATATTTTATGATTTCGTGAACTATTTCACGAAAACGAATGGTAAGTTGTGACTATTATACTAGGTATCATGAACCGGTTCACGAATACATGAATAATATTTCATGATGTCGTGAACTATTTAACGAGCATGGACATTGGATAGAAACTAATATATTAGGAATCATGAACCAGTTCGCGAATGCATGAATAATATTTGATGAATTTGTGAACCATTTCACGAGCACGGATATTGGATCGTGATTAATATATTGGGGATCATGAATTAGTTCACGAGGATTGAATGGATTCATGAATAAAATTCCGAATTTCGTAAAATAGTTCACGAAAAAATAGCCAGATTTTTTTTATTTTGTGAACTATTGTTCCTATAACTATGAAAAACATCATGTGTCAACCTTTGGTTTTATGAATTATGTTCATAAAGTTGTGAACTAATTCTTGGAGGAAACCGTGATTGAAGTTCACAAAACAAAATCAAATATTTCCACTAATGAAAGCGTTGTGCGGGCGTTACTTAAGGGAAATTGAACATAATTATAAAAGCCATGATTATTGATCATGGTCCTGTTTTCGTAACGTAAAAACGCGATTGTTCCAGAATTCATAGCACTTTATTCACGATTTCGGGAACATTTTTTTTCCGTGTACTTCAGTTTTAAATCAATACAGCAAAAGTTATTGCAATAAAACGGTATTTCGAAGAAACACTCTAAGCTCCGACTTTAAATTTGTTGTAAAATAAAAAGTATGACCGATAGAGCTTACATGTCTTCAGCAAACTTTTGCAAATTTGTCGTTCTACAACTTCGCTGAAGGTCGTTTGGCTCTAGCTAGAATGATTGAAAAGTTAATTTTTTGATCTTGGTTAAATTAGAGCCACCCTAACTGTTGTTTTAACAAAAAGAGGGGGTTCATATCCTACGAAAACTTCTCCGAATACTTAATGAGGCTAAGTTGTTTAGTTTTAGTAAAATCTCAAAATTCCTGCTAAATTTGCATTCTGGACCACTGTGCAATGAGTTTTCGATTGTTATAGTGGTAATTTATATTTTAGAAATTAACGTTTCAGTCAACCTAAATCACGAACACTGTTTGCCCTCTTTTTTCTAACGTTTCGGTCTATGTTGGACGTTTTTCAAGCAGTCGATTTTTGTGTGTTGTCCGACACGTCGATTCACCTAGTGGCGTAATTGTGCCTTTCTCATTCATTAACATTAGAATTCTATGATTTGCCATGTTTAATATAAATATTTTTTCGCTAAATAGTGGAATCGTTGCACTGCATGGAGAAAATTGTTACCAGGATCGTGAATAAAGTATCATAAATTCAGGAACAATCAGGTTTTTGTTTGTGATACGAAAACAGGACCATAAACAAAATGATGTGTTTTAAAATTATATTCAATTTCCATTCAGTAACGCCTGCATAACGCTTCTATTAGTCGAGATGTTTGTTTTTGTTTTGTAAACCTTAGTCACCTTTTCGCCATGTGATTACCAAATCGATTTTCTGTACATGAACTAGTTCACAATTAAATGAACATTATTTATTAAATCCAGGGTTGACTCGTGATTTTATTAGTAGGTTTAGGAACGTTATGCATAGTCGCACTATATCACGTCAACTTCAATTACATCTTGAACATATTTTCTTTCTAGTATCTGATTTATAGTGAAAAGCAACAGTTTTTCATTATTGTTTCTATAGTGGAACGAAAAACATCTGTCTTAACAGGATTAATCATATTTTTTTGTCCATTATTTGACAAAACTCGGAATATTATTGATGAATCCTTTTTCCTTTGAACTGATTCAGGATTCCTCGTGAATCTATCTCGACTCACCATTCCAGCTCACGACGATTCACAAAATCATAAAATGTTATTCTTGTATTCGTGCACTGGTTCATGATCCCTAATATATTAATCACAACTGACCACTCTTACTCGCGAAAGTGTTCACAATATTATGAAATAATGCTCATATTTTCGTGAACTAGTTCACGATTCCTAGTATAATAGTCACAGCAATCCATTTGTGCACGTCAAAAAGTTTACAAAATTGGAAAATATTATTCATGTATGCTCTTTACACTGTATACACTGATTCTTGATTCCTAGCAAATTAGTCACGACTAACCATTCGTGCTCGTAAAATAAAATCTTATTCGTGGAATGGCTATCATGCTGTTGAGGTTTTAATATGGGTCGGATTGGTTTGAATTCCTATATACCACTTCATAAGCAACTCTTATTAGATAATCAGCATGATGAAGTCAGTGTGAAATCCGCCAAAATCATCGTCACAACGCAACGCAACACAACTTCTTTCGTATGATACCCATATTGTTAATAGTTTTCGCTGTTTTGTAGTAACAGGAAAACTCAAACTTGGTTTTCTGAGCTTGTCCGACCACCTCTGGCTGCTACTCCGCTATCGATCTGGATTAGCTGAAGTTGCACAGGGAATCAGTAGATAAATGCTTGGGAGTAGCGATGAAAGATGTTTCAATGTGTAATTCCTAGTAATCCTAAAGTGTTTATTGATCAATATCGGTGCCGGCCAGGTCCGAACGTAGATCGCGGAAGGAAAGGGAAGGAATGTTAGTCCCATACTTGCTTTTACTAGAGGCCGTATATACTACTGCGCACTCCACAAGTATCACGGGAGAAGGATATTTTTTAGTAAGTATAGGGGTTGCGATTCTTAATGTTCTAGTTTTTTTCCATCAGCCTATTTCCGCTACGAAACCTAAAACCGACACCGGAGGGGTAACTCCACTGTCCGGACTAGATATCAACCCATCAACTCATGGACCGGGGACCAACGGCTTTACTTCCCTTCTGAAAGAAGACGTGACCACAGATTTATTCACCTGCAGAGCCGATAACCTTCTCAAGGTACAATCCTGGTAAACTTTCCATTTGCATCAAATAATAAAAACTAGATGTCATGGATAGGTTACATCATATGACAGCGGCCTTTAAACCAAGCTATTTGTTTAACACACGGGCACCGACGTTGTGCCTAGGTCATGTACTTCGAACTAAGCAACAACCGCCGCTGTGTGTTTTAAGATGCTTGCGTTTTCACGGGTGCGACTGTTTATTGTTTTTAAAAGCAAACCACGAGTAACCAACTACTCTCGTGAGTAAAGTGGGAATGTTTTGTTTTTAGGCGTCGTGATCTCCGGGTTTCTCTTGGGGACATGTGACACTCATGTGTATAAGAAGTCACAATGATTTGTGAAGAAGACAGACGGTACTGAGTGATCGCCCGGTCGCGACCGGCGCGTGAAGTAAGTAGAAATTCATCATAAGAAATGCATTGAAATTAATTCGAAGTAGTGAAGAAAAACTAGAGGAGTGAAAGTTAGGAAAATCAACGTAGGATGTAAGTGAAGTGTATAATTACATAAGTGGGATAAAGTGAATAATAAAAACAATTAGTAAGCAGGCCGCTCGGTTGTGCTTATTCACACCACAGAAAATGGCTGGGATTGAACTCAGACCAACTGGAATGGGTGGCGGTAACGCTTATCGCTCAACCACCGCAAACTTGGTTTTCAAAACTGCATTATTAATCAATTTCGGTCTTCTACTCATCAATCTCTTTCAAAAGACGCCCATATTGAATGCGCTTTTCACTTTTTGTAGAAACCGGAAGCCGCAATATTGGTTTTCAAAGTGGCGTCAATCTTCAATTTCCGTCTTCTATTGACCTTTCAGATGACACCCATACTGATGATGGTTTTCATAGTTTCTTTGACACCGGAAGCCACTATATTTGTTTTCAATATGACGTTGTTGCGGCAGAGCGCACATACCCCGCCGTTGTACATGTATTATCTGTGATAAAGTGCGCCAAATAAAATTCACGACGGTCCAGTTCAGCCACTGCAGGCGGTGGTCGATCGACCGTACTTGGTATTTTTATACCTTATCACAGTCCGTCTTTTGTTTCACTGTTTGTGCCTTGTTCGCTTCGTCCGTTTATTGGAAGGCAGGAAACGAGTCCTACCGCTGAGAACGATCAGACGTAAATAACCACTTTCCGGCTTTTGCTGTCCACTTGCTTTACGACACCATTATTGATAGTGCACTGCTTTGTGATAACCAGAAACCGCCATCTTGGTTTTGAAAATGGCGTCAAAAATCAATTTCTGTCTTCTATTGACCACTCCTTTACGAATGACACCTATAAGGATGATACTTTTCACTGTTTTGCGGTAACTGGAAGCAGCCAACTTTGTTTTCAAAATGACGTCAATTATCAATTTCCGGTTTTTGCTGAACATCCTCTTTCAAATAACACCCATATTGATGGTGGTTTTCACTGTTTTGTGGTAACCGGAAGCCGCCAACTTTGTTTTCTAAATGGCGTTAAATGCACATCCGTCCGGTGCTGGAATGACCATAGGTTGAGGGAGCTGTAGAACCGTATGATTGAAAGAACTTCGCATTTCGTATAAATTTATGAACCTAAAAGGCTGGAATCTGGAATGATAGGAAAATATATACATTTTTTATTGTGAATGATCAATGGGAAATAGTCATATGTAGTACATTTCAAAAAACAATTACTATTACAATTTATAGGCTGTTTCTTCAGAACTGGGATGCCGGATATACCCCACGGGAGTTCGGATTAAATCCAGAACCGGTCTACGGATTTTAACACTACTAAGTGCATAGAAACTGGACCAAATTCCAAATTTTTTAAACCCGATTTCATCCAATTCGGTCAAAAATTAAAACAAAATTTTCAGAAAAAATTAGAAGCTGGTACTGTAAAGGTTAATAATATAATCCGTACTACTACGGTGCCAGATCATGGAGGCGTATTTCCGTTAGATCAAAATCCATATACACGGAGATCCTGGTTTTGACTTTTTCATATTCGATATCGTGTTGTATGTTGTTCTTTGCTACGAAGTTTTCTGCCTCTGCTAAGGAGTTGAACCTAATTAGTACTACAGTGAAGACCCATTTTTATCAGCCCCTAGGCGAATTTTAAGCTGATTAAACAACATTTTCTGTCTTTTTAATAAACCGAAGCTCTTCAAATATTCTTCTTTGGTCCTTAGATATAGCCTCGCAACCTTTTCTGATTATTTACTTTAAGTTCCCCTTAAGGGGGTTTGACAGTGCAAAATTGAACATTTTTTTTTGCATTTTTCGGATCTCTAAGATAAGAAATTTATGCCCAAGAAAGGATTTAGTCGAATTCAACTTGATTTATCTGCTTTGCGTTGCGTTGCGTTGTGACGATGATTTTGGCAGATTGCACACTGACTTCATCATGTATGACTGCTGATTATCTAATAAGAGTTGTTTAGGAAGTGGTTAGTAGGAATTCATACCAATCCGACCCATATTAAAACCTCAACACATGATAGCCATCATTGCCGGCCGCCCCCATTTCCATTGTTCACGGTGAAACATAAATGATAAGGTAGACGGGAAGTGTTGATGCTCCACCTACTTAACGGAAGGACGACGATTCATCAGACTCTTCCATAGGTTTCGCGGATTTGGTGGTTTAGAAGGGTTTAAGCTCTAGGATTCGCTCCAAGCAAGCGATGTGACCTGTAAAGAAGATTTCATTATGTAGTTGTTTAGTTAGTCTTCGAGTACACGATCACTCGAAAAAGAAAAGATCTTGTTTAGTTTTTGGTTCTTTTTAAACTCTGGGCAGCCCGCTACCGAGAGTATCCTATGTTTCCTAAACAAAAGCAATTTGAACTCCACACAGTCGACCGTGGGAGTGTTGCCTAGAAAAGCTAATCTTATCTGCGTAATGGGCCGGATCACTATTGTAACAGTATTTAGACAGAATTCGCTACTTCTTCTGTACGGAATATTTATTTGGTTGAAAACTACCGAATGATAACACGTTATACAGACAAAGAGTTATGATAGCGCGAGATGTTATAAATCAAGGTATGTATTTCCTATTTTACGTATCGGATGATTTGTAAAATACACGTATACAAGCGATAATAACAACCATTGAAGAGAAATACAAAGAATTGTTAACCTGATACACGGGCTGGTTAGCAATAACGGAACTTGAAATTAGATTCATAAAAACAGACGCGGCGAATTTTCAGTACGTATTGACCCGCGATCATCGATATAAGTCACATTAAAGTCTTGTGGCGGCTGATTTCCGATCAGATATTCATTTTTATGGTAGTGTTTCCTTGATTACATATGTTCGTACCCTCTTATTCTGCTACTATCGGCAGAAGGCTGATAGCACCCAGTCGTCGCCGGTCTAAGGAGCAGATATCATCAATAGACTTAGACTCGCGTGGAGGAATGAGATAGGAGACTTGTGAGAACTAGAGAGATTAAAAACACAAAGAAACGACATGCTCCGTCCTGAAATCGAACTCAGCTATACGCTTCTACAGCTTAATTGAAACTTCAAGCGGAATATGGCGTCTCCTCGTCATTTTAGTGAAGACTATATTATCTCGCCGTTTGACTACCGAATTCAACTTGGTTCGTCTGCTAGAGACAAACTATCAAACTATCAACTTTCAATTTTCATATGAAGCTGATAAAATCGGGTCAAAAAACTTATAAAATCGGGGGTAAATAAAATCGGGGGCTGATAAAATCGGGTGCTGATGCTGTAGTTGAAAATTAGTGTACTTTTCGAAAATGAACTACCTGTTTTGGCCTTTTTGCCCCGAGGTATGAAAAAGGTAATTTTTCATGATATCTTTGAAGGAGCGCATAGTAGTGTTTGATCACCCAGGGCTAGTAATGTAATTTGATTACCCAGGGTTAGTAATGTAATTTAAAAATGTTTCTCTGAATTATATAAAATAGGAAAAATATGTGTTGTATTAAAAATTATTTTTTTGAAAATGAATTTTCAGATATTTTTATTAGTTTATATTAGTAAATGTAGAACCACTCTATGAGACAAAATGAACTTGAAAAAAAAAAAGAATGAATATGAAATATAAATTCACCGTAACAACATTACCCTAAGGTAAAGTTATCATCAAATTCGGGCAACTCTTGAGGTTTTGTCCGACTTTTGCACGGAGAGTGATCATTGTGCGTAGCTGCCCGATCAGAAACGCATAACAGAAAGATTCCAAAACTATATCTCGCGTTGTTACTTGTTATAATTTTCTGTTATTTTAACTACTAACGAGACCAAATTTATAACACAATCTATTACGAAAATTTTATTGTTGCATAATCTTGTTATTTCATTTTGATCGGGTACGGTTCGGTTCCCAATCTCCGCATATAGACAACGATTAAACATAAAACCTATTCATACAGAAATATGAATTGAAGTTTCCATAACATATTATAGTGTGAAACATAACTTTCGAAGTAACTCAGTTCGTGAAATTACAAGCATCAAGAGAAAGTGGTAGATGGATAGTACTACAGTTACAGTCACGGAATCTAAATCATTTCACTAAACCTTACGTTCCTTGGGTTATTTGAAGACTCAAAGTCTTCGTACTTACTAGAAAACCTATACTATGCAACAAATGTTTCTTCAATTGTATAATAGTCAGCCCATTTATCAGGCGAACAAACGCTGCAAGAAACTAAAACATTCCAGAACTATCGACTTACTACACTCGCGTGAGGCAACCGGCAAAAAAAGGTAACTTCTAGCGAGTTTGATGTTTACAGTTGCTTTTTAATTGAAGTGTCCTCTCCAGCCGGTGGTTGTTTGCTCTTTTTCGCAATATCTGCCATCTAACCTAATCCTTTCCGGCATATCCTAGAAGTTCCAGGAACTCCCATGCGCACATTTACATTGCATATGTTATGTTATGCTGTGTTGTGTTGTGTTGTGTTTGCATCTAGTACCTACCTTCTGCATAGTGCAGTTTCTTTTCATATCCTGCCCGGTATTCAAAACACGAAACAAGAGCGTAGGAGAAAGCATGACTGCAAGGAAATTTAATTTCATGCAGATGGGTTCGGGCATCTTCTACAAAGTGTCAACCAGCTAGCCAGCCAGCAGCTACTTTGTACGGTAGCAAAATTCAATCACTGTGCTGGTGTAACACTGCACCACTGGCAGGTGCTGTTGACACCGATTTTTCAATGGGATGCATGCTTATAACTTCTACAGATTTCGATGAAGCTGAGGAAAAAGTTTTAATGATGTGTCACATTTTATTAGAAATGCCTAGGAATTCTCGGAAAAGTTCCATTAAAAATAATCAGACGGTAGGTTGAATGGCGGAGAGTGCGGTTTGTGATTTTAATTGACAAGGTTTCTAGCTTACCTCTACCCTGCATTACTTTTAATGATAGGACAGTCCAACTTTTGATGAATGCGGACGAGTTGGCAGATCTGCTTCAAAATGGTTGACCTGTTGGAGTTGTTCTGAAGTGGGTGCGTAGAATACCGGCAACTCTTGAAACGCACATGAACTTGAGAGAAGAACAGGGTATTTGATATACAAGTTTCAGCAATTATGAATAAGTTTCTTTACATATGCCACTTCACGGACATAATTGAGTGATTTTTTTTCAAACAAAAGTTTTGAATAGTGTATTGGAAAAATACTGCAATGATGGATCTGCTCGGAACCGATAGATGGGAAGCATGCTTTTGTTTTCACAGGGCATTTAATATTGTTTAATATTTACCCATGGAGCAACATATGGTTTTTTGCCGATGTACGAGCTTCTCGAGCAGGCCCGTAGCCAGGATTTTGTTTCGGGAGGGGCTTAGAAAATAATTCCATAAATGTATTAATTTTGATGACTTGAAATAATCACTGGAAACTGAACGTAATTATGAAAAGTTCTTAGTGAAAACAATTCCAAAACTAAGACAATAGACACTAAAAAACCCTAATAATATGTTGTCTGTTACAAGAAAGGCTATAGCGCATCGACGAATTAAATTTGATTATTTTTAATTCACAAGTTAGAAATTTCTCTAGTTACAAAAATGAATATTCAAGAGTTCAAAGTATTTAGGGCTGCTTGAAAATGTTACACTGCATGCTACGCTGCTTGAAAATGGTACACATTCGCTACACATTTACAATTTGTAGAGGATGCTAAATTGGAATGAGTAAAAAATATCCAAAAACCCGTCTCACGAAACTTTACACACATTTGCTAATCAGTAGAATGAAACTAACGCCAAGGTTGTCCCCATGGATAGGAATATATCAGTGTGAAATCAAAGTTTACCGTTACAAAGAATGTCCGAACAAAGGGAATGTCGAAATTTGCTTCAAATCTTCTGATAAGGCAGGCGATTTGTAGATGCAGAAAATAGGTTCAACTCCTACTTTCATGATCAGGCACTTTTCTACTATTACTAGTTCTGCGAATTTATCCGAAGTTTGCGTTCACTCGACTTTATGAAATTTTCAATTTAAATGATACTGATCATGTCGTAATCAAAACTATCCTGAGAAAAACGCATGTTTTTTCATTTGACTCTCATAGGGAATGGGTTAAAGACTATTTTCTACAATATTATCGGGCAACTCAGTATGACTATCTTTTTATCTATTTAAGTAGATTCTTTTTAGGTACTTTTTATATCATTGTACTTACGAATTAAAAATATCGTTGACTGATTTTCCTAGATCCCTGAAACTATAGTAAAAGTCAAAATGTAAAGTGAGTGCAAAAAACTACAGATTTCACTACAAAGCAAGAATACCTTAGCTCTATTAACTTTTAACAATCTTGCAAAACCGCTGTAACTTGAGAAGATTACCTAGATTAAGTAAATATTATATTTGAACATTTGAAGGTATTATTTCGGAATTCGTGGATTTTTGGACAATGTCAAATATATATTTCAAATATTTAATCTACTAATGGAAACTACCCAGAATTTAATCTACTGAGCGAAACTGCTCCGAATTTATTCACTAATCGAAAGAAAATTACTTAGCACTGATTAGTCAATGCTTCTAATTTACGTAAAATTTGGTAAATATAAAATTGATGACACCACCGAAATAACTAGAAACTATAAACATAGATAATAATTTCAGCATCACTTGCCACTTGCTTCCGACACATGAAGGAGAACACATCGCACTTGCATCTAATTTGCCAAAGAGGTTTTCTTTTAGAGTTGTCTGTTTTTAAATTACAGCAAATTATCCGTTTCCTGTGAAACTTTTGCAAAACTTTTTGTCAATTCATTAAACAAATATGTGAACACTAATGTGTTCAGTAATAGGTTTGTTTATGAATAAAAATAATTAGCTCTTTATTTTTTTTCAATCATCATCAAGATTAGAAGAGATGTATGATTTCTTGAAGAAAGTTGTAATGTTTGTCTGATTACATGTTTGTTTTACCACTATTTGGGAAAAAGTTTCAATTAAAGTTGTTGCACCTAACGCAACGAAGACGAAATGAGAAGATCAGAGCGCAGTTCGGAAAGAACTCGTGTTGAGTGTTTAGTAAAGATAGAAGAGTGTTCTTGAGTCAATTTCGATTGGTTGATTTTTTCCTCTCTTTTCTCTCTTATTTAAGATTATCTCTCTCATTTTATTTCATGACGAGCAAAAACGGAACGAAAGACTGTCACATACTGAAGACATGAAATCGAAACTCTTATCCCAACTTATTGACTTACAGATTCAATCAGACCCAACATTTTAGTCCCTCTTCGTCATTCCCTATTGTTTTACCACTTCTTGCCCGGTCCACTTTAAAAAGAATTTTCTTTTACACGTTTGTTGCAGATATCACGGATTTACGGATTAACAGTGTATTAGTACGGAACGAATTCCTCGTAACAATGAAATGAAGCCCCAATAAAAATGGTATTGCGTTAAAATGACGCGAAACAAAAATTTTCTTCTCGGCTCAATCATTCTCAGACAAATTGAAATACTTTTTGTGTAGCACAGTACAGAGAACAGAGTGTACAGTGTGCACTGACCTAATACAGAAATTTAAAATTGTGTGCAATTCAAAAACTTATCATTTAAAAATAACAAACGGGGTTGTGGGTCTTTTATATATTTCCTTATGCAAACAATAAAAATAATATAACGAGTTTAAATGGTTGTCCTACAGATCTCGCGCAAGCGCTTAGCCATTGCACGTGGGAACCTGTTTACGAGGCGTGGAAATATTTTTTTCCTCACGAACTATGTCTTAAGGGGGAGGGGGGAGTTGTTCATTTCTATCTCGCTATTGTACATTTCCGTGTCATCATCGTAGTTGCTGCCTTTATGTTCGCGAATATCTTCCTTGCTTCTCGCCCTCAATAATTGCCCTTCCAAATAGATTACATTTCTCCCAAATGTGACATTATTCTGCGAGTAAGCGGTATCCGATCTTGTAGCGGAACATTCATTTTCTCATCGTCCATATACAGGAGGAGCATTAATTATAGCATTGTCACGCACAACCTTATGCTTTAAGTTGTGCGAAATGAATGGTTTCGTCTGGGCTAATTTGTTGAGCGCTAAATGCCTGCCATGGTAGAACTCGATAAAGGCGGCTTCCGAAAGTTCAATCTCCATTTACACCTTCATGAAATGTTCGACATTATGAATGCTCTGTCCTATGCGAATCATCAATAATTTTATAATCACCGTATTTGGTTGGAGCACCAGTTCTTGCTTCTGCTACTCACTAATCTCGACAGATTACTACAGCTACAATTAAAGTAACAGTTTCTTGTATTCTTCAGACAAGGCACGCAATATAAAAGTTATTGTTTTTGTCGTTCGCTTCGCACTGGCTCGATCAAAAGCATAAAGCACACTGAATTTCGTGACCATTGCCTTCGGTGGTTAGAAATAGCCTTCTTCAACTTTTTCTCAATAATTTGTGCAAACCAAATGAGCAACAAATTTTGTTAAAAGTCGCCGGTTTTTTATTTAAATTTATTTTTGAAAAATTTCGGGAGGGGCTTTAGCCCCCTAGCCCCCCCTCTGGCTACGTGCCTGTTCTCGAGTAACATATGATTAGGACGATTGAGCCTACTGTCAAAATTCCTTATGAGGATAAATACGAGGCGAACTGTTGTGCGCTTACTACAGCTTTGCTAGATTGTAAATTTGGTATGCAATGCTAGTGATTATTAAACACAAAGAAACTACCACTAACGGCCTAAGCAGACCCGTAGCCAGGATTTTGTGTCGGGAGGGATTTTAAAATTGAATGTCTTGATGAACTCTCCGCAAAACCAAGAAGCATTCATTGAAAAGTGAACGGAATTATAAAAGTTATTGGTGAATCAATGCCGAAACAACGGCATTAAATATAATGGATATATAAGAATTAAATGACCAGCCAATCATGACAATTCCTGATGTCGCTAGAAAATTATAGATTTACAATATGTAGAAGATATCAAATCGGAATGAATAGAACAGTGTCATAGAAAAAAACCTGTCTCAGAAAACCCTACCCATAGTTGCTCGTCAAATCGTGTTGCATCGTTATGGATGATGAAACTTACGACAAAGTCGACACCTCCTAGAACAGGAATATTTCGGTATCAACCAGCATTGCCAGATTTACAGACATGTCTGTTTTTACAGACTTTTAATAGACCTCTAGACACGTAGCCAGAAATCTACAGTTTTTTAAAAGCGTAATAGTGTTTAGCAAAATTGCACTAGAATAACTGTATTCGAATATGAGCGATTCTTCACAATAGTATTCTATTTTCAATCTACTATTGAACTAATATTCCAGTGTAACTAGGATTTACACAACCATCTACAGCCTTTTGCAGACATTTTAATTATTATTCGACAGACATTTCACAAAAAACATGTGGCATCGCTTGTATCAATTTCTAGTTTGCCGTCCCAGAGTTGGATCGAGAAAAAACAATGAAGAGATTTGGGCAGAAATTTCTGATGTGGCAGGCGATTTGTAGATACGTTTATATAGTTCCACTCTGTTTTTGCCTGATCTGGTGTCCTGTCACTATTAACAGTTCTGGTAAATCACACGTATTTGACGCTTAAATAATTTCATTATAGTTTATATTTATACATACATGCATCCATAATTTATGTCTTCTTTGCTTTTAAGCTATTTGACGACTGTAGAACTTTAATTTTACGATGTTATTCGATTATTTTTATGACTGATTTAGCCGATGTCTTCTTTACTTTTCTAAAAATAAGAACTTTATGTCTTTCGACTTTGAATAATATTGAATCACTGCTCTTTAAACCACGTTCTCACGAGTGCCTTAACCCTAGAACGTTGCACTTGCGTTTTACATCCTAGAATGCTGCACTGGGGTACAAATGTACCCAACGCGTTTGATCGCAATTTTCGCAGGTAAAAGAAAACAAAAGAAATGTATAATACACCATTTTCTTCGTTTTTTAATTGCGAAAACAGCTGTTTAAGTGAAAGTACGGAATTTATTGAATCAATGATACTTACATTGGTTTGAAAAAAAAAAAATAAAAGTGAGTAAAACGCTGTTTTGACTTTTTTCACAAAAATTATTATAATTTAGCGAATTTTCAACCGATTTGAAAAAAATCAAATGATTCTAAAAGTTGAAAGAATGATCTTGATACGATATAAAATGGAATCTCGATATTTTTGAAAAACTGCAATTATTTTAAAGGGTGAAAGTTTAAAAATCGGGTTTTGGAAAATTCCACGAAATGGAGTGGAAATTGCAATGAAAAAAAAAATTCTGACCAGTAATACATTGGTAACACGCAATGTTACTGTTACAAATGTTATTGTGCGCATATTATACTTGCGAGCCATTGCTTTGAAGAATTACAAAACAATTTACTATAAAACAATAAAAATCAGCAAAAATGAGAACGATTTTTTATTCCGCTTCAAATTAAATTAAATTAATTAAATAAACGATTAAAAACGATTATATAATACTAATGGTTTCTACCGTAGTAAAACAACCAGTATTTAAACTGGTATTGTCACGAATCACATTTCCACTGACAGCACGAAACCTGACGAAACACTAACGGCAACCGTACACTGGGGTACAGATGTACCCCACGCCAACTTTGACACCTGCTTCCACGAAGGCTATAAGCAAACTGGTCATACCATCTTTTCTTACTCTTACTAGGAACTCTAAATTGAATTATGGTTAGGGTCCCAGGTCAGTAAATGCCGAATTCTCGTTTTTACACGGCCCCAATGAAGGCGTGGGGTATATTTGTACCCCAGCGCAACGTTCTAGTGTTAAAGATGTGAGTGGAGAAATAAGCTGTCACGTGCCACCTCAAAGATGCAACCAGTCGCAACATTCTAGACGTTCTTCGGAATAGCCTATTGATGCCTCTGCTGGTTCACTTACATAAATATCAATTGGATATTACAGAGAGCGGCTAATATGCTACTAATAGTTGCAACATTACGTTTCACATGTGATTATATTCTTAGAGCAAAAATTGATAGATACTGAAATAATTGATTGACAATAAGTGATTTAGCAGCGATCGGCATCGGGTTGAAAGAAACGAATAAAGTATCTCTTGATCTGTTTGGTTTCGTATGCAACGTAAGTAGAGGAAAATGTTACGTACTTATTAATTTGTAGTTTAATTGCGTTATGGATTTTACGGTTTTTATTCCTCTTAAATAAAAATTCGCACTTTGTGCCTGAAATTTGCCATTAATTGTTTGCTTTTTACCTGCATTCAATTAGCCAGAGCTCTTTTTTTTTTTTACAATGGAGAAGACCTTTATGTCCTAGCCCAGTACACGTGCTAACGGTAGGGTCCAATCTACCACACGGGGTGCACTGGGGGCGTGTCGGACTCGAATGGTGACCAGCCATTAATACCGACTAAACTCCATTGGGCTCCGCCATCATTCCTCCCAGGAACTACCTCTCGGTATTACTTCTGGGGGGATGGCTGTACTAAGTGTACTCATTCACTCTCACTCACGCGATCATACATCCTGTATGAGGCTTACTTGGGTGCTCTCTCAATCACACTTTGATTCACTCTCAAACACTCCCACATGAGGCTGACTTTTGTGCTCACCTTTTACGTTCCATGCGAGGCTGACTTGTGTGCTCACCTTACTCATTCCTTGCTAGGCTTACTTTTGTGCTCGCCCTACCCATCCATGTGAGGCTGACTTGGGTGCTCACCCTATCACTTGATTCACTCTCAATCGTGCCACTCTATTGTACCTTTGTCACTCCCTCTGGCATCCCATGTGGGACATTTTTCTTAGGCCCCACTTCTGACATACCATGCGAGGCTGACTTTTGTGCTCACCTTTTTCATTCCTTGCTAGGCTGACTTTTGTGCTAGCCTCTACCAACCTGTGAGGCTGACTTTTATGCTCACCCTTAACATGCAGTGTGAGACTGACTTGGATGCTCACCCTTTCACTCCTCTGCCACGCCATGAGGCATCGATAGCTTAGTTCCAACATACTACGCTACGACCCTCCCGTCTTGGCATGAGGCAGTCCACTTATACGCCTATACACTCACTCTTCTGTCTTGCTTCGGGGTGGCTGGGTTTACCCCTTACGCGGTTGCCATTCGCTGTGCCAACCTACCTCGGCATGAACAGACCATTCACTCTCTTATTTTGCGCTTGGCCTTTTTCGCTCCAGCTAACCAATCACTAGTTAGCCGTGCCCGCCGTCTGTTGATCGGTTCGCCAGATTACCTGTAGCCTACTGGCAATCTGGATGGTAGCAGCCGAGACTGCGTTCCACTTCTCCACCGTTTGACACATCCGCTGAATAAGGGTATCAGGGGTTGTGTCCCAGCCACAGACGACAAGCATTGCTCTTCTTTCGACGTCGAACCGATGACATACGAACAGTATGTGTTCGGCAGTTTCATCTACACCTGGGCAGTTCGGGCAGACTGGGACCTCCGCGTGCCCGAACCTGTGGAGGTACTGACGGAAACAGCCATGGCCTGACAGGAATTGTGTCAGGTGGAAGTGAACTTCCCCATGGGGTCTTCCCACCCAGCTCGATATGCTAGGTATCAGCCGGTGGGTCCACCTACCTTTCGAGGAGTTGTCCCACTCACGCTGCCATCTGGCGACCGAGGTCACCCTGGTGCGCTCGCGGGCTCCCCTATTTCCACGTAGCTCAAAGCACTCCTCATCTTCCCGAATGACCAGCCCGACTGGCATCATGCTCGCTATCACGCAGGATGCATCGTGTGATACCGTGCGGTAGGCAGATATCACTCTGAGGCACATCACGCGGTAGGTGCTCTCCAGTTTCTGTAGGTAACTGGTTACCCTCAGTGCTCTTGACCATGACGGGCCGCCGTACCTGAGGATAGATACGGCAACGCCTGCCAGTAACCTACGTCTACTGGCGCACACCTTTGAGCTGTTGGACATCATTCTCGATAGTGCCGCAACAGCAGTCGACGCTCTCTTGCACGTATAGTCGACATGGCTGCCGAAGGTCAGCTTGTCGTCTATGATGACTCCGAGAGACTTCAGACTTCGCTGTGAAGTGATCGCGACTTCTCCCACATGGATAACTGCATGTTGTGCCGACTTGCGGTTGTTGACGATAACTACCTCCGTCTTATGATGAGCGAGCTCCAGGCCTCTCGCGCTCATCCATTCCTCCACCGTGCTAATCGCGTGTTCTGCGGTTAGTTCTACCTCAGGGATTGACTCCCCGTAGACCTCCAAGGTTACGTCGTCAGCAAAGCCGACGATCTTGACCCCAGGAGGGAACTTCAGTCTCAGAACCCCGTCATACATGAGGTTCCATAGCACCGACGGCTGCGACGACGTCTTCTGCGGTCGTGAACTCGTCCAAGTGCTTGCACTGGAGAGTTGTTTCCGCACCTAGCGACCTGATTTGGGCGCCCTCACCAAGGACCTCTTGGGCCAAGGCCTTATATACTGCACTTGATTGTGCGCCTCGCTTCAGCACCAGGAGCATCTCTCCCGTGTTGGTGCGTCTTACGCTACGCACATCCTGCCCAAGGGCCGAGAGACTTTCGGCCGCCTTCATCGATTTAAGGACATCGGCGTATTTGTCCTTGTCGGTTTTTAACCACAAGGCTTCGCCTCTGTCCTTGGCCTTCCTCGCAGGCCGCGGTACCTCCGGTTTCGGTGCCGGCTTTTTCTTGGTAACCAGCGTCCAGGGGTTTGAGCCCCCCTGCCCCGGTCGTGCCGGGTTGCTGGTTCCATCGCTCTCCACAGCGAGGTCACTCTCGCCCTCGCTTACCTCACCCAGGCGGCGTTTGACCTTGACGGTTGCACGCCGAGTGGTGTCGGTTTTGGCACCCTCGCCTGGCGACTTCCTAGGGCGCTTCGCATTCGATGCCGTCTTGCGATTGCCCTTTCCCTTTCCCTTCGAGGGGAACTCGGTCGCCGCTCCGATCGACGTGGCTGCTCCGTAGAAGGTAAAGGCCACTGTCTGTGAACCTCTATCGACCTTCTCTCTTTCCTCCCTATTAGAGGCCACTGTCTGGGTTTCTCTGTCGGGCCTCTCCCGACATTCCACCCTCTCAACATTTGCCCTCTGTTCCTGTCTTGCGACACGAACAGCTTTCCGGAGCTCCAAGAGGCTCAACTTCAACTCCTTGGCTATGTTCTGCTTTGCGCTAGCGAAGTCGATTATAGAATCGAGTTGCTTTGCTACTTTGCGCATCGCAGCTATTGGCCCCTCCGATGCGTTGGTAGGGATATTGCCTACCGCTGCTGGGGGGTCACTGGTGCTTTCGGATGCAGCACTCATCGCACCACTACTCTCCCCACGGGGGGGAGACCTCGCCAAACCACCTCTTGCGAAGGGGTTTGGCACCTCCGTCTGTTTATTTTTATTTTTATTTACCTCCATGTATAGTCCCACGAGTAGCGCGAGAAATATATGTCCGCCACGCCAGAGCTCCGCATTAGCGTGGTAAGGGACGCTTACTGTGGGGGTTGCCCAGGTACCCCACAGGCTCCGTTAACGATCGAGCATCTTTTTCACCCCCTCGATCACTCATCCCTCGGCACGGGTCGCTTCACGCCTTGGAATTGGGGTTATGCCCTAGGTTAGGTTAGCCAGAGCTCTGGGCCGGCGGAACACGTGGGTAGTATGGGTAGTACTACTCACTCGAAAATCACCAACGCGCACAAAATGCATGCATCTGAAATTCTCGATGTACAACAATGTCATATTTTTATTCAGATGCAAAATTTCTTTGATTTACAATTTAAATATTTTTAATATGAGGTAATAATTAGGATTTGTTTGAAATCAAAATTGTTTTTTTTATATTTATGCTAAGGGCATTTTAACACATCTACATCTTAAATCAAGGAGTTCAAATCGATAAACAGAAAATATTTACACAATTTTATTCCGACAAAAGGATGCAGTTGGAAATATTTTTAAAGATTAAATACACAATTGTAATATTTTAACAAGAGCAATTTGATTAAAAACAAGGAGAAACATTAGTGGGCTTTTTATAAGGAAGACAAAAGAAATACACAAGAGGGATTGATTCCAACATCAGTAGCAGAGACCGTGAGGAGATGGCGGACAACAATGACAAGAAAAAAAGAAATTAAACTTGCAGTTTTTTGGCAAACGGAAGATCACTGTTAGTACTTCATGAACTGGATCGCCGACTGGCCTTTTTGGATCCGCTGGGAATTCTAAATTTGGATATCTATCGTGTTTACAAATGTGTGTATAAGAGACATGTAGAAGATATCGCGGATAGCCCACGCACCTCGGACTGGAACGAGTCCGAAGGGATTGGTTTAACGGAGATCTGGCGCTAGAACACTAGGTACACGACCCGACAACATGCTTAATGTCGCGATAACCGTCACCACCAACCCAGAGACCGTGCCTTGTTTCTACAAGAGGGTAACACTATGGCCAAATTGTTTTCAACGACGGCCGGAACCCCGTTCAAAAGAACAAAGTATGGAAGAACAGATGCGGCGAAAGGCTCGAAATGAGGTTGATGGAAAATAAGTTGTTTTCTATTACTCCTCGATTTTTGCTGAACACAATTGCTTGCAATTGAAGCGAAGGGTTTTGGAAGGATCCAACTCCATATTTCACAAATAGGGCCCCTCTCGGAGACTACACCATCAATCTCTACTTCTCGGGTGGGTATGTTGACATATTATTTCTTCGTACACGCCCGAGTGTTGTTTAGTTAGATCACGCGATATATCGATGATGTTGAATGCATTATCTTTTGGCCTGAAGTAAACTATCCAGGGGCCGGTTGTATTAGATGGATATAGTTTATATTGAAAAGAAGTTTTATCGGAATTATTTTTGCCATAAGAGAAATATTCTAATCGACCTCCTTTAAGCCTGAAAGGACGTCGGTCGTCGGAGATACCTTCCCATTAGTCAATGAAGGTTCTATCGCTGGGAACGGAAAAATAATGCAACGAAATTTAAAAGAATGGAATAATTGGTACTTGGCTGTGGAACATTTGTAGTATTTCTTTATTTTTTTGTTTGAGCAGGGAAAAACCCTCTTGAGATGAGAAAACAGATGCACTCTTTCTCAAATGGGCGCAAAACCTCCTCATCTTTTCGTACCAACAGATATGACATAATCTAAATGATACATTATTACTTATAACTATACTGCCCATAAAAGCATAAGAGTCCCATACGGATTTTTGTCGAAAATGAGTTATCTGTTGAATTGTATTTTGTATCACCACTGAATCATAATGCACAAATAAGATTACCAGCTTTGTTTAGAAAATATCGCAAAAATACCGAAACACGGTTGTCCCATCCATAAGCTTTAATGAAAATGTAAATCTTCAACAGCATTTTTCTCGGCTTGCTGTTTTTCAATATGGCACTCTTATGCTTTGATGGGCAGTATATAAATGACATCCTTAAATAACACATCTTATCTAATATTAAAATAACAATAAGTATAACGAACTTTATATAAAATTACGAGCGAAGTTTTCAAGAGTACAAGACGTTTGAGGGAAACACGGAACAAGTTAAACTCAAAGGACGTGAACATTGGTTGAAAATTTTGCACATGCTTGCTAACGGTTCGTTGAACTCATAATTTATTCTAGCTATGGGTGTAATGAGAAAAAAGTAGGCTCGGAGCGTGATGCGTTTAATGTTAATGTTGAATTGGCTAAGCAGACTGGGACAGTCTATATTAGATTTATTGGATCTCTCCAAGGAAACTGACGTAGAGCAAAGTGAATTCAGTATCAGTAATCAACAAACACATTTGCGCTGAGCCGTCGGTCATACAGCCCGTTGGCAAAGAGTGTTTCCAAATGGCCACCAGCAATTATCAGAGAATTTTCATTTTCTCTTACACATGCCATGTCTGCCGTAATATGGCAGACATGGCATGTGTAAGTCGCTCAAGTCTACCATCATGTCTCACAGCAAAAACAGGCTTGTCTCTCTTTACCATGAGAACCATCCTTGGTCCTACAGCCATACAGTTATTTCTCGCGAGGAAGAATTCTCACATTGAAAAGATTATAAGGAAAATACAAGTGAGTGTAAAGTCACCTGGGAGCAAGTATATACTCATCATAAGTAACCAGCCAGTAGACCATCTTCCAGTCAGTAGACTCATCCTCTGAAGATGGTTTAACTTTTGAGTGGATTGTCGTGACTTCTCCTCTCTGCTACCACACAAGGCACCCATATGCCAGTGTTGAGATAAAAATTGTTGTGTAGAACCATTCGGTTTGAGTCCCCAAGATTTGCCGAAAGCCTATGTACATTGGCCGAAAGCCGTGCAAAATTTATTGGTTCTAAAATCGCTGTGAGTTAACCAATTTAGTGATGAGGAAACTGCTCCGGTTGTAATCCTTCGTTGTATGAAAGGCACCATTGATGTTTTATTTGGATAAAGTGAGAGTCCAACATGAAGACACCATTGCTCAACAACACATAAGGCTTGTTGCATTAACCCTCCGGAAGTCGCACAAATGGTTCACTGAACGAGCATCCGCTGGTGCTCTAAGACGATTTCGCTAGATTTTCATAGCAGCGTGCACTCAGTGCACTAGCGCGACTGCAGGAAGGTTAAATTAAAAAAATGTGTTAATGGAAATAATAGTGATCACTATAGGAAAATCTTCGGCGAAATTATAAGTTATGAACCCAAGCTCATTAAGTTTCCAAAACAAGCCATCGGCGAAAAAGTTCCATAGAAGTGGTGACATCACACTACCTTAAGGACATGCGCTGATATTCAGTTTCCTTATCTCTAATTGTCTTAACGATGAGAACAGATGTCGGTTGCTAAGCATTACGTGCATCCAGTTCGAGATAAATGAAGGTACTCCATGATTTCATGCTGCTTCTACAATGAATTCGATAGACACGATGTCAAAAAGCAACTTAAATGTCAAGAAAAATTCCTAGCTTGATTGCTGCATTGCTTTTTTAATGTTGTGTACGACATTATGTAACAGGGTGGTAGTAGACTTCTCCCGTTGATAGGCATGTTGCATTGCATGTAGCGGGTGCTCGCATAAGCTAACACCCCAAATGTAGTGGTCGATTAAACGTTTCATTGATTTGAGTTGGAAGGAGGTCAAACTGATCGATGTAAAGTTGTTTGGCCTCCTCATAAGTGACGCGGCCACCTTGGGGAGTGAATTCTACAATTATTTGATTATATTTTTTACATTTTAACGACATTCAATTAGCTAGAGATTACTGGGTAGGGAAAGTTATGAAAACTAGAGCCATATTAGGGTTAATATGCTAGTAATGGACCCCGCAGTAGACGGTGCTAACAATTTCAAAGAATTTGGACAAATCTAGTTGTACTTTTAATGTAATATTCTATCAATTGATGATACCAAGTCTTTCAAACAATATAATGCAAATTTAAAGCATTTCAACTTGATTCCTTTAGTATAATTCGATATTTCGAACTGGTATCCATATCCCTATAATGGACCCGTTTTCCTATTATGGACCCAGGGTCGAATATGCGCATTATGGACCCGGGTCCATTATACGCATATCCAACAATTAATACATAAAATTGTATTTTTTCAGTTTTCTGGTAATATCAAGAGTAATTTTAGCACAGCATTTTAAGAAAAATATAAAATATGAAAAATAATAAAATTTTGTTATACTTTCCTTTCATTAACTATTTCAATGGCACTCGAAACTTTTGACTAATGAATTAAATTTTTAATTGATCTGATGCTGATTTCAAAGGAGAACATGACTTTTATATCAAGCGATGTGATTTGTATAACGCTTATGAGTAAGGTGATGAGGTCTGCATTATAGAAAGTCTTACACAAGTTTGCGAAAATTGTAATTGGTAATTGTCTGAATTGATTGGTGGTCGAACCATGACAATCCATCAACAATACAGTAGAGTAAAGCATTTGCAATATTAACAAGTCGGCTCTAAACATGTGCAGTGTCTAAAGACAACGAATATTTTGTCATTTAATAATATTTTTAGACACCAAATACAAATTAAAAACGACACAACTTCTTGCATCATTTTGATCAGTTCATACAATTGCTTGTACATTCATGTATAGCTATATCTGAAGCGTTTTGAAGAAACCGTAAGTATTTTTAGCTGACAGGGCCCATGATTTACATGATTTAATCCCCAACTATTTAATTTCTACTATTTTCCTGAAAAAGTTCGATAAAAGTATTTTGAATCTTTAGTTCTGTTTTATTTTGGGACGTAACAATAATGGACATGAAATTGCCTGGATATATGCAATGTATACAAGATTTCGAATTATATTATCTTACTTTGAAAATGAAATTAATTACAGCTCGTTGATTTCAAGAAAGTTATTCGAAACAGTAATCAATGCTACATTTTGCGGGATTTATTTTAGTATTCCGTAAAATCAAATTTGAATAAAGCTTCTTGAACGTTTAGCACCACCTTTTTTTCTAAATCAATATATTTATTCTATTACTTTTCAATAGAAGAATAGAAGGATATTAGTGAATAAATTGCAATCATTCTGCAAATCTGTGCACGACGAACTTGCTGAAGTATTACTCCAGAATTTAATTTTTCGTGGTTATTAAGTAATCTTTTCGGGCTGTCGGGCTTTTTTTTGACAGAACATAGTTCTAGTCGCTCGAATAAACTTTTGCGTGGCAGCCTTCATGTATTTGTACCTACTGTTATTAATTTTTGTCTATTGATTGGTATAGGAACCACAAATTTTGTTGATCCTGCAAAATTTTCAATATGATGGTTTCAATCAATCTTATACTGAATCCTCAGAATGTTGATACCTCTTTTTAATTCTATTAGTTGCTTTTACAAGTTTCTAGTTATATTAATGTGTCAGGGGTTCATAATGCTCAGATACCTAGTTTCACTTGTTCCCACAATGGACCCCCAGAATTTCAATATAAATTTTAAATTGTCTTAGTTTGTTAGATCTACATCGCAAAAGATTGTGTTAGTGTTAGGTATTAACCAGTAAAACAATATCTTTTTCATACGTAGTTTATTTACATCAGAGCTAAGCATCCTTTTTATAATAGTAAAACAATTACTTACAAACCCTGTGTCAGCTGCACTGGATTGAAATTGAGTGCAGATATCAATTTTGTATTGAATCATGGTGAAAAAACACATTCTAATTTCTGTCTAAGTCTTTATTATTATTATTTATTATTTATTATTGAGAGGGAAAAACCCGCGGGAGTGGATTTTCAAAAGCTCCTTCTCCCGTAGGCACAAAACCTCTATCTTTTAGGTATCAACAGTTAACAAACAAACCAAATGATACAATGACTAACACTAAACACTGCTTAAAATAAACACTTCTTAAACTCTATCTTACATAGGTAAAGTATTAACATTAACATAAAAAATTGGCTAACACTATCAGGTTTGTGAAAGGGTGCGCGAAAACAATTTTTTTAAAGAAGTGCGAGACAAATTGAAGTCAAAGACATTGTAACATTGATTGAACACTCTACACATGCTACTGACGGGTTCATTTTTGCCATAATTAGTACGAGACACAGGAAGACGGACAAAAGAGTAGGAACAAAGGTTTCGGAGGCGAATATCAATGTTGAGAAGACGGAGTAAATCAGGGCTGTCAATGCGAGACAATAACAGATCAGAGACAAAGGACGCTTTGGCCACATTGCGGCGCAAAGACAGTGTTTCAAGACCAATGAGGTTGCAACGATCTTCGTATCTGGGCAAATTGTAGGCATCGCTCCAAGGCAGGTGGCGCAGCGCAAAACGCACAAATTTACGCTGAATACTCTCGATGCGTTGAATGCTGTTCTTGTAGAAAGGAGCCCAAACTACGGCGGCGTATTCCAATGTGGAACGAACGAGCGAGCAGTACAACGTTTTTAAGCACTGTACGTTAGTGAAATGCTTAGTAACCCTAAAAATGAATCCTAGATTACGCGAAGCCTTAGACGAGATAAAAGCAATGTGATCCTTAAATGTAAGCTTTGAATCCAAAAGAATCCCTAAATCTTTCACTGTAGTTTCTCTTTTTAAATTGTTTTGCAAGATAGTGTAGTCGAATGTTACGATGGAGCGTTTTCGTGCAAACGTAATCACAGAACACTTCGAGGCATTCAAAACCATCCTGTTAGTCATGCACCAATTAGCGAAAATGTCTAACTGAGATTGCAAAAACAAAGCATCAGAGTAACTTTTAACTATATGGAATAACTTATAATCATCGGCATAAGACACCTTGAAGCACTTAATCAATGAATCCACATCGTTTATGTATAGAAGGAAAATATATGGACCGATATGGCTGCCTTGAGGTACGCCGGACGTTACGTCGAAGGATGAGGATAAATGATTCCCGATTTTAACAGACATTTTACGGCCTGTCAAGTAAGATCGAAGCCATTCCAAAAAACTACCGCAGAAACCGAGACGTTCCAGTTTCGCAATCGTAATTTGATGGTTGATTTTATCGAAGGCGGCCGACAGATCGGTGTATATTGCATCAACCTGAAATCGATCCTGTAGCGAGCGAGCGATAAATGAGGTGTAGGCTACTAAATTAGTGCAAGTAGATCTCCTGGGAATGAAACCGTGTTGAGTTTCTGAGATGTAGCTAGAACAACAATGTGTCAAAAACTCGAGAACGATGAGCTCCAATAATTTCGATAGTGCACATAAAGATGCGATTCCTCGGTAATTGGGAACTTTGCTTTTGGATCCTTTTTTATAAACCGGAAAAACGTAAGATGATTTCCAGATGGTAGGAAACACTCCGGAACTTAACGACATATTGAAAACGACGGACAGAGGTAGGCAAAGCGACGACGAGCATTTTTTAATGATAGAGGATGGGATTCCGTCAGGTCCAGGAGTGTTAGAACACTTGAGTTTTGCGCAAGCTTTTTGTACAATATCGGAAGATATCGTGAAATGAGGTCCAATACTAGTCCTGCGGGGAATGTTGTCGGCTGCTGCGGAGACTTGTTGATTATTAAGAGTATCATTGGTAAAAACACTGCTGAATTGTTGGCGAAATAACTCACAGATGTCCGGCAATGAAGTCGCTTCTAAATCACCCAGCGACATAGAAGTGGGTAAACCTGATCCACGCCTCTGTTCATTAACGTAATTCCAAAACTTTTTTGGATTGTTACGAAGGTGGCTCTGAATACGATGAAGGTAGGAATTGAAGAGAGACTTATTAAGTCTCTTGTAACAATGATTTAAGAAGATATAATGATTCTTTAGCATATCGGTTCGGTATTTCGAAAACTTTTTTAGAGCTGACCTTTTGGCCGATTTAAACTTTTTTAGTGTACGATTCGACCATGGAGGATATTCACAGCCATGATTGAGTTTTTTAGGAGTAAACTGGTCGATAGCATAAATCAGTACGTTCGAAACAATTTCAGCCGCTGCGTTTGCATCAGATTGTGGCAAGATTTCATTCCAATTGATACGAGACAAGAAAAGGTGCATTCCTCGAAAATCTGTCTTGCGATAGACATATGTCAGTTTCTCAGTGGTATCTTCGAATGTACAAGGTACACATTTTCGGAGAAAACAATGAAGAGCAGGGTGGTGTTGGCATAGTTTAACGAGAGGAGCTGGAGCACGACAAACGGCAAAATGATCGGAGAGCTCCTGGCTTCCAAAGCAAAGATCCAAAATACGGCTGTTGTCATTAGTGACGTCACAAAGTTGAACTAGCCCCGCGGTGCTGTAACCGTCGAGTAGCTGAGTGATACACGTGTTAGTTGATGAGTGTGATGAGTCTGGGTACAGAAATGATGTATTATTGCGAACCCAATTAATGCCGCTAAAGTTGAAGTCTCCTATAATTAATATTCTGTCATTCAAGGTCATCTGGGCAGTGATCCATGTCAGCGAATTCAAATGTTGGTCAATGAGAGAAATATCATTCACACGATCAGGAGGAATATAGATAACACATATGTACAATGAGAAGCTGCTGAGAGTGAGCGAGACCCACAGCTCCTCCACGCCAGAACAACTGGAGGGTGATAACAAGCGGATTTTAAATTTCGAGCGAGCAGCCAAGAGAACACCTCCTCCAGATCGTTTATTACTGTTAGAAACCGAACGATCCTGGCGGAAAACGGAGTACGATTCTGGAAATAATTGTTTTGAAAGTGTGTTACTGTTGAGCCAGCTTTCCGTAAAAATGTATATGTCGTAGGTCGCTGCGGAACAGGCAAGGGCGTAATCAGTAATGCGGGTATTGACGCCACCGACGTTTTGGTAGAAAACCAATAACTCGTGGCTTAAACTAGTGTTGATCTGTTGGTTTGACGTAGCTGAGCCTGAGATGGTGTTAGCGCAAGTCGATGAAACTGAGGTGGTGGTTGTTGAGTTGGTGTTCGTACTACAGGCGCTGGTTGTGAATACATCTGGGTGAGGGGGAGCGGGGGATTCCAACGCCGGGCACGTTGGGAAATGTTCGGTGGGGCTGTTGATGGAATGTCCGGCGTGCCCGTAACTCTTTTGAATGAATTCGACTTCCGGTCTAAAAAAGGAGTGATAGAAACTCCCTCGGGCCAGAAACCTGCTGAAATTATTTTTGCTACTAAGCTCTCTGGGACGTTCAATTTAAAAGACAGGAATGAGAGAGGTCGTCTCTCTATGTCTTGGCGGGCTAGTTTATGGCATCGAATTAGATTGGGATTACAGTTGGCTCGATCAGCCACATAGCGGATGATATTGGATTCAGATTCGTGGGGTAGGAATTTAGTAACATAGAACCATTTTTCATTACGAACGGGGTGTGCTACAGCAAGAGTATGCCTCGCTACGGGGTGAGCGGGTAGTATGCGACTGGTCGTAAATATATTGGGAGGGTGAACAACGGTATCTGAAAGTACAGTGATCCTAGCGTTGTTGCTGTTAGCATCAGTGATGGGAGCTTTGTGGGGAACCAGAGGGGTATGTATGTTTGCTACTTGAGGACAACTCATAACATTTTGAGACTGATGCATATTCCTAGGACATACAATTACACTATCGATGGTATGTGGCTGGGTTCTATGTGAGCTGAACGTAGTAGATAGTGCAGCAGGTGGTTGATGTTGATGCAAGTTGTTAAATACACGAGGCTCGTAGTAGCTGGTAGATACTGACTGATTAGAAGAGACGATGTGATTCGATTGGTCGGCTAGTTGTGCGATATTAGAATCGTAGAAATTGTTGGCAGCAATAGCAGGAGTCATAGATGACAATTTGGCAGGGAAGTTACCAACGGCGGCAGCAGCAGTGGGAGTAGTAGCGGGAATAGTGGCGGTAGCAGGCGTATAGGCGGCATCGGCAAAACAGGTGTGCTCAGAATTGGAAGCAATGTAAACATTTGAAGTTGGTTGTGTGTGCGGTGTGGTAGCGGTGATGGTAAAACCTCGGGCAGACGAGGCGGTGGTGGCAGCGCTTTGATTGAAAGTTGTGTTGTCGATAGCAGCAGGGACAGCAGAATGCAAATTATCGACGAGCATGACTCCGTCGCGGGCAACAGTTTTATCGAATACGCTAGCATCAAAATTTGTTGACTCGTTGGTGGCGGGTAGGTCAGATGTTGTAATCGGATGGCAGCTACTAGTAACACCTGGAAGTACGGGAACTATAGTATTTGTAAGAACTGCACTGGTTACTGGAACGTCAGCTTTCGCAATCTTATCAGGTGGAGGCAGAGAGGTTCTGGAAGTGCTGCTGGTGCGAGGCCGCTTATTATTGTTGTTTTCGGCGAAGATCGATTCGAACATATTGCTCAAGTTGAGTTGAAACTCGTCGAGACGGTCCTTGAAGGGTCCTCCGCTTTCGTTGATTACACGGGTGCTTGGCTGGGGCTGCGAGCAACTTGGATGCGAAGAGTTATGCGGGTACATCTTGCAAAAGTTTTGCAGTGTATCCATCACACCGCCGACAAGAGTAAGCGTTGACGAAGTGCGTCTTAAAGCTGTCTTGTAATCAACAGTATACGTTAAAAACAGTTATTGATGAGGAATAATTGACAAAAAAGCGTCAGGGGGTCCATTATATGCAAAGGGTCCATTATAGGCATACAAACCCTATTCAAGTGAGAGCAAGGATGTGAAGTAAACGTATCGGAAAACTAGAAGTGGCAGGGTCATTAGAACAGGCTTAATATCGTACGGGCCTAATCTTTGTCTTCTGTTAATGAGGGTCGAGCTTAGACAGTATAACTACAAATCACCCGAATTCACTAACATGTGTCCTGGTAATGATAGACGTGTCCATCTTTACCGCGATAACCGTGTTTATATCCTCTTTGAAGTAGAACTGGAATGATTCAATCGTTTCCCGGAGACGTATACGGAGCAAAACTTTCAACCGCTCTGTTGCAAGAGCATGCAACAGAGAGGCAGTTTCCAAATATTTAAACGCAGTTACACAGACATTTTCCGATCTCGACGAGCTGAGTCGATTGACATATGACACTCGACCCTCCGGGCCGGGATTGGATTGACGCTTTTTAGAGTGATTGCACAACCTTTCTATATGAGAAAGGCAAAACCCAAGAATCAGAACTACTTGAAAAGAGCTCACGCGCAATCGTCAGTAATGGCTCCGTACAGCCTGGAAAGTGTGTGTCAAAAAGACAGTTGCGTACTACATCTTCGTCAGATGAGTATTCACCATAAGCAGTTCTAAACTAACTAACCAGTCTATTGATATGCTGCTATGAGAGAGTTCGTTTTATCCACGAGCTCATCCAAGTCACTTGGAGATTCAATCACCGGAAGATACCCCTGAAATCTAGCCCCCTTCGTAGATTTGAGATTACGATATGTAACTATATCTTGCGAGACATTTAAATGCTCAAAGCCGGTTTACTTATGATCAGATAACGACGGTTTGAGCTTGTTGAGCTTGTTGGATCAGATAACGATGGTTTGAGCGAGTCAGTTTGCCAACTCATGCATACTACCGTCAGGGCAGAGAGCTACATCTAACACCTCTAATCTACCAGCTCATGCAAATCTGGGGCGATCCCTACATTAAGTACATGCAGATTTGTACAATTTAAGCATTCCATCAAATCGGCACCTCTCAAATTGATATTTGAGCTGCCCTTAATTATGTGGTGGGCATTAGTATCACCGGCGATTATGAGAGAAAACTCATTTTCGCCACACTATGATACAACCCTTTTGAAAACATCAGAAGTTGATGGTTCATTATGCAGTAAATATGCCGAAAAATAAACGTATCCCAAGTAACAATTTAAGTTTTATAGCACACTACAGGTGTAATCTAAGTTTTAAGAGGGATTTCAAGAGTGCCATAAAACCTCAATTGTTACTTGGGATTTCCTGTTTATGTTATCAACAGTCATACAGTGACAGCACAGATATCTTGAGCTGTGACGTCGTATATAAGACATATATAAGACAAGGCATTTCATGTGGATTTTTCAATACATTTTGTTGAAAGCTGCGAAGACGAGGTTTCTAACGTAGAAGATTCCTTTATGGAAATACGGGTCTTGAACTAAGGCTATGGAAGATTTTCCTTCTTGCACGATCTATCGCTCAATCATAATTGCTGTACGATTATGATTAATTTGTGCTACTTTAACCATACTCTATCACAGCACTACATATTTCATCATAAGCACTTATTGTATAGCAACTAGAAGATATCAAACACATTGGCTTATAAACATCTATTGCGAATCTCAAAATGGATATTATGGAAATGATCATCATTTGAATCTCACGATTTGCAAAGAAACAAGCGTCCATTGTGTCAGATACCCACGACACTCCGTGCGCGACTGGCATATTTTAGTCCTGCCAGCCATTCAGTCCTCGACACGGGAAAATACCTTGACTTGAGGACTTCTGTTTTAGTCGTCATTTACGACATGGAAGCAGGAATCTAGTGGATCACTTCTGGTCTGAGATACTTCAACTCGCCGGATGCCATAAGCCAGGTCTGTTTAGAGACAGACAATAGACAACCTGCTGAAATAACTGAGTTTTCATATTCCCAAAACGAGTTACTACTGACTGTGCTCTGAATCACCTTGGGTGACCTGTATTAAAACACGACGGCTTTACTTCGAAAAATCGACCACCAGTAGAATTCATCCACGGATCCGCAAAAATCATCAAATTCGTAGCTCTACCGAGATTTCCGTAGATCGCTGAGTGAACAAAAAAAGCTTTCTGTGTTATTATGTTTATACAACGAGAAACGAATCGCCCGGTGCTACCTCCCAAATAGTAGCTGGATGTACTGTTTATAAAATATTTAGAGAATGTTGTGAAATCATGAATATGATTACCGTCGTAAAATTGAATTAGTTCACAAGCAACACTTCACAGCAACAACAAAATATGTAACACTAACCAAAAATGAACTGCAAACCTCAGCAATAGTTCCACTTCGTGTCTACAGTCGATTTTTCAACTTTCAAAAGTGTGAACCGGAATGGCACCGACTGCCAAGAATTGCCAGCGAAGCATTACTCTTGTCGCATGATTGCTTCCCTTTCGAAAGGAAATAGTGCAAGACAGACAATTTATTGTTTCCAATTCGGATCGTTTTCGTCCTTCATAGCAGGGTGAACGCTAAAGTTTTCACTTGATGAGTGACCTGCAGAGCAGCGATGCAATTTAGCACCTTTCCCGTTACTCAGCGGATCAATCGTTTTCATTTGACACGCTTCAACCATGTCGGTTTAAATAGAACACATATTCTGAGAGGTTGCCATATGCGGCTGAAGGAAGGTATTTGTCATCGTGTGTGGGACGATGCTGCATGAAAAACGTAACAAGGAGTGACGTGCTTACTTTGTGACATTGACCTGCGGTAGAACTTACACTGAAAAAACTAGTCACGGTAATATCATGCGAGAAACAAATAAAAAAGCGTTATATTTTAATGGCATTCAATTTATACGATTCTCATTCTGATGAAAAATTCAGCTTAATCAATATGATTATCAAATGGCATCTATGCTGTAATTATATGCATTTTTTAATGTTTGAAGACATGCTAATGACTGTTTTTTTGTTAAATTACATACAACATATGAATGTCTTTTTGTTTTTCATTTAGATTTTAATAGCACTCTACTCAGTCAAGTTGATTATTTTATATGAAGAAATGCGGCCTAGGCTTTTCCCGAGTAAATGATGCAAAAAGTATATATAGCTGCTTTGTGAATAAAATAAGGTATTATTCATAAATTAGGTAACACGTTGAGGGAGAGGAGTGGTACGACAAAATGTAACATGAAGGAAAATATTTTTTAAAATTATTTATACTTACTAGGGGAGTGGGGATAAAGAAATTTGTAACAATTTCTTACACGGGAGAAGGGGGAGTCAATTTTAGGTAATTTTCGCCGTACAGTGGCGGATCCAGGGGGAGGGTCCTGGGGGTCCGGACCCCCTCCGAAATTATTTTACTTGTTGAGAAATTCTAAATGAGTTTCAATTTTATATTAGTTTCAAACTCAAAATCATTCCAAACCAAATTTGACCAACTAAACTGATATTGATTAAATAAGATTATTACGAATTACAAATTGTACAATATTCATTTTAAAATCGAAATTTCGGACCCCTCCCGAATTTTTTTTCTGGATCCGCCCCTGTCGCCGTACGTAATTTATGAAAGGTCTCTTAGGTGCATCACATAAAATTCGCAAAAAAACACAGCTGTACGCAGTTTGACATTAAAACTAGCCTGCACGTGATGTTTTATGTCATATAACAGCTCTGTGGTGTGGATTATCATCAGTGTACCGACACGAAGCGAAGGAGGGACCAGGCTCCACCCACTGCACTGTGGTCTGTGTACGTTTCTTGGCGCCATACTGCTAATTGTGAGCGGTTATGCAATGGGTATAAAAAAATCCCTGCATGATTATATTTACTTCTCAGGAAGCGTATTCTGCACAGTCGAGCGTCGAGGATGTAGAAAAAAAAATCCTTACCTAGGCTGGTCAGGCTTTGACGTAATTACATCAACTACTCCACTCGGTACTTCCTGCCACGTGGTGTACCTTTTTTCCTGCTGCTGATGGCAGCACAGGAAAGCTTTGTCAGTAATTATTTCAGATTGAGTTATTCGGATGTGGAGTTGGTTTATTTTTAATGCATTGTGTATTTAATTTTACAATGATCCAATTTTAGTGATTGTCCAATCATTCTAGTGAAAAAATAGAAGAACTTAGCATTGACAATGCTGTTAACCTCATTTAGGTGCCCGGACATTCTGGTATTGCTGAAAATGAATGGACCGGTGAATTGGCCGGAGCAGGCGCAGAGATTGCATTTATTTGTTCCGAGCCTGCTTCGCCAATTTTAAAGGGTTGGATAAAGGAAAGTTTTCGGTTTTGGGAAGCTTTTTTGGAAAATCCGCGCCCAGTGATTTCGAAAAACCTCGTACACTTTTTGTAATAACAGTGTAGCATGCTGATCAGGGCTTTAACCGCACTTGCCAAACTCAAGCCCCATCTCAATTCAATTTTTGCCTTTCTCATATAGAAAGGTTATGCAATCACTCTAAAAAACGTCAACCTAATCCCGGCCCGGAGGGCCGAGTGTCATATCCCATTCGACTCAGTTCGTCGAGATCGGAAAAAGTCTGTATGTGTGTGTATGTATGTATGTGTGTGTGTATGTGTGTGTGTATGTATGTGCGTATGTGTCAAATAATGTCACTCATTTTTCTCAGAGATGGCTGGACCGATTTGCCCAAACTTAGTCTCAAATGAAAGGTGCAACCTTCCCATCGGCTGCTATTGAATTTTGGATCGATCGGAATTCTGGTTCCGGAATTACGGGTTTCAGAGTGCGGCCACATAAAATTTCTCATATAAACTATAGGAAAAATTAAAAATAGAATTTTTATTTTTGATGCTAAATGTGTTCAAGGTGCATGAAACGTCGAGATTTGATGCAAACTCGAAAAAAAATTTGACGACGATTCACTTTTTTGGATTTTTGCACATTTTTGCCTTTCTCATATAGAAAGGTTATGCAATCACTCTGAAAAACGTCAACCCAATCCCGGCCAAATTTTTTTTCGACTCGCATAAGGTTTCTGGATTTTAACAGGGGCGTAGTTGATGGTTTACGGAGAGGGGTTACACCCCCCCCCCTCTACTGTTCACTCCCCTCCTTTAAAAATCACCTTAAATCACCCCTCAGACCACCACCCCATCCAGCCCTCATACCCCTCCCTTTCAACCCCATCATCTTTAAACCACCACTATATCACAAAGCATACCAATTTAAGCTGGGGAGTCGTTCGTTCATGGGACTTTCGCCCTCCTCACATACCCACCCCCGCATGACAAAATGATTTAGCAAGCAGATAACATTGATCTAATGCTGATTAGGCTAATGGAGTATGATATTTTTTGTTTCAAGTGTTTCACCGTCGACACGTAGCTCATCAAGTTTGTGGCTGGCAAGCCATTGTGTATAAGTGCAAAGTGTACTAAGAATGTAATGGACATTTCCACAATTATGTTGAACATAAAAAGCCTCCGTGCCATAGTTTAGAGAAATGAGAAAGGCACAATTGCACCGCTAGGTGGATTAAAACAGGTTTTTCAGTTTAATATTACCGTGGCTGTTTTTTCTTTTTCAAAATTTTAGAACTCGAATGATGATTTATTTTCCTGTATATAGTTGTCATGTGATTTATAATAATAAAATGTAATATATGCATTTAAAAGCTTTTAATGAATATAAACAACGCACACATTCTCGTGATTCATGATTGAGAAAGGCACAATTGCACCGCTAGGTGGATTAAAATAGATTTTTCGTAATAGGATTGAATAATAGATGACGGAAATTGATGTCTGAAATCATAAAAAAATCAAGTTTTCGAATTCTAGTTGAATACAATTATAAATAAATATAACATTCATATGAAATATAAGTAACATTAATTATTTATTTTTAGTGGTTCAGTAGGGGAATATGGGGAGACTTGACCAAGCGCGAAATTCTATTTTCGGCTATGGCGTCTTCTATTCGATTCTCAATTTTTTTTTCAAAAATATTTTTATACTTGTTTCGATCCCTTAAGGTAATTTTGAAAGTTTGAAATGAAAAATCCTTTCCTTACAGAAAATTTTACGTGATTAATAAGTTTGTATTAAATGATGTAATTTTTTTCCAAACTTTGTATGGACATATCTACTCGACTACTAATTACTGTTAATGCACTAATATACCATCTTAATCCTAGTGAAGCAGTAAAATGATTTTACATAAATTGAAACATTGGAATAGTTATTACTAGAATTTGCATGACATTGAACGCAATAACTAATGTTGAGGAGACTTGACCAAGATTTTATGGGGAGACTTGACCAAGTGGCAATTAGCTGAAGAAAGATACAAAATTACTGATATTTATTATGCTTTGGTATCCACTGTTAATGTTAAACTCGCCATAAAAAAATCCTACCTCAAACATAAGTCTTTATATTTTAATATTTGTAAACAAAGTTAGCAATAGTAGGACTGGTTTCGTGACGTTTGAACATGCAATGCAAGCAGTACAGTTAATCCTTAAAAAGAAATGCATTAAAAAAATCAAAATTTATCAAATGCAACTCTTTTATATTTTTTACTGCTACCTAAGGATCTCGACAATAGTGTAAAAAATAATTACAGCATCTTTTATGTCATTATTTTTTGTTATGATTTTTCAAAATTCTCTTGGTCAAGTCTCCCCACGCCTTGGTCAAGTCTCCCCGCAATGGGGAGACTTGACCAGAAAAAACGATCACAGAAAATTTTTTGTAACTTTTCAAAAATTAAATTAAAAATTCTGCAAAAAATCATGAAGACGCGCTATAGCTTTGGGCATTATATCTGAATGATTTTTGAGGGATTGAAGGGTTTTTTAGAGATTTATGCAGTTTTAACTGAAAACCTGGTCAACTCTCCCCATGTTCCATAGGTATATCGTAAAACTACGAGTACAGCACACCTAGTTGTCTTCAAACATCTAGTAAATATTTCTGAAGCATCAAAAGCATTTCAATCAATTAGTGACCCTAAAAAGTATTGATGGGCTCAAATTGTCAATTAATTAGATTTCTCTCACATCACTCGGTTTCATATATAAGCACTCGTGAGTGACGAGAAAATGCTTCACACGGTGTGCATATAAAATGACCTTATTACAAAAAAAAGGCATCGCTGAATCTTTCGCTATTCGATAGCAGACCTTTTTACCTTTAATATAAGACTTCCACCGAGGGTCGACGAACATTTTCATTTTTTCAATTCAATGAGGGCGGCTAACTATCGCCAAAAGCAGAAGGAACCAAAATAATCAATTATGCCATATGTATTAGATAACATATAAAATGGTTTCAATTTGAGTATATATTCCTTGTTTTGACGAGAACTTTTTGTTTTTTGCCTTTCTCATATAGAAAGGTTATGCAATCACTCTGAAAAACGTCAACCTGATCCCGGCCCGGAGGGCCGAGTGTCATATCCCATTCGACTCAGTTCGTCGAGATCGGAAAAAGTCTGTATGTGTGTGTATGTATGTATGTGTGTGTGTATGTGTGTGTGTATGTATGTGCGTATGTGTCAAATAATGTCACTCATTTTTCTCAGAGATGGCTGGACCGATTTGCCCAAACTTAGTCTCAAATGAAAGGTGCAACCTTCCCAGCGGCTGCTATTGAATTTTGGATCGATCGGAATTCTGGTTCCGGAATTACGGGTTTCAGAGTGCGGCCACATAAAATTTCTCATATAAACTATAGGAAAAATTAAAAATAGAATTTTTATTTTTGATGCTAAATGTGTTCAAGGTGCATAAAACGTCGAGATTTGATGCAAACTCGAAAAAAAAATTTGACTACGATTCACTTTTTTGGATTTTGGCACATTTTTGCCTTTCTCATATAGAAAGGTTATGCAATCACTCTGAAAAACGTCAACCTAATCCCGAATTTTTTCGACTCGTTTAGGGTTTCTGGATTTTAAAAGGAGCGTAGTTGATGGTTTACGGAGAGGGGTTACACCCCCCCCCCCTCTACTGTTCGCGCCACTCCTTTAAAAATGACCTTAAATCACCCCTCAGACCACCACCCCATCCAGCCCTCATACCCCTCCCATTCAACCCCATCATCTTTAAACCACCACTATATCACAAAGCATACCAATTTAAGCTGGGGAGTCGTTCGTTCATGGGACTTTCGCCCTCTTCACATACCCAGCCCCGCATGACAAAATGAGTTAGCAAGCAGATAACATTGATCTAATGCTGATTAGGCTAATGGAGTATGATATTTTTTTGTTTCAAGTGTTTCACCGTCGACACGTAGCTCATCAAGTTTGTGGCTGGCATGCCATTGTGTATAAGTGCAAAGTGTACTAAGAATGTAATGGACATTTCCACGATTATGTTGAACATAAAAAGCCTCCGTGCCATAGTTTAGAGAAATGAGAAAGGCACAATTGCACCGCTAGGTGGATTAAAACAGGTTTTTTTTTCTTTTTTAAAGGTTTTTAGGAACGTGTCCACTGGAACACAGAAAGAGAAAGAATGATCGGAACGGTGAAAATGAAGAAACGGTGAACTTTTTATTGGAAGCACTGGGAAAAGATATGTCCTCAAGCAGGAATCGAACCTGCGATATCCCAGTCTCTAGTTGGGTGCGTTAACCACTCCGCCATGGAGGAACTGTGATGATGTCATCACATACTCCCGACGGTATCGTGATCACCGCCACAGCCTCCTGTACCTACTAATTGACATATCGATCCCCGTTTCTTCATTCTCACCGTTCCGGTTAGGACCCTTTTTGGCGAGAACCGGTACTACTGTACTGAAGCCCTCAGTATCGGTAGGACCGGTAAAGTACCGGTACTCGAAGATTTTTTTCAAAAAAATCAAAAAAAAAAAAAAAAATCAAAGCTGGCATGACTCACAGAAGATATTTTTCGACTGACTCATTGACTCATTTCACAGAAGATATTTTTCGTATGCGGCACCATCTTTTATTTCGAAATCTAGGCCACTTTGAAATCTATAACTACTAAGCGGTGCGATTTTCGTCGACTTCAACAGAAGGTAAATGTAAGAAACACTATTAACAACAGTAAATCAAAGCGAGAATGACAGGTTGCTCGCATTTCCTCTCTTGCTTTTTTGTAAATTGGTTTCGACCTTTATGTCGTTTGCCTACTATTCTCTAATGCATACCAAGGCTCCTTGCTTTCCTGTAAACTATAGAGCTTTGCTGATTTTTCCGATCACCAATGATTACAAATCGCCCCATTTGAAGCAGTTCGCCAAGTCTAAAATTGTTAGCTACTAAATCGCTCTTCGTTCTTTTATAGATAAAAGTTTTAGAGCAAACCAAATGCAGACATGACTTAGACGATAGTCTTATTACGCGCCACCCAGTAAATAATGGAAACCAATCAGAATTTCGGTAATAAAAAAAATCATAGCACTAAATGTGAATATTTTGAAATTTAGTGCAAAATCGTTAAAATTTAATTTCGACAAAATAGTGCAGGAATTTAAATATACCGTTCAGTACAACGGGAGCTAGCAATGTTTAACTTCTAGAATTATTATGATGATGGCCCCATGATGGATAGATCGATAGAGTCCACATATTTTTCATAAAAAAATTGTATCGTACAGAAAATACCGGTACTGGATTTTGTTTAGTACCGGTATTGCGGTACCAAAAATGGGTCGGTATTCCCGGGATTTTCGGTACCGGTATTACCGGTACCACAGCCCTATTTCCGGTCATTCTTTCTCTGTCTGTTTTCCAGTGGATACGTTCCTAAAATTATATTTCAGTGTTTTATTACTAGACTTATCATACATTTACATTAATAAATAAATCTAATCAATCGTGAATGTTGCACTGGTTATAGAATCATTAAAGTTATCACTTCTTATTTGAAAAAGTTTTTGATCATGCACAATTCCATAAATGTCTCAACCTTAGAATAAGATGGTAAATTCCACATATGGAAAATTTTGTAAGATAGAGAGAAATCCTTTTTATTTGACACCCAAAATGTCTACACTGGTCAAGTTAAGGTTGAGATATTGATCAATTAAAAATGTGACAAAGTTTCATGATTTGAAAGCGTTTACTAAAAATGCTATATCTCAGCCTCCCGACCGAATTTTCACAATATTTATTCACGAAAACTTTTGTAATAAATAGTACTTTCAAATACATGCCTTTGGTTTCATGAAAAAAAAAATTGATTTGCGTGGATTTTCTTCAGAATTGACTAAAAAATATTGTTTTCGCTTTGTTTAATCATTGATCATTGATCGTTTTGTTCTATCATTGATATAAGCACTTTTTGTGAAAAACTTTTAAATGGAATTTATTCTCCAAGGTCCGCAAAAAAAATAAAAAAATATTTAAAAAATAATCAGATTTCGAAAAATTTACGAAAACCGCTACGACAATTTTACTCAAAAATGGTCATTTTTTATAAATCGCATTTGTGGAACCTCTAGAAACTTGATTTGTTCTACAAAAGTGCCTAAAATATGCTTATCTTTCATTATAGGATTGAGCACCATGACTTTTCGTACATCGATTTTTTTGGGACAGCCTAATATAGTATGTTTCATAAATCATGATATTTAGATTTGAACTGGAAAAAAAATTGTTCTGGATCCCTCGGTGGATTATTTCCGAATTAGTTTTTAATTAAAGGTAAAAGTTTCTTTCATCCAATAATGAACAATTCAACGATGCTTATTTTTGTCACAATATTGCTCAGTTTTGTAAACTGGTTTTACGAAAGTGACTTCTATAAGGATGTGAAGAGAACTTTTTTTTACGAACTAAATCCCAAATAACAAACACTCGATAGTTACGAATACAAGTCTTCATGAGGCATGCACTTAAAAAATCAAGCACGCGGGATGATTTTTTTCGAAGTTTTTTTGTTTGTTTTTGCCCTAGATGTTGACGTGTCATGCTATTTAAGGCGAATTTTCATAAAAACGTCATTTTCGATTTTCAAGATTTCAAAGGGGTACTATTAATTATTATAAATTGAAATTTTGAACGCAGCACCCCTTAATGATGTCAGATTGAGCTAAAAAGTTGCATAGATCCCTTTTTCGATGTAATAAGAATTTTATATATGATTTTATGAGAAAATTTAAGATGACTCTTCTTTGAAATGTTTCCTATTGAACATCCCTAGTTCACCATAAAGCCTTTGGTTTTAAGCTGTGAAGGCCCGTTATAATTTTTCCCAGTTTTCTTTACCACGGGTTGCTAGGTATCCAAAACCTCCGGTGTATTTTTGGTTTTGTGTTGAAGCGCAATCCAGTGTTGGCCAGTGATAATTTGACAAAATTAGTTATTGCAGAAGCGTTTCGAGTTCCTCTCATCGGAGTCTGATACCCACTTAGTGGCAGGACTAAGCTATCGCCGGATTGACGCTAGCTCCAGAAAACGAAAAAGCAATTTGTGTTTCTGAGCAAACCCCTAGCCCTGCGTGATGTCATAGCTTATTTTTTGAGTTTCGATGGTTCTTGAAATTATTTCATTGCATCATCGCATATCATCGCTGTTGTGCTATCTTATGACAAACGCCATTTTGGGGCAAACTGAGTTAGATATGCCACATTTCTAGTCTGAAAAATCTCTACAAAGTGACGTTTTAAGAATTTTGAAATTCTTAACTTGGTTACTAAGATATAGCGAGAAAAATGATGAGAAATTGTGAATGTATTGCTTCAAATCACTGTACCTTGGGATTTGCTCAAGTTATATTGATGTTTTAGATGTTGGTAAGTGTAAAAATGTCTGAGGAACACAATGGCATAAAAATTTTCAAATGAAAATTACACGGGTTGTGAGAAAAACACAGTTTATGTTTTAAACTGGAAATATAGCATATTTGGCAACACTGTAACCAAAAGTTACTATTTTTTTCTAGATTTTCTGATTAATTTCCTTCCAAATGCATCTAACCGATTATATATAGACCAAATTAAACCAAAGATATGAATAAAAGTTAATAATTGATACTTTATTTGGATGGAAAATTTTCATTGCACGATTATGACACACCATACAAATTTTGTCATCAATACACACGTATGACACGTGTGAGAGCGACTTTTGTTTACATTTGTAGTGAAAATTCGCAATGTAGTTCACTAATCTTCGTAATATTTGAGAGATTAATACAGAATAGATTGAAGCATCTCCTCTGAATTGTTTCTACCATTTATAGGTTGCAAGATATTCAATCTAAAACTTTAAAAATCGTTTTTCTCGAAATGTGCTAAATGACACTTGTCTTAAGATAGCACAACAACGACGATATGGCAAAACGATTTTTTTTATACTTGAACACCGTTTTCAATGTAGCATCACTGATTCCCTGACGTTGCAATGTAAACCGACCCAGTCAATAATTCCACTCCCTAGCATTTGCACCAAACTATTGTTGCTCTGAAATAACGAGCATTCTAATCTTATTAAATCATGCATATATCATGATCAAGTCTCCCGCAGTAGAGTACTCCTTCCACAGGGACCAGATACTCACACGAGCTCGTTTGTAAAAGGCTCATTACGGCACCGAAATGACGGTATGCGCAGTGATACTACAGTACCGCATTCCCATCCAACCGACCGACAGGTTATCCTTTGAAGCTCCTATGTCGAGCGGTCGGTCGGTGGCTTAATTTTCTGAACTAAACCCACCCATTTCGAGGCCGGTCGGTTGGTTCGGTGGGTTCACCCGGTCCGACGGATGGTAAGCTTTTTGCAAGTTTCTCCCCAATTATGACACCCTTAGAGTGGAAAGTGCTTGTACTAACCTAGTTGTAGCAGGTTTTTTTTTCGCCCATATTCCACATGCAAACGGGCTATTCATTCATTATGCACCCAGACGTTCCAGACACATTCCGACCAGGTTGCAGACACGAGATTTACGGATTTATAGACCGTACCGTTACAGTAAACTGTCTTCATTCCATAATGTTGGTACTACGGCGAATCACGAAAGGATAGCGGACCCGTAGTTTTTGAGAGTGAAATAAGTTTGCGCAGTAGTTACAAAAGTAATGTTTGCAGTGAAAGGATGCCCGGTGTTAAATTTAGTTTTCTGGAGATATAACTAGATGTGCTCAACTTTTAATATTATTCATTGGTCATTGAACTACGCGCAGTATAGACTCAGTACTCATTTTTAATCACTTCGTTTTCGCTACAATGAGTTGCCAATTATAATAATCTGCGATACATACAGTATTTTGATGCTTTTTGTGCCTTTCCGAATCGGTCTGATTAAAGCCATGCGTTATCTGTATATTGTTCACAACACACCTACATGCATGGGAAAGGTTGGATATTATCTTGTAACCGAGCAGAACCACCTGCACAAATAAACTTTGTTGCTAGAATAATAGAAAAAGGAAACCATTTGTTTGTAGAAACATCAACAGCTGAAATCATCTGCCATATCAAAAAGGCACAAAGTAAATTAATTTATTAAAAATATCAGCAAGCTATTGCTCCTACTCTTCCAGCCATGTTTGAATTTAAATTAAACAACAAGCTACGACCGCACGCGTGTGTGATTGTTTTCACGTCAAACATGTTTTGCGAGCTGGAAAACTTTTTCCGTCCCCAGGACACCGACCGGTGTGCTTCCAATTACTCTCAACGGACTAATATTTCACATATATTCACGAGTTTTTCTTCTCCCAGGACCTCCCACACACCTGCTACCTACAGTTGGTACCTCCTACCTACCTGCTGCAGCCATCGCTACATCGAAAACATTTTTATTAGGATTGAATTTTGTGCTGTCAGCCTGTGCTGCTGGAGCGGACGGCCGAAGCCCCGCTTATCGTGGTATCCAGGAGAAGAACAAGTCGCGCTCTATTCAATTTCGTTTCGAGTTTCCCATTTTCGCTACAGGCATAAAGGGATACCGGAGAAAGCTGGAGCTGGTACTGCGTTAGGCATCGTTAAGGTGGTGGTGGTGTTGTTGGCGGTGGCCACTGTTGGTCCGATGATGGCATCAGGTCCCACGTTTCCTGGCAGTATCTACCTACACCTCTAGCTGGCGCACCGAGGTTTTCTATTATCCGCTGCAGAATGAGTGAGTGAATTGGAGTGCATTATTAAATCATGAACCAAAGCAATCAGCACGCTGCTGGCTGCTTTTTTCCTCAATGGAAGTTCTCCGCATTTATTTTATTTTGTTGGCATCTGATCTGCATGTTCGGGTTTCTTCTGCCTCCGGGTGCAGCGACAGGACATAATGGAAATAGAATATTCGTTAGGTTATTGATGGAGAGACACCTAAAAATTGTAAGCATTTTAAGTTGAATGGTAAATGACATAACTTCCAATCATAGTGCAAAAATCAGTTGAAAACTTTCGTATTCAGATTCTAATTTAAATATACAACGTTTAAGCTATTCGAAACCTAAGCAATTCAATTTGAAAAATGAGAGCATTTGCTCCCACGATTTTGTTACTGTTCAAACAAACTGTAAACTCTGATATTTAGTTTCTATAATAATTTACCGTGCATGAGTTCTTATCGTAAACATGTGGGACTTAATCCAGTTTGGTCATATTCTTAGAACTCGAGGACCACGTCGTAGCCTTTCATCATACCGCTATCTGTCGTATGAACATATTTTCCTATTCTCGGAATTAGCACATTTGTGAGCGATTGTGACGGACGAGTTTTCGGAGAAAATAGAAACTCCAAATGTACAATCATGTTCCGTTGGATTGTATTATTCGTGGAAATGAGTAATTCAATAGCAAAATAAGATTATCTCATTACCATTTGAATGGGTAATTAGGCTTCAATTAGTGTGAGACAACATCCGAGTTGCGAAATATGTATCCATGGGTTATTCCAGTTTGAATCGTTAAAGTGGTGTAAGTTCTAAGCAGTGGAGGTTTAAGGTAATTTAAAAAATGGTTAGGTTAATTTGTATAATTTCTATAAAGTTCACAAATTTTACATGAGAGGTAAAGCTAGGATGGAACTGTTCAAAAATCAGATTTTTGCGCTAAAAATGTTTTACGGGACTATCTGGGGATTGTTATTCTAAAATCTAAATTTTATCAACGTCGGGTATTTGCCTCACTATTTTGAACACTATTATTTTTTTTCATGAACGGATTTTCGTCGTTTTGTTACCAAACAATTCTGATACAAGAGATAAATGAAAATTTCTCAAATTAAGTAATATTACAATTTCGATTGAAGATCAGATTTTTTGGTAGTATTTGGCATTTCAAAATCAAATAATTCATTTTTTGTCGTAAATGTCAATACCTTATTTAAAACGCTTTTAATTCACCTAACAGTGTGATGAGACATTTCTTATAACTCTTATCACTCTCTTCGGATATTATATCGTTTGAGAACATTTAGAACTTGATGCTTCGCGATGTTTTTGATAACACATACTACATGGGATAGTGGCAGGACTCAGAGCATCGCTCAAATCAGCATAGGACAACATCAGTGCTAGAAATCTCAAACCAAATCAATGGGAAAGCGAAAAAATGGCCCATAAAATAGACATTCCAACGAATTATTGTTAATGCTCTGTTAATAAAATATCTAAATTGTGGTGGGAAAACTGAATTTTCCTAAAAAGGTTATTTATTAATCATTCGCATGTATGAAAAAAGCCTTATGTTTACATTTGTGAGTATCGCCCTTTTCACAAAAAAGCGTTGAAATGAAATCGCAGCTCCTGATATCACGCTATCCCTGAAGTGCATGCGTGCATAGTTCCAAATTTTACTTCGACATCGACTTTTTCTAAAGGTGACTTCCCAGTAGTATCCTTGATTTGAATTATTATCGCTAATCCTAATGCCAAAGAACAAATAAAAACCTCTCGAAAACGAACCGTTTGGGAAAATCATCATCATTACTGGAATTTTCATTTTCACGAAACTTTTCGATAGCCTTCCGTCACTTGCGTTAATGCACTGGGTGCACAGTGCTTCGAAAATCTAGCGAAATCGTCTTAGGGCACCAGCGGGTCTAATTCAGAGCTATCTGCGCGGCGAGTTAAATCTGTAAAGAATACTAAAAATTAATTTCTCTACCATAATTTTCAGTTCAGCAATTCGAGAGATCGTGCTCACCGCAAGCCATGAAAAATAGACTACGTTGTGAAGCGATGGTCACTATTTATTAAAAAATCACGGTTAAATAAAAAATTAAACTATTAAAAAAATTCAAATAGTTTATAATTTTCACAAACTTATTAGGAAAAATTGTTTAATAAGCTTTCGTAATATTGTGTAGGAAAAAAGCTGAAAATTTCAGTATTTTCTCTATCTGCAACATATAAACCCTTAAGTATACCAATTAATTGGTATACGAATTGGAATAGGTTTGCCAAATTTTGGAAGAAGTCTATAAAATAACGCCTTGAAAGCTACCTAAAAATTGTTGTAGTTCGATGCAATAAAAAAATCATTTGGCAATTCATATTTGGCTGATAAAATTGGGGTGTCAATGTATTATAATAGATATTCAGCATTCGAAGAAGTTTCTTGTGAACGAGTGTAGAACGACTTTGTTTCTACTTACTTGAAGTTAGCGGCGTAGCCAGAAATTCGGTTTGGTGGGGGTTTGGTGAAAATCGATCTTACTGTCCAAGCGGCATAATTCCGAAACCATAATTTTTAAAGTTTTAAAAGTATGCAGAATTATTTTCCAGAAAATAGTAACAAGGTTCGTGTCTTTAGCGAATCTGTTGAGACTTTATTGTAGTCATGAATATTAACCTGAGAAAATTCACCATAAATACTTCTTGGACGATATACCGTCAAAATTATTTTATCAAATGATGCGCTGTTTAACGTTTATAAAACTCATCGAAGATACTAAACCTCCGAAATTGGCGGTTTCCAAATGATGCTATCTTGACCTTAAATTACTGTTTTTAAACATTTTACCTATACATATAATTGGTCATACAACAAAAATCAAATGCTCATCAAAATTGATCAGAACCTGCTAGAGTCGAATGGAAATCGTCATTTTTCATAAATTTCTCTCTACATTTGGAAAGTGTTATCCTCGTTATTAATCATATTACGTTTTCGTCTCAACTCGACGCATTCCCAAAATATAAACCTGTTTTAATCCACCTAGTGGTGCAATTGTGCTTTTCTCATTCTCCAGACTACGATTCCATGGCTGGTTATGTTCAATACAATGGTGGAAATGAATATTACATGTTCAGTACGATTTTCACATACATACAATGGATCGACAGCCACGATTTTGAGATACTATGTGATACTGAAACATCGCTTGAAACCAGCTGTGGATCATGGAGAAAGATTCGGGAGGTCCGGGTCCTGCCAAAAATTTTCAACTTGTTAAGAAATTTTAAACTAGTTTTAATTTTAAAGTAGCAACCCCTCACAGGCCGGTATGATTGACGATTTTTAGAGTGATTGCATAACCTTTCTATATGAGAAAGGCAAAAATGTACCAAAGTCCAAAGAAGTCAATTTTTGTCAAACATCTCAATGTTTCATGCATTTTAAAGTCATTTGGCATCAAAAATACAAATTTAATTTTGAAAATTTTTCATTTCAGTTTATATGAGAATTTGCTGCGTGATTGCACTCTTCAACTCGTAACTCCGGAACCGGAAGTCCAATCAATAAAAAATTCAATAGCAGCCGATGGGAAGGTTGTACCTTTCATTTGAGACTAACTTTGTGCAAATCGATCCAGCCATCTCTGAGAAACAGAGGTCACATTTTTTCCACATACGCATACATACATACACACACAGGCATTTTCCGATCTCGACGAACTGAGTCGATTGGCATATGACACTCGGCCTTCCGGGTCGGGATTAGATTGACGAATTTTAAAGTGAATGAGAAAGGCTTTTGCCTTTTAGCAAATGTTGAAAGTTATGCATTTTTTGGTGAGCAGTTCTATGTTTCATAGACATTAAATCAATTTTAACTTCGCTTCCTATTAAATAAAGACCCTTATTACAGTACATTTCTACAAAAACGAGCTCAATTTGAAAATAAATCTGAGGATTATGATTGATTACAGAACTCTGGAATTTTCTATTGGAATGTTTTCAGGCAGGAATTTGATATTGATGCTATTAGACAACTGTGAAATCAAGACCAATAGATCAGTTACATATCAGGAGGACCCTATTCCGACAATTTATCAAAAGTCCTCATGATGTTTACAACAACAGGTTATCAATGTACGGATCAGATAATTGTTATTGTGATATTGAATTAAATCAGTCAGCATCAATAAATTTTCAACTTCAATCCAATATTTTTTTTTTGGGTGTGGAAGGGGGGGGGGGGTTATGGTGTTAAACCCCAAAACCTTCTCTTGTCTACGCCGTTGCTTGGAGTTATTTATTTCACTTTTCATTTTTCGATATGTTTCAGATCGATCCGATGGTTATAAGTTAGAAAAATTGCAGTCAGAAGGTTCGCACAAATGAACATTTTTGTACTGATAAGTTATCAAGTTCCTTCCAGACAACTTGGAAGTGTTCGGTGATTATTTCTAGCGGTTGTAGATAGTAAAATGAAATACAAAATTCGTTTTATCGAAATAGTGTTTAGCTTATTTCAATGGATTATTACTATATTGAACAATAAATAGGCGACAAAGAGTAATCAACAAACAACAAGCCATAACTTTTAAAGTATTCAAAATAGATATTTAAAGTCTTTAGTAAAGTTCTTCGCAAAAGTAAGAGCTACAAATTTGCTGAAGACATCATTTCGATATAATCACTTCCAAGAAAATTTGTGAAAATATCTCACTCATAGGGGGATTAATCAGCAAAAGCACAATTCCAAAAGAAAGGCCATATTACCTCCATTAAATTCTCCGAAGATACTATTGACCTAAAGTAAGCCGTTTTGGCGTTAATAATAGATTATATGTTTTTGGTCATATTTCTGGCAATGGGAAATGATAAAAATCTTTCGTCCGCATTTAATGTTAAATATCTCTTTTGATAATAGTCCGATTTCAACAATCTATAGCTTGTTCGAAAGGTATTTGTTAAAATATACCTTTATATGTCTAAAAACATATAAATTGTTAATCTATATTGTCAATTTCGGCAGATAATTTCAAAAAACTGCAGAAAAACGCCATTTTTACGCATTCAAACATTCATATCTTGGAAACTAAACATCAGAATCAAAAACAAATTAAAAGCGTTCATACTGTTTTTTATTTCTTTCATTTAAAATTGGTTTGGATAAGATCGGTTCAGCCATTGCTGAGAAACACGATTGAGAATTTGTCCGTTACACACACACACACACACACACACACACACACACACACACACACACACACACACACACACACACACACACACACACACACACACACACACACACACACACACAGACATTGTCCCAAATCGTCGAGCTGAGTCGATTGGTATATAAGACTCGGCCCTCCGGGCCTCGGAAAAAATCTTGAAAGTTTGAGCGAATTCTATACATTTCTTTTATAAGAAATGTAAAACATTTTTGGTGGTATCCAATAGGGGAAACAGATCGAAATAGTGAGTTAAACGAAAGCAATTATGTGAAATAACATTCCCACCGGGGGCTCGAACCTTCAACCCTTGGGACTCCGGGCCTTCATGCTATCCCTGGGCTATGATGACGCCTCTAGAGAGAGATCACGCGCAACCGCAACCCCGGCCTGGGTATCTAGCGGGGAAATTAAATAGATCAAATGTGTTGAGTGACAGCGGCGGTTGTGTGTGATCTGCCCTGTGTACAAACAGCGCGGGGATAAAATGAAACGCTCCCTTATGGAACGCTCGCAGCGCTCTTATGCAGAAATTCTTAAGAATGCTTCGCCATCTGTCCTGTTTGAAAATCCCTTTGCTGGTTTGGCTCACATTGAGCAAGAATCTGACGATCCTTAAGAAGGAACATCTCTCGTTAACCCGGGGGAGTCCAGGAAGAGGAGAACTCTAGCCTCCCCTAGACTACCTCATAAGGGACCCAAGATGTCCTCCTCTGAGAGTGCGCCAACAACATCTAATAAATCCAACGGAAGTGCTACCAAAAACCCCGAAGCAAGTTGCTCTAGCACTTGGAAACTTTAATTCTAACAAGGAGTACCCACCACTACAACGGACACCAGAAACCCCAAGTGTCCCCCTTTTTCAAACAGACATTCAGTCCAGTAATGGACTAATGAAATTTTCTGACATCGTGGACTGTTACTGATCCTCTTGAAAGCCTTCTGATTCGTTTTCTCCCTATAGTGCAAACATTTTTGAAGCAGTTGGCTACTAGCGATCGTATCCTTCGAGGGCTAAGTCATCGAACGAGGTCACCGAACTGATCATTGTTCTACACAGCAGAAGTATCCTCCCGAATATCGATTCCTTTAAATTTTTACTAAATAGTTTAAAATGTGATGCTTCCGCATTATGTGAAACTTGGTGAACTTCCGATATATATCGAGATTCTTTCAATCGAATTTACCTCCCTTCGACACCAGGTATTGAAATTATCGCTTTTCAAGTTCTAATCAAAGGCAAAGACCTTTGCATTGCTTCCATCTCCATTCCATTTCTCCGAGAGCTTCGGTAGGGCACCGAACGCTTTGTAATATCACGGAATTCTTACCGGCACCGCGGTTAGTTCTAGGAGATTTTAACTCGCATGGTACGGTATGGGGTTGTCTTCACGCTGATAATAGATCAACATTAATCCAAGATCTTTGCGACAATTTCAACATGGCGATCTTAAACACGGGAGAAATGACGCGGATTCATGCACCACCAGCACGCGCAAGCGCGTTGGATTTATCACTATGCTCGACATCGCTACAGTTAGATTGCATGTGGAAGGTGATCCCTGATCCCCACGGTAGCGATCATTTGCCTATTGTGATTTCAATTGCTAACGGTTCAAGACCATCGGAAACAATCAATGTCTCGTATGACCTCACACGGAACATTGATTGGAAAAGTTACGCGACTGCGATATCCGTTAAAATCAAATCCACTCAAGAACTTCCTCCGGAGGAAGAGTACAGGTTTTTGGCTGGCTTAATTCTCGACAGTGCGAGTCAAGCTCAGACTAAACCAGTACCCAGCGCGAATACCCATGGACGGTCTCCCACCCTGTGGTGGGATAAAGAGTGCTCAGAGCTGTACGCGGAGAAGTCCACTGCATATAAGGCCTTCCGGGAAAACGGGTTACCCGCTAGCTATCAACAGTACGCGTCGTTAGAAAGGCGAATGAAGAGTCTAATGAAAGCTAAAAAACGCAGTTCTTGACGCTGGTTCGTCGACGGGTTAACGATAGAAACAGTGCGATGAGCAGCCTTTGGGGTACGGCTCAACGTATGCGTAACCGAAACAGTACCAACGAGAACGTGGAGTATTCAATCCGCTGAATATTCGCTTTCGCCAAGAAGATCTGCCCGGACTCTCTCCCGGCACAGAAAACGTACCGCGCCGCGTCTCCTCACGATACCGCGAACGAAACACCATTTTCAATGGTGGGGTTCTCACTCGCTCACTTATCGTGCAACAATAATGCCCCGGGGTTAGACAGAATCAAATTCAAATTCAACTTGCTGAAAAATCTGCCTGACCCTGCGAAAAGCGCTTGTTGAATTTATTTAACAAGTTCCTCGAGGGCAACATTATCCCATATGATTGGAGGCAAGGAAGGTCATCGCCATTTCAAAACCAGGAAAACCAGCCTCCGACCACAATTCGTACCGGCCAATTGCAATGCTTTCCTGTATCCGGAAGTTGTTCGAGAAAATAATCCTATCCCGCCTCGACAATTGGGTCGAAGCAAATGGCTTACTGTCAGATACACAATTTGGCTGCCGCAAAGGCAAAGGTACGAACGATTGCCTTGCGTTTCTTTCTACAGAAATCCAAATGGCCTATGCTAGCAAAGAGCAGATGGCGTCAGTCTTCTTGGATATTAAGGGGGCTTTTGACTCAGTTTCGATCAACATTCTGTCAGAGAAGCTGCACCAGCATGGTCTTTCACTAAATTTAAATACCCTTTTGCTAAACCTGTTGTCTGAAAAGCACATGCACTTTTCGCATGGCGATTTAACAACATCGCGATTTAACTACATGGGTCTTCCCCAGGGCTCATGTCTAAGTCCCCTACTCTACAACTTTTACGTGAATGACATTGATGATTGTCTTGTCAATTCATGCACTCTAAGGCAACTTGCAGACGACGGGGTGGTCTCTGTCATAGAACCTAAAGCTGCCGACTTGCAAGGACCATTACAAGATACCTTGGACAATTAGTATACTTGGGCTCTTCAGCTGGGTATCGAGTTCTTCACAGAGAAAACTGAATTGGTTGTCTCTTCTAGGAAGCGTGAGCCGGCGCAGCTCCAGCTTCTATTAATGGGTGTAACGATCAATCAGGTTTTCACATTTAAATATCTCGGGGTCTGGTTCGACTCTAAAGGAACCTGGGGATGTCACATCAGGTATCTGAAACAGAAATGCCAACAAAGGATCAATTTTCTCCGGACAATAACTGGAACATGGTGGGGTGCCTACCCAGGAGACCTGATCAGGTTATACCAAACAACAATATTGTCCGTGATGGAGTACGGGTGTTTCTGTTTCCGCTCCGCTGCGAACATACACTTCATCAAACTGGAGAGAATCCAGTATCGTTGCTTGCGCATTGCATTGGGTTGCATGCACTCGACCCATACGATGACTCTCGAAGTGCTGGCGGGCGTTCTTCCGCTGAAAAATCGATTATGGGAACTCTCATATCGATTACTCATCCGATGCGACATCTTGAACCCGTTGGTGATTGAAAACTTCGAGAGGCTAGCCTAGCTTAATTCTCAAACCCGATTAATGACCTAGTACTTCAACTACGTAGCACAGAGCATCAACCCTTCTTCGTAGAATCCCAACCGCTTCCGTCTCCTAGATGTTTCTGATTCTACTATATTCTTCGACTCATCCACGAAGGAAGAGATTCGTGGAATCCCGGAGCATATACGCCCGCAAGTGATCTCCAATATATTTTATAATAAATTCCGAGAAGTCGACTGTGACAAAATGTTTTACACTGACGGATCAAATCTCGATGGGTCCACTGGCTTCGGTATCTTCAACAATACTATCACAGCTTCATTCAAGCTCAATGATCCCGCTTCAGTTTACGTCGCAGAGTTAGCTGCAATTCAGTACACCCTTGGGATCATCGACACTCTGCCAACAGATCACTACTTCATCATTTCGGACACTCCCAGCTCTACCGAGGCTTTTCGTGCCGTGAAGCCTAAAAAGCAATTTCCGTATTTTCTGGGAAAGATACGGGAGTCTCTGCGCAAATTATCTGAAAAATCTTACCAGATTACCTTTGTTTGGGTCCCCTCTCATTGCTCTATCTCGGGAAATGAAAAGGACGAGTCTTTAGCAAAGGTGAGCGCATTAGCTGGTGACATATATGAAAGACCAATCTGCTTCGACGAATTTTTGAGTGTATGTCGTCAGATGATACTCAACAGTTGGCAAACCTCGTGAAGCAATGGGGAATTTGGACGATGGCTACATTCGATTATCCCAAAGGTATCAACGAAGCCTTGGTTCAGGAGGGATGGATGTGAGTTGGGATTTCATTCATGTAATGTCTCGGCTTATGTCCAACCACTACACCTTGGATGCGCATTTGTTGCGTATTGGGCTTGAGAAGAGTAGTCTGTGCGCTTGTGACGAGGGCTATCGCGACATCGAGCACGTTGTCTGTGTGTGCGCCGGGTATTGTGACGCCTGGTCTCATAAAGCATTCCCTTCGGGCCCGAGGTAGATCGTCCAATGTCCCAGTTCGTGATATTCTGGCAAATCGCGATCTCCCATATATATACCTCATTTACAAAACGATAAATATCCTAACTTAGTCCATCTCCTTTATTCTCGTTCCCTGTCCTGCCTTGTGGAGCCGACCAACACCAGAGTTCCACTACGTTACTGCCGTCGCTCTTACTATGCCTGCATAAAAAGAATTGAAAACGAGAGCAGGTCGATGGTCTTGATGGATTCCCCGCGGGTCCGATGAATTACACCCTTCAACCCGTTTCTTCACATCTTAGTAATCTGAGGCTCTAACCCATGCCGCTGATCTTCCGTTTGTCTGAAAGTTGCATGTTTTGTTCTTCCCTGCCATCGTGTTCGCGCACTCGCCCCTGTCCCTGATACAACTGGTGTTGCTGTTACAAAAAACAAACTTTTATTATATTCTTAGTTTTTTTAGTATTCATCCCCATATTGTAAGATAGCTGTGAAATTTCTCATAAAAACTTGTTCCTCTTCTTGTGTATTAATCTGTATTCCTAGTCTTAAGATAGCTGTATTTTTTTGTTCAATCTTGTGTATCGAATCGTATTTTTAGTATTAAGATAGTAGTAAAAAAAATGTTCCTTTCAATAATAAAAAAAAATTGTTCATTGTAACCTCTTAGTTTTAAGATATTCAAAATGCTAAAAAAGCAATTGGGCACCACCAAGCTAGCGCATTTGTGCCTATTAAATAAACGAACTGAATAAATAAAAATAAAGAGCTGAAGAAGAGAAGAAGTGAAGAAGTGAAGAAGTGAAGAAGTGAAGAAGTGAAGAAGTGAAGAAATGAAGAAGTGAAGAAGTGAAGAAGTGAAGAAGTGAAGAAGTGAAGAAGTGAAGAAGTGAAGAAGTGAAGAAGTGAAGAAGTGAAGAAGTGAAGAAGTGAAGAAGTGAAGAAGTGAAGAAGTGAAGAAGTGAAGAAGTGAAGAAGTGAAGAAGTGAAGAAGTGAAGAAGTGAAGAAGTGAAGAAGTGAAGAAGTGAAGAAGTGAAGAAGTGAAGAAGTGAAGAAGTGAAGAAGTGAGGAAGTGAAGAAGTGAAGAAGTGAAGAAGTGAAGAAGTGAAGAAGTGAAGAAGTGAAGAAGTGAAGAAGTGAAGAAGTGAAGAAGTGAAGAAGTGAAGAAGTGAAGAAGTGAAGAAGTGAAGAAGTGAAGAAGTGAAGAAGTGAAGAAGTGAAGAAGTGAAGAAGTGAAGAAGTGAAGAAGTGAAGAAGTGAAGAAGTGAAGAAGTGAAGAAGTGAAGAAGTGAAGAAGTGAAGAAGTGAAGAAGTGAAGAAGTGAAGAAGTGAAGAAGTGAAGAAGTGAAGAAGTGAAGAAGTGAAGAAGTGAAGAAGTGAAGAAGTGAAGAAGTGAAGAAGTGAAGAAGTGAAGAAGTGAAGAAGTGAAGAAGTGAAGAAGTGAAGAAGTGAAGAAATGAAGAAGTGAAGAAGTGAAGAGGTGAAGAAGTGAAGAAGTGAAGAAGTGAAGAAGTGAAGAAGTGAAGAAGTGAAGAAGTGAAGAAGTGAAGAAGTGAAGAAGTGGAGAAGTGAAGAAGTGAAGAAGTGATATATGAGAAATTCAGCCACTCTACTTTTAATATTTAAGCAATCATTCGTCAATTAAATTTCTTGATAAAAAATCGATGGCAGTAAAGTTCACGAAAAAAAAACAGATTAAATGTATTATTTTAACACAGGCACTAGACTCTACTTCAAACATGAGCTGCTTCTAAAAACTGTTATAACAATTGCTATACAATTGTACCAATTGACTTCCATCGCGTCCAATATATGTTCAAAGTTCAAGCTTTTTCGATCGAGAACAAACGAAAAACCCCACCCTTGATTCGATCCCTATAACAATTCCAAATGCACTCACGCTGTAGCCAGCCCCCTTCCGGCAGCAATGCGGAGAATTTTATTTTTCAATTCTCCACCAAATTGAACCAATCATAAAATATCGTTCGCATTTCAACAGCGAAACCCGAGCATTCCGTACGATTTGGTGGTGGGTAGGTGGGTGGGAAGTGGAGTTCGTTTGAACCCCTTACTCACATGTATCCCGATAGTATCAGTTAGGCATTGTTGTTTCGTGGTGCCCGTGGTATCGGCTTGGGCAGAAAGAAGCACCCCCTGTTAGCAGTAATGCGGTGTGGGTGGGGAGCCTTCGTGCTGCCAAACAACAGTAGAATTAAGCACCATAGAACACGAACCGGTGCGAGCGAGCCGTAATGCTATTTGATGGAATGATAAATTTTTCATGTTCTTTTGATAAAGATATAAATTTCAGGACTACATATATGTTCCATTGGAACATGTATAGATAATCGCCGCAAACAAGTTCATTTCGGGTGGAGTGGTTTGACCCGGACGGTGCGATAAAAGATGTTTTCTCTTGCTGTGAATGTTTGGGAAAATTGTGTTTGATGGTGTTCTGCGATGACAGTAATGGATGATGGCATCAATTAACTGAAACTTGTTAACAGCCGGAGAACAATTTCAATTTATTTATTTTGTAGTCTCCATGTACACTGGGTGCATCAAACAACTTCCATTGCCTTGTTAGTGAAATACTTCCCTCTCTCTCTTTCTCCGGCATGAGTGAAAATGTATGGGAATGAAGTTTTACCATCCAGAAAACTCCTGAATCCATGTTTGATATGCTCGACGGGAATATCCGAATAGCATCATGTATTTATAGCGCAATTTATTTCACCCGCCAACCAATACCACTCAGGTACCGGTGCGTGGGAGCCCGCTCGAGCATCAGGTGCGAACTATTGGTATGATCTCGCGAACCTTCTTGGTGCTCGTTCCCCGACTTCCAACTAAAGCGTCTTTCAGTTCGAGGGTATATACATTTCCGAACGTCGTGATCTACCGCACTCCACCAAAACCCCGTGACTTGGTCTGGGCCAGGAACCGTGACACGGATGCAAACAGCGCTTATTGCTTGGCAATAAATTCTAGCACTACCCCATTGCTTCATCTCGATAACTGTCTGTAAATTTAGTGCTGTTTAATAGATTTTCCATTCCGCTCGGTAGGGAAATGGTTAGCACGCGAATGATGGTTGGGCGTGCCTGGCTGCTTCCTTAGGATGAGTGGCGGAAAATGCAAAGTTCGCGCGAAGAAGACGGTTGATTTACTCGGGAATTCGCTGAAGTACCGTATAGTCTGCATTAAATATGAGCTACGGATGAAGGGAAGAGGGAGGGGGGGAGTAAATTTTGCGAAACCCTGGTTACGATCGAAGCACAAATATCGACAAATAAATAATTCCGAACCATCACGATATGGAGATGAATTACAAACTTTTTCCATCTGTTTGACATTAATGCTTTTGAGCTATAAAATGAATTTTTAAAAGACCATGACTATTTCATTTCTCGGTTTTGATTCTGTTTTATGTAAAAGACTTGGAAATATTTTACAAATTGCGTTGGATTATAGAATCCTAGAGATAATTAGATTTTACCATTCATCCAAGTAGAATTTCTAGTTTTATAGCACACTACAAGTGCATTATAAGTTTTAAGGAGGGCTTCAATAGCGTCATAAAGCTTCTTTTGTTACTTCCTTGTGAATATTTCAATTCTAAATTGCCAACAATTACAAAAAAATGACTCGGATTTCTGGTCCTACGAGGAATATTTTCTCCAAATTTGAAATAAACCGGACAAGTATGAATACCGAAGCAATGTGCACGAATTTTGAATGAGTCCGTACTTCAGGCCGAATGTGAAAACAAGAGATCTTATTTTATTGTCTATAACACTATCCAAGCCTGTAAGTCGATCTAATTGAATTAAACTTTCAACGACATGTTCTTTTAAATTAGTCTCTACGTGGATTAACAGTATGCTTGGTGGAGCTAAGGCAGCTGTATGGAGGAAACAGAAGAAAAAATGAATAAGCCTTCCAGTTCGACAGACTTGCCGAATCTCTATAGTGAATCCTTCTAGCACTAGAGATTCCATTTCCCGACGGTTTTTAACTTCCCGGGATTCGGGAAATAAATAATAAATTTCCCGGGAAATCCCGGGATCCCGGGAATACAAAAGAAACATAAAAAGGTGAATGATTTTCTTATGAAAAAAAGAATAAATTGAAAAGTTTTCAAACCCGTTTGATTGCATGTATATCTGTCCTAAAAGTAGGGTTCGTCGCGGTTGCGGTAATTACCGCAACCGCGCGGTATTTACCGCACCCGAACCGCAAAATCTGCGGTGCGGTGAGACGCTTTTTCCCGCAGATGCGGTGCGGGAAAGAGCTTTTACCGCGCGGTTTTACCGCAACTGCACCACAAAAAAAAAATTGATAAAGTTTTACGCTTGCATTAAAAGTGAATTAAAACTAGGACTTTAGCCATTTGAAAAGGACGCAACTAGATTTATTTCCTTAGCAAATGCTTAGCAAAGGCAGAACGTTCGAGTTTTACTTTTCACTCTACAATAGAGAAACATAAAAAACATTGAATTGGCATAATTTCCATTGACTTGCTAATGATTGGCGAAGAAATATAATCTGCATTCGACTTATCGCTACTTGATTTTTCACATTTTGGTTATTCTAAATTGATAAACCGACTGCTATTACGAAAGATAATTTAACCGTGTCCGAAGCAATTTGACGCTATTATTTTTACGACATATTTTGGACACTAGTTATTTTATACTTCTAAGTAAAACTTTACAAACTAACCATTTCAAACACATATATTGCAAGATCTAAATAGAGACAAAATTATTGGATCATTAAAAACAATAAATTTGTACTCATAAATCCAATTTAAAAGTGCATCACTTCTCCCGTTTCCTGTTGCAAATCGTGGAATTATGAATCGTTTTCGATATCAATTTTTCAACTGTGAATTTTGATTTATTTAAAGGAATTAGAGATGATCTAATTATGCTGGGACTTACACACAACCCAAGAAATATAGTTATCTTCATCAAACCAAACGAATTTGGAGTGATTGGCAGTAAAGGAGACAAATGCATGAAAAGCGTCCAAAATAAGGAGGGGTCCAAATTAGGCTGATTATTCTATCATTCGTTCATCAACATTGTATTTCTATCTTCTTTGATGGCTGCGTAAATTCAATGTGAATTTTTCTGCAGTAAATTTTATTGAACTCTTTCTCAAAAAGATTTTTTTTCGCGTACTTCCATTCAAATTTACAATTATTTTCTACCAAATTAAGTCCTAATATTTTTCAGTTAGGAGTATTTTGTAGCCTTTTCGCAATAAAGTTATTCGAAGTCAGTGTTTTATAGTGTAGGGCATTGCATATTTTTAGAATTCTAAAAACACGCCTTCATATTGTGATAAGTGTGAAAATTAGTTCAGATGCCAAATATCACATAGCTTGACTCTCGTCCACTTCAATTGAAGTTTTTGCCATTGGCTCTTTGGGAAAATATTAGAGGAAACACATTAAATGCTAGAACTTTCGAGCTAGCCTTTAGAAAATTACACTTCATACATTTTCAAACCTTAGTATTTGAATGAGAATACATCTGTTTCTTGAAAAATTCACTGTATTGGAGTATACTCGCTACTAGTACTGGTATTTCGACTTTAATTTTTTTATTGATGAAATTACTTTAAGAATGAAAGGTGGTTTTTACTACATAAATGCGAAAAACTCCATTTCATTTTCATATGTCAAAAACATTGAAAATATGAAAATTATATGCAACTTCATTTCTTGTTAAATTTTATTCTATTTTTTCAATTTACTGAAGGGTTGCAAAAATAAAAGTTTTCCCATTGCTACAGGAGAACGTTTTTGAATGTATAATGTTTGCCTTAAAATGCACGGAATTTTATTAAAAGAAAATGCAAAAGTTGATTTTTCCATAAACATTACATTCTGAGGAGTCTATTAAAGTTAAATTTCGCGTGAATAAGAACAATATTTTGTTATATATGGTTATAAAAATGAACAATTTTTCAACACTATTTTTAAAAATACAAAATTTTTACCGCATTTACCGCATTACCGCGCGGTGCGGTGCGGTAAATAAAGTGCGGTTGCGGTAAGCGGTGCGGTTTTATTATTTTTTTGCCGTTGCGGTGCGGACAATCCATTTACCGCCCACATCCGCACCGCGACGAACCCTACCTAAAAGCAGTTGTCAGAAAAAGTCGATTTGGTGTCCTACACATTATTCAATCATTTGATAACTCGTCAATAAGTTTACGCAACATCAACTTCTTTTGATTTTTTTTACTATATGTATAACCTAAATTTTGGTAATCACGGATATGATTGGGACGATATACTAAACGCAGCTGCTGGAGTTACTGCCCAAAATTGGAATACGTTGTTCTGATACAATGGATCAATTTAATGTAAAGCACCTTCTTTGCTAATCTTGAATAAAACGATTAAGCTGCTTCAGGGTATTGCGCAGTTATTTCCGATCAAATGAGAAAATGTGATATATGGAATCCATTTCGGTCGTTGTAGGATCAGCATCATTCCGAATTAAGTGTGAATCAAAATCAAGCAGATAATGGACGAACTGTGCAGCAATGGATGGAGCCTACCACCAGTTTCCTGTTACGGGCGAGTATCTGGATTGCTTGATCTTATCCCTTCAAAAATCCTACCTGCATCCTTGAAAGCGACATTCAAATAGGTTGGATGCGCATGATATTGGACAGCTACAGCGTTATGTCTTTCTTTTCATACATCCAAAAATTTACAGATATTACAGTTACGTTATAACAAATAAGACGAAATACGCATTCGATGAACCGATCAAATATTTCTGCAGACGTTCTAGAAACATTCTTTATTATAAATAGCGTTTGCGTTAAGCATGATATCACTACAAACCATCCCAAGTTTTGAAACAAACACTCATCGATTTTTTAAGAAATTACCGCCATTTCAATTACTATTTTGATTTCATTCATTCAAGATCTAACTATTAAAAGAACTGTTAAAAAATCTGATCAATCGGCTCATCGGTTGTAGAGATATCGTGCGCATCACTAACGCTACTGTAAGGAAATGCTTCGGTACAACGGTCGGCAAATTAATCCATTTTTGCATGAAAATATCAACATTTTTAGTAGTATTTTGAGCAAGGCTTGGACTATATACCTAAAAAATCATGAGAACATCTCAGCGAGCCTAAAGATATATAGTCCAAAGATCTGCAAATCAGTTGGAAAAGCATCTGCATCCACTGCTTACTCCAAATGTTTGCCGATAGATATTTCCTACAGAATTTCTTTCGCATTACCTAAGCCTTTTGAAATAAATTAAAAATCTTTTTTCCCGGGATTCCCGAATCCCGGAAATGAGAAAACACAATTTCCCGGGAATCGGGAATCCCGGGAAATCCAAAAATCCCGGGATTCCCGGGAAATAAATTCCCGGGATGGAAGCTCTATACTACTCCCCATGAAGGATAGCTTGCATCCATGAAATCACAAGAAGCGACTACGTACAATGAATGGAGATAGCGGCCCAGAATTGGGACCGAATAAAACGGAGCAAGAAACCCGCACATATGAAGTAGGTGCGACAAATCCTTTAGCCAAAAGTGGTTTAACGATGCCACTACCTCGGTAAAGTCAACCAATGCAACAACAGCACGACCAGGAGAAACAGCAGTCGCAGCTTCAACACCAGAAGCAGCCTCGACAGCACCAGCAGCCGCAGCTGTAGCTTCAACAAAGGCAGCAAAAGCAGGAGGGGAGCGATTGAAAATATCAAGCTTGCTGAGTATAGCAGTAGCTAAAAAACTGGTGGACGAACTGCACTAATTTGTTGACAAAAGGAGTAATGTGCACAAGGACATCAAGACATTGGTCCTGAAGATACAAGATAACCTCGGATTGGCCCTCAAGGAATGTAGGAAGCGGAGATAACCGGAAGGAAGTTATTGATGGCCGAGAAGTCCTTGGAAATAAGGTAAAACAGTGACACCACCGAAAGTGAGGGAAACTTAGAAGCTGAAAGACAAACCACAGGAGACGTCCCTCTCTACACCGAAGAGGCCAAGAGCTTTCCCATGTGATGCGAGACCAGGAGGTTCAAAGAAACAAAATGAGGCTCCCGGCGAAGTGGTACACATAGCGAACGAAGCAGCCATCAACGTGGATAAAAACACCAAATAAGAAATCGTCGGCAGCACAAATCGGAGGGCGAACCATAAGGATAGGTCCGAAAAGCGAAAGCTTCTCAAGGGACGAAACAAAAGTGAAGCACTCATAGTCAAAGCTAACGATGACTCATACGAGGAGGAACTGCGCGCGGTACTCAAGGAGGTGTGGTCAGACGTCAAGGAAATCAGGCGCACCCGCACCGGAGAGATGATTCTAGAACTGAAAAAGGATCGGAAGTCGAACAGCTCTACTTATAAAAAGCTCACCGAGAATGCTATGGGTGAAGTGGTGAAAGTGAGAGCCTTGTGCCCGGAGGCAACCATCTAATGTAAAGACTTGAATGAGATATTCTCGGAAGAAGAGGTAAGAGAAGCTCTGGAGAAATCGTGCGAGCTTGGAGAAGTGCAGATGATGATCCGAATGAAGAAGGGACCTTCCAGCACGCAAGTGGCTTTAGTTAGGCTTCCTGCCGAAGCAGCAAACAAAGCACTTCAAATTAGGAAGATCAAAGTTGGTTGATCGGTATGTCCATTGAGTGTCTCTCAGCGACCGGAAGTGTGCTTTGAGTGTCACGAGTTCAGCCACCTGGCGAGAAACTACAGTTGGCCTGACAGGAGCAAATTATGCAGAAGGTGCGGGGAAGAAGGCCACATAGCAAAAGACTGCCAACCGGCTTCGAGATGTCTGATCTGCTCAATCGAAGAAGGTAACAACCACATTACAGGAGGCCCACGTTGTCTGGCCTTCAAATAGGCGGCTGCTATGAAGTCATAGTGGAGGTAACACAAATCAAACTCAACCACTGCGACACAGCTCAACAGTTGCTGCGGCAATCTTTTTTTTTTTTTTACAATGGAGAAGACCTTTATTTCCTAGCCCAGTACACGTGCTATTGGTAGGGTCCAATCTACCACACGGGGTGCACTGGGGGCGTGTCGGACTCGAATGGTGACCAGCCATTAATACCGACTAAACTCCATTGGGCTCCGCCATCATTCCTCCCAGGAACTACCTCTCGGTATTACTTCTGGGGGGATGGCTCATCCTTTCACTCCTCTGCCACGCCATGAGGCATCGATAGCGAAGTTCCAACATACTACGCTACGACCCTCCCGTCTTGGCATGAGGCAGTCCACTTATACGCCTATACACTCACTCTTCTGTCTTGCTTCGGGGTGGCTGGGTTTACCCCTTACGCGGTTGCCATTCGCTGCGCCAAACCTGCCTCGGCATGAGCAGACCATTCACTCCCTTTTTTGCGCTTGGCCTTTTTCGCTCCAGCTAACCAATCACTAGTTAGCCGTGCCCGTCGTCTGTTGCTCGGTTCGCCAGATTACCTGTAGCCTACTGGCAATCTGGATGGTAGCAGCCGAGACTGCGTTCCACTTCTCCACCGATTGACACATCCGCTGAATCAGGGTATCAGGGGTTGTGTCCCAGCCACAGACGTCAAGCATTGCTCTTCTTTCGACGTCGAACCGATGACATACGAACAGTATGTGTTCGGCAGTTTCATCTACACCTGGGCAGTCCGGGCAGACTGGGACCTCCGCGTGCCCGAACCTGTGGAGGTACTGACGGGAACAGCCATGGCATGACAGGAATTGTGTCAGGTGGAAGTGAACTTCCCCATGGGGTCTTCCCACCCAGCTCGATATGCTAGGTATCAGCCGGTGGGTCCACCTACCTTTCGAGGAGTTGTCCCACTCACGCTGCCATCTGGCGACCGAGGTCACCCTGGTGCGCTCGCGGGCTCCCCTATTTCCACGTAGCTCAAAGCACTCCTCATCTTCCCGAATGACCAGCCCGACTGACATCATGCTCGCTATCACGCAGGATGCATCGTGTGATACCGTGCGGTAGGCAGATATAACTCTGGGGCACATCACGCGGTCTCCAGTTTCTGTAGGTAACTGGTTACCCTCAGTGCTCTTGACCATGACGGGCCGCCGTACCTGAGGATAGATACGGCAACGCCTGCCAGTAACCTACGTCTACTGGCGCACACCTTTGAGCTGTTGGACATCATTCTCGATAGAGCCGCAACAGCAGTCGACGCTCTCTTGCACGTATAGTCGACATGGCTGCCGAAGGTCAGCTTGTCGTCTATAATGACTCCGAGAGACTTCAGACTTCGCTGTGAAGTGATCGCGACTTCTCCCACATGGATAACTGCATGTTGTGCCGACTTGCGGTTGTTGACGATAACTACCTCCGTCTTATGATGAGCGAGCTCCAGGCCTCTCGCGCTCATCCATTCCTCCACCGTGCTAATCGCGTGTTCTGCAGTTAGTTCTACCTCAGGAATTGACTCCCCATAGACCTCCAAGGTTACGTCGTCGGCAAAGCCAACGATCTTGACCCCAGGAGGGAACTTCAGTCTCAGAACCCCGTCATACATGAGGTTCCATAGCACCGGGCCTAGGATCGAGCCCTGCGGGACTCCGGCGGTAATCGGAACCCTTTTCTGACCGGCATCATTCTCGTATAGCAGTACGCGGTTCTGGAAGTAACTTTCCAAGATCCGGTACAGACCCACCGGTAGGCTAAGCCGGTGTAACGAGAGCGCGATGGCATCCCAGCTTGCGCTGTTGAATGCGTTCTTCACGTCAAGTGTCACTAACGCACAGTATCGAATACCTCGCCTTTTTCGTTGGATCGCTATCTCGGCAGTATTTATCACTGAGTTGAGAGCGTCCACCGTGGACTTACCCTTCCGAAAGCCAAACTGGTTGCTTGACAGACCGTCCGTACCTTCCGCGTACGGGGTGAGCCTGTTGAGGATGATCCTCTCAAGCAGTTTGCCAGTCGTGTCTATCAGACAGATTGGTCTGTACGCCGATGGGTCGCCTGGCGGCTTCCCGGGCTTCGGCAACAGCACCAGTTTCTGCCTTTTCCATCTATCGGGGAAACGGCACTCGTCAAGGCATCTCTGCATAGCTAGCCTGAACATGTTCGGGTTCGCTATGATCGCTGCCTTGAGAGCGTTGTTTGGAACTCCATCCGGTCCTGGAGCTTTGTTTATTGCTAGGGATTTAGCCACTGCGAGTAGTTCTTCCTTCGTCACTGGAGCCACCATTTCGACCGTGCCCGCACTCTCTCGTAGTGCAGGTGGCCAGGGGCTTGTGGCTGGAGACGGGAAGAGTACTTCGATAATCGTTGCCAACCGGTCCGGAGACCGTTCTGGGGGTGAGGAGCCCCCTTTGGTCTTGGCCATCACAATCCTGTAGGCGTCACCCCACGGATTCGCGTTGGCACCCTCACATAGGTTGTCGAAACACGCTTTCTTGCTGCTTTTAATGGCCTTGTTGAGGGCCAATTTCGCAGCTCGAAACACTTCACGGCGGTTCTCTCTTGCATCCTCGGTGCGAGCTCTTTGCATCCTACGTCTAGCTCTGAGACAGGCTGACCGTAGAGCTGCAATCTCGGCACTCCACCAGTATACCGGGCATCTACCGTTTCTTGGCAGTGTTTTTCTCGGCATAGTGGCGTCGCACGCGCGTGATAGAACAGCTACCAGCGCATCTCCGCTTAGACTGTCGGTGTTGGCCTCCAGTCCCAGGGCTGCGGTGAAAGCTTCGCTGTCGAAGTGATTGGACTTCCACCCGCGTACCTGACAGGGATCTCCCGCCCTCGGATGCTGCACACCATAGTTGATCTTAAAGCGTCAATCCACGCCTGTTAGGTCAATCCACGCCTCCACTCCGTTTCTACGGAATGTACTAGCGGAGCCATTATTAGCTAGCACAGTATCGAGTTTCGCAAGCGCCTCCATTAGCGCTTTTTTTTTTTACAATGGAGAAGACCTTTATGTCCTAGCCCAGTACACGTGCTAACGGTAGGGTCCAATCTACCACACGGGGTGCACTGGGGGCGTGTCGGACTCGAATGGTGACCAGCCATTAATACCGACTAAACTCCATTGGGCTCCGCCATCATTCCTCCCAGGAACTACCTCTCGGTATTACTTCTGGGGGGATGGCTGTACTAAGTGTACTCATTCACTCTCACTCACGCGATCATACATCCTGTATGAGGCTTACTTGGGTGCTCTCTCAATCACACTTTGATTCACTCTCAAACACTCCCACATGAGGCTGACTTTTGTGCTCACCTTTTACGTTCCATGCGAGGCTGACTTGTGTGCTCACCTTACTCATTCCTTGCTAGGCTTACTTTTGTGCTCGCCCTACCCATCCATGTGAGGCTGACTTGGGTGCTCACCCTATCACCTGATTCACTCTCAATCGTGCCACTCTATTGTACCTTTGTCACTCCCTCTGGCATCCCATGTGGGACATTTTTCTTAGGCCCCACTTCTGACATACCATGCGAGGCTAACTTTTGTGCTCACCTTTTTCATTCCTTGCTAGGCTGACTTTTGTGCTAGCCTCTACCAACCTGTGAGGCTGACTTTTATGCTCACCCTTAACATGCAATGTGAGACTGACTTGGATGCTCACCCTTTCACTCCTCTGCCACGCCATGAGGCATCGATAGCTTAGTTCCAACATACTACGCTACGACCCTCCCGTCTTGACATGAGGCAGTCCACTTATACGCCTATACACTCACTCTTCTGTCTTGCTTCGGGGTGGCTGGGTTTACCCCTTACGCGGTTGCCATTCGCTGCGCCAACCTACCTCGGCATGAACAGACCATTCACTCCCTTTTTTGCGCTTGGCCTTTTTTGCTCCAGCTAACCAATCACTAGTTAGCCGTGCCCGTCGTCTGTTGCTCGGTTCGCCAGATTACCTGTAGCCTACTGGCAATCTGGATGGTAGCAGCCGAGACTGCGTTCCACTTCTCCACCGTTTGACACATCCGCTGGATAAGGATATCCGGGGTTGTGTCCCAGCCACAGACGTCAAGCATTGCTCTTCTTTCGACGTCGAACCGATGACATACGAACAGTATGTGTTCGGCAGTTTCATCTACACCTGGGCAGTCCGGGCAGACTGGGACCTCCGCGTGCCCGAACCTGTGGAGGTACTGACGGAAACAGCCATGGCCTGACAGGAATTGTGTCAGGTGGAAGTGAACTTCCCCATGGGGTCTTCCCACCCAGCTCGATATGCTAGGTATCAGCCGGTGGGTCCACCTACCTTTCGAGGAGTTGTCCCACTCACGCTGCCATCTGGCGACCGAGGTCACCCTGGTGCGCTCGCGGGCTCCCCTATTTCCACGTAGCTCAAAGCACTCCTCATCTTCCCGAATGACCAGCCCGACTGGCATCATGCTCGCTATCACGCAGGATGCATCGTGTGATACCGTGCGGTAGGCAGATATCACTCTGAGGCACATCACGCGGTAGGTGCTCTCCAGTTTCTGTAGGTAACTGGTTACCCTCAGTGCTCTTGACCATGACGGGCCGCCGTACCTGAGGATAGATACGGCAACGCCTGCCAGTAACCTACGTCTACTGGCGCACACCTTTGAGCTGTTGGACATCATTCTCGATAGTGCCGCAACAGCAGTCGACGCTCTCTTGCACGTATAGTCGACATGGCTGCCGAAGGTCAGCTTGTCGTCTATAATGACTCCGAGAGACTTCAGACTTCGCTGTGAAGTGATCGCGACTTCTCCCACATGGATAACTGCATGTTGTGCCGACTTGCGGTTGTTGACGATAACTACCTCCGTCTTAAGATGAGCGAGCTCCAGGCCTCTCGCGCTCATCCATTCCTCCACCGTGCTAATCGCGTGTTCTGCGGTTAGTTCTACCTCAGGAATTGACTCCCCGTAGACCTCCAAGGTTACGTCATCAGCAAAGCCGACGATCTTGACCCCAGGAGGGAACTTCAGTCTCAGAACCCCGTCATACATGAGGTTCCATAGCACCGGGCCTAGGATCGAGCCCTGCGGGACTCCGGCGGTAATCGGAACCCTTTTCTGACCGGCATCGGTCTCGTATATCAGTACGCGGTTTTGGAAGTAACTTTCCAGGATCCGGTACAGACCCACCGGTAGGCTAAGCCGGTGTAACGAGAGCGCGATGGCATCCCAGCTTGCGCTGTTAAATGCGTTCTTCACGTCAAGTGTCACTAACGCGCAGTATCGAATACCTCGCCTTTTTCGTTGGATCGCTATCTCGGCAGTATTTATCACTGAGTTGAGAGCGTCCACTGTGGACTTACCCTTCCGAAAGCCAAACTGGTTGCTTGACAGACCGTCCGTACCTTCCGCGTACGGGGTGAGCCTGTTGAGGATGATCCTCTCAAGCAGTTTGCCAGTCGTGTCTATCAGACAGATTGGTCTGTACGCCGATGGGTCGCCTGGCGGCTTCCCGGGCTTCGGCAACAGCACCAGTTTCTGCCTTTTCCATCTATCGGGGAAACGGCACTCGTCAAGGCATCTCTGCATAGCTAGCCTGAACATGTTCGGGTTCGCTATGATCGCTGCCTTGAGAGCGTTGTTCGGGACTCCATCCGGCCCTGGAGCTTTGTTCATTGCTAGGGATTTAGCCACTGCGAGTAGTTCTTCGTTCGTCACTGGAGCCACCATTTCGACCGTGCCCGCACTGTCTCGTAGTGCAGGTGGCCAGGGGCTTGTGGCTCGAGACGGGAAGAGTACTTCGATAATCGTTGCCAACCGGTCCGGAGACCGTTCAGGGGGTGAGGAGCCCCCTTTGGTCTTGGCCATCACAATCCGGTAGGCGTCGCCCCACGGATTCGCGTTGGCACTCTCACACAGGTTGTCGAAACACGCTCTCTTGCTGCTTTTAATAGCCTTGTTAAGGGCTAATTTCGCAGCTCGAAACACTTCACGGCGGTTCTCTCTTGCATCCTCGGTGCGAGCTCTTTGCATCCTACGTCTAGCTCTGAGGCAGGCTGACCGTAGAGCTGCAATCTCGGCACTCCACCAGTATACCGGGCATCTGCCGTTTCTTGGCAGTGTTTTTCTCGGCATAGTGGCGTCGCACGCGCGTGATAGAACAGCTACCAGCGCATCCCCGCTTAGACTGTCGGTGTTGGCCTCCAGTCCCAGGGCCGCGGTGAAAGCTTCGCTGTCGAAGTGATTGGGCTTCCACCCGCTTACCTGACAGGGATCTCCCGCCCTCGGATGCTGCACACCATAGTTGATCTTAAAGCGGATTGCTAAATGATCACTATGGGTGTAGCCTTCGTCTACCCTCCATTCCATGCCTGGAGCCAGACTCGGGCTGGCAAAGGTCAAATCAATCCACGCCTCCACTCCGTTTCTACGGAATGTACTAGCGGAGCCATCATTAGCTAGCACAGTATCGAGTTTCGCAAACGCTTCCATTAGCGCTTGACCCCTGCTATTTGTACAGCGGCTGCCCCACTCCACTGCCCAAGCGTTGAAGTCTCCCGCTATTACTACCGGTTTCCGGCCCACGAGGTCCGACGAGAGCCTGTCGATCATCTGGTAGAACTGTTCTATTGGCCACCTTGGTGGGGCGTAGCAGCTGCAATAGAACACACCATTGATCTTGGCAATCGCCACACCCTCGGCGGAGGGGTGTATTACCTCTTGAACCGGGAACCTTCCCGTTGTACAGATTGCCACCATTCCAGACCCGTCCGACACCCAATTGCCGTTGCCGGCAGGGATGCTGTACGGGTCTGATAAGAGGGCGACATCTGTCCTCGACTCCGAGACCGACTGCCACAGCAGCTGTTGGGCTGCTGCACAATGGTTAAGATTTAGCTGTGTGACTCTCACGGCTTCTTCTTATTTAACTCGCCGAAGGGACACGAAGGTCCGCCCATAGCATGTTTATGGGCTTGCTTCTTAGCGGTGCAGATAAGGCACTTATATGCCTTAGTGCACCCCCGCTCTTTATGCCCCTCCTCGCCGCATCGACGACATAGCTTGCTCCTGTCTATGCCTTTGCATTCGTAAGCTTTATGGCCGGATTCTAGGCACCGATAGCACCTGTCCACTGAAGGCGGCTGGGGTATACTAATAGGGCATACCGACCAGCCGATCTTCAGCTTCCCTTTCTCGGTTACCTTTTTGGCATCCGCATTCAGTAGCCTGAGGTAGGCTACTTGGGTGCCAGAGGGTCCGTCCCTCAATCGCACAGAGGCCCGCTCGATTGTGACGCCGCAGTGCTCCTTGACGGCTGCGACGACGTCTTCTGCGGTCGTGAACTCGTCCAAGTGCTTGCACTGGAGAGTTGTTTCCGCACCTAGCGACCTGATTTGGGCGCCCTCTCCAAGGACCTCTTGGGCCAAGGCCTTATATACTGCACTTGATTGTGCGCCTCGCTTCAGCACCAGGAGCATCTCTCCCGTGTTGGTGCGTCTTACACTACGCATATCCTGCCCAAGGGCCGAGAGACTTTCGGCCGCCTTCATCGATTTAAGGACATCGGCGTATTTGTCCTTGTCGGTTTTTAACCACAAGGCTTCGCCTCTGTCCTTGGCCTTCCTCGCAGGCCGCGGTACCTCCGGTTTCGGTGCCGGCTTTTTCTTGGTAACCAGCGTCCAGGGGTTTGAGCCCCCCTGCCCCGGTCGTGCCGGGTTGCTGGTACCATCGCTCTCCACAGCGAGGTCACTCTCGCCCTCGCTTACCTCACCCAGGCGGCGTTTGACCTTGACGGTTGCACGCCGAGTGGTGTCGGTTTTGGCACCCTCGCCTGGCGACTTCCTAGGGCGCTTCGCATTCGATGCCGTCTTGCGATTGCCCTTTCCCTTTCCCTTCGAGGGGAACTCGGTCGCCGCTCCGATCGACGTGGCTGCTCCGTAGAAGGTAAAGGCCACTGTCTGTGAACCTCTATCGACCTTCTCTCTTTCCTCCCTATTGGAGGCCACTGTCTGGGTTTCTCTGTCGGGCATCTCCCGACATTCCACCCTCTCAACGTATGCCTGATGTTCCTGTCTTGCGACACGAACAGCTTTCCGGAGCTCCAAGAGGCTCAACTTCAACTCCTTGGCTATGTTCTGCTTTGCGCTAGCGAAGTCGATTATAGAATCGAGTTGCTTTGCTACTTTGCGCATCGCAGCTATTGGCCCCTCCGATGCGTTGGTAGGGATATTGCCTACCGCTGCTGGGGGGTCACTGGTGCTTTCGGATGCAGCACTCATCGCACCACTACTCTCCCCACGGGGGGGAGACCTCGCCAAACCACCTCTTGCGAAGGGGTTTGGCACCTCCGTCTGTTTATTTTTATTTTTATTTACCTCCATGTATAGTCCCACGAGTAGCGCGAGAAATATATGTCCGCCACGCCAGAGCTCCGCATTAGCGTGGTAAGGGACGCTTACTGTGGGGGTTGCCCAGGTACCCCACAGGCTCCGTTAACGATCGAGCATCTTTTTCACCCCCTCGATCACTCATCCCTCGGCACGGGTCGCTTCACGCCTTGGAATTGGGGTTATGCCCTACCTTGCTTTACGTGGTGATCTCGGCCCGGATCATCACAACCATCCTCCTTTACCAGGGCTTTGGACCTGTAGCGCTGGTTCTCAATAGTTCCATGTACGTATGTTATTACAGACATGCTACTATTGGGATCCGTCATTCGCTAGCGGAGTTTCCATTAGCGCTTGACCCCTGCTATTTGTACAGCGGCTGCCCCACTCCACTGCCCAAGCGTTAAAGTCTCCCGCTATGACTACCGGTTTCCGGCCCACTAGGTCCGACGAGAGCCTGTCGATCATCTGGTAGAACTGTTCTATTGGCCACCTTGGTGGGGCGTAGCAGCTGCAATAGAACACACCATTGATCTTGGCAATCGCCACACCCTCGGCAGAGGGGTGTATTACCTCTTGAACCGGGAACCGTCCCGTTGTACAGATTGCCACCATTCCAGACCCGTCCGACACCCAATTGCCATTGCCGGCAGGAATGCGGTACGGGTCTGATAAGAGGGCGACATCTGTCCTCGACTCCGAGACCGACAGCCACAGCAGCTGTTGGGCTGCTGCACAATGGTTAAGATTTAGCTGTGTGACGTTCACGGCTTCTTCTAATTAAACTCACCGAAGGGACACGAAGGTCCGCCCATAGCATGTTTATGGGCTTGCTTCTTAGCGGTGCAGATAAGGCACTTGTGTGCCTTAGTGCACCCCCACTCTTTATGTCCCTCCTCGCCGCAGCGACGACATAGTTTGCTCCTATCTATGCCTTTGCACTCGTATGCTTTGTGGCCAGACTCAAGGCACCGATAGCACCTATCCACTGAAGGCGGCTGGGGTATACTAATAGGGCATACCGACCAGCCGATCTTCAGCTTCCCTTTCTCGGTTACCTTTTTGGCATCCGCCTTCAGTAGCCTGAGGTAGGCTACTTGGGTGCCAGAGGGTCCATCTCTCAATCGCACAGAGGCCCGCTCGATTGTGACGTCGCAATGCTCCTTAACGGCTGCGACGACGTCTTCTGCGGTCGTGAACTCGTCCAAGTGCTTGCACTGGAGAGTCATTTCCGCCCCTAGCGACCTGACTTGGGCGCCCTTACCAAGGACCTCTTGGGCCAAGGCCTTGTATACCGCACTAGATTGTGCGCCTCGCTTCAGCACCAGAAGCATTTCTCTCGTGTTGGTGCGTCTCACGCTACGCACATCTTTCCCAAGGGCCGAAAGGCTTTCGGCCGCCTTCATCGACTTTAGGACATCGGCATATTTGTCCTTGTCGGTTTTCAACCACAAGACCTCACCTCTGTCCTTGGCCTTCTTCGCGGGCCGCGGTACCTCCGGTGTCGGTGCCGGCTTCTTCCTGGTGACCAGCGTCCAGGGGTTTGGGCCCCCCTGCCCCGGTCGCGCCGGTTTGCTGGTACCAACGCTCTGCTCAGCGAGGTCACTCTCGCCCTCGTTTACCTCGCCCAAACGGCGTTTGACCTTAACGGTTGCACGCCGTGTGGTGTCGCTTTTTGCACCCTCGCCTGGCAACTTCCTAGGGCGCTTCGCGTTCGACGTCGTCTTGCGATTGCCCTTGCCCTTGCCTTTTCCCTTCGAGGGGAACTCGGCCGCCGCTTCAAGCGACGTGGCTGCTCCATAGAAGGTGAAGGGCACTGTCTGAGTGCCCGTATCGACCTTCTCTTTTCCCTCCTTCTTGGAGGCCACTGTCTGGGTTTCTCTGTCGGACTTCTCCCGACATTCCACCCTCTTAGCATAAGCCTGCTGTTTCTGTCTTGCGACACGAACAGCTTTCCGGAGTTCCAGGAGACTCTGTTTTAACTCCTTGCTTATATTTTGCTTTGCGCTAGTGTACTCGATTATTGCATCGAGCTGCTCCACCACTTTGCGCATCGCCGATAATGGCCCGTCCGGTGCGTTGGTAGGGCTATTGCCTACCGCTGCTGGGGGGTCACTGGTGCTTTCAGATGCAGCACTCATCGCTCCACTACTCTCCCCACGGGGGGGGAGACCTCGCCAAACCACCTCTAGCGAAGGGGTTTGGCACCTCCGGCAATCTGTAGCGGAGTCTAAATGCGATATAGCTATCATTTCGGAGCCTTACCGTATTCCGGCCAGCGATGGAAACTGGGTAGCAGATAGCGTAAAATCAGCGGCGATTTGGACGACGGGGAGATATCCATTTCAGTGGTTTATCGTGCAGATCAATCGCCCAAACCAATGGAATCTTCTTCGGCAGCTATTACGCACCTCCGTGGTGGACGACCGATCGATTCACAGAAATGCTCGATAAGCTAACAGAAGAGCTTATCGATCCGAGACCTGTTATTACAGCCGGCGACTTTAACACTTGGGCTGTAAAATGGGGCAGCCGCTTCACCAACTCAAAGAGGAATAGTCTATTCGAGGCCTTTGCAAAGCTGAACCTAGATGTTGCAAACGATAGTACAATCAGCACCTACCGGGAGTCTTCGTCGAAGGGTTGAGGCGTGAGTGAAATCCTATTGAACTTAGTGCAGATGAAGTGATAACGGCATTAACAAGAGCGTGCTATGCAACCATGCCAAGAGAAGGTAAACCAAGGTATAGTCGCCGCTCAGCCTTCTGGTGGAATTCGACGATTGTCGACCTACGTGGATACTGCCACCGAGCTCGAAGGAATATGCAGAGAGCCCGAAACGTCGCGGAAAGTGATGCTCCAAGACCAACGTATAAGGCGGCAAGAGCCACACTTAACAAAGAAGTCAAGCTCAGTAGGAAAGCCTACCTAGAAGAGCTTTACCGCAACGCCAATTCAAATCTGTGGGGCGACACCTATAGAGTTGCGACGGCGAAGATAAGATGACCGACAGTCCCACCGGATAGGTGCCCGGAGAGGATGAGAGTCATCGTAGAAGCGCTATTTCCACAGCATGAACCAACGACCTGGCCGCCCACGCCATACGGGACTCAGTATGACTACGAAGAAGAAACTCGGGTTAACAACGAGGAGCTAATAGTGGTGGCAAAGCCTTTAGAACCAAGAAGGCCCCGGGACCAGACGGTATTCCCAACGTGACTCTGCTCTCTGTAACAGCAATCCTATCGAACCCGGATATGTTTAGGACCGCATTTCAAAAGTGCATGGTGACTTCCCCGAAATCTGGAAGCGACAAAAACTGGTGCTGTTGTCGAAGCCAGGCAAGCCCCCTGGAGATCCTTTAGCATACAGGCCGATATGCCTGTTGTATAGAGTCGGCAAGGTGCTTGAAAGAGTAATCCTTAACAGGCTTACAACATACACGGTGGGAGATAATGGCCTATCCAATATACAGGTCGGTTTCCGGAAAGGTAGATCCACTGTGGACGCCATACGAACGGTCGTAGAAACTATGGAGGCTGCGCAGAAGCTAAAGAGAAGAGGAAATTGTTACTGCGAAGTGGTTGCAGTGAAAACGGCTTCAACAGCGCTAGTTGGGCCGCAAACGTCGATTCGCTGCATAGACTGAGAGTTCTCGAATACTTCTGTTGGATTCTGAGGAGCTACTTTCAGAACTGGCAACTGATCTATGAAACTGACGCCGAAAAAGGAATTGTAGCTGTAACAGCGGGCGTTCCACAGGGTTCGCCACCCGACCCAAGTCTTTGGAATGCTATGTCCGACGGAGTGTTCAAGCTTAGGCTCCCAAGGGGCGTGAAGATTGGCGGTTTTGAGTTTGTGCTCCTAGTGATTGGCGATTCACTAGTGGAAGTAGAAGTAATGCAACGGAGGCGATAGATGCTGTGGAAGACTGGATGCGCGAGAAGATGCTCATCACAAAACTGATATGGTTGTGGTAAGCAACCGAAAGGCAGTGCAGCAAGCAAGAATTTCGGTCGGAGAGTGTATCATCAACTCAAATCGGGAAGTTAGATCACTGGGAATGATCATAGACGATCGGCTAAGCTTTTGTAGCCATAACGATCACGCGTGCGGGAGGGCCGTAAAAGTCATCTCGGCATTCAGCAGCAGTAAAAAGCGACTACTGGCGAATGTCTCCAGATCGGTGCTCAGAAATGCAGTACCCACTTGGGAGACGGCACTGCAGACGAAGAGGAACACATATTGCCATGCGAAATGCAGTAACCACTTGGGAGACGGCACTGCAGACGAAGAGGAACACATATTGCCATGCGGGTGTCTCGCGTGAATCGATAGCGAGTGTTACAGGGATCAAGGCACGAGTGCAATCCGTAAACGAGCCCGAGCTGATGCCTTAAGCAAGTGGCAAAATCAGTGGGATAACGCTGTCAAAGGTAGATGGACCTATCGAATAATTCCATGCCTGTCGGTGTGGGTGAAGTGAACTTCCACATGACGCAGTTCTTGCCTGGCCATGGCTGTTTTAAGAAGTATCTGAATAGATTCGGCCACGAGAGATCGCCGTTCTGGATCGCGTGCGGTGATCCAGAGGAAACGCCTGAGCACGTGATCTTCGAGCGGCCGCAAAACGAGAACCATTGCGGGGAGGACGTTAGCATGAACAATATTGTCCAAAGAATGTACGCGGATAATGGAAAATGGGACGCGGTGAACAGAACAGTCGTGCAGATCATCTTAGCGTTGCAACGAAGACGGCGAGAGGAGCAACGACTAGTAACGTAGCAGTACACGGCTACGGGTCGTCGAGGCACCGATGAACCGGAATCGCCGGACTGACCTTGGCACTCGACAGGTCAGTTTGCGGAAGAGAGATAAAGTAGAGCACCGGACGCGACCGGAGTAAGCTAGATCCACCGTCGGAGACTACATTGAGCGTAAGCATCGTCGACGATAGGTCGTAGGAACCAGAAGTCATCCTCCCCTCGGAATCGCAGGACTGATCTCGGCACCTAACCGACCAGCATCGAGACAAGGGATTCGAAAGAACTTTCGACGTCGGGAAATTCCTCAGTCAGAGTAGATTAGTCCCACCGCCAGACACTAGTTTGAGTAGATCTTTAAGTAGTACCGGTAAATTGTTGTCGGGACATCTGTGAACTGGAAGTCACCTTTCACCCAGAATCGCAGGACCGACCTCGGCATCTGCCCGGGTAGTATCAGTTTCGGAAGATTTCTACTGCCGGGGAACTATTCGTTGGAGTAGGAACGGTCCACGGTCATGGACTATTCCGAATAGTCCGTAGCGAATTGTCGGAGCAACAGTGAACAGGACGCAATCCTCCATCCGAAATTGCTGCGCGGACCTCGGCACTCTGCCGGACTGCATCGAAAGAAGACTAACGTGTCCGTCACCGGTTCTAGGAGCATGCTTTCGTCGGAGAACTCTCCATCGAGGTAGGCTAGCTCCACCGTCGGGGACTACGCCGAGTAGGAGCTACTGCGCTCGTCTCTGCGTTGATTAGTTGGATGCCGTGATCGATCCACCGATTCCAGTTGAAGGGTGGCTTCCGGCTCACTGCTGCTCCGATGAACCCGTACTGCTGGTTTATCGCGTTCGGAGCGAACTAAGTCTAAGTTTGCAAAAAATTGCATGATTTGGCAGGCAATTTGTTGGTGTGTAAATTGGAGCACCCGGTTCGTGATAACCGGGACGATCAAAGGGCAGGTGTACGTGAAAAAATGCCTCCAAAAGCGTCTACTTCTACTTATGAGCTGTCACGATGGCTCTACGCACTTCTGGCCGAATTTAACCTCGTGTCATTACTCGAATGATATTCTCGAGTGATACAGTTAAATAAAACGAAAGTTTAATAATACGTTTTAGTTTATCCTCGGAAAGTTTGAAAGCGATCGGTTGAGACGGTGCCGGTGGTTGAGTGGTAAGCGTGACCGCTACCCATCCCAGTTGGTCTGGGCTCAATTCCAGCCGAGGTCGTTGAGATTTTTCTGAGGTTAACAAATCTGTGGTCACGTCTTCCTTCGGAAGCGAAGTAAAGTCGTTTGTCCTGGTCCATGAGTTGAGGGGCCGATATCTAGTCCAGATAGTGGAGTCACCTCTCTGGTGAAGAATTGCACCCCTATACTTACTAACAAATATCCTCCTCCCGTGATACTTGTGGAGTGCGCGGTAGTATATACGGCCTCTAGCAAAAGCAAGTATCGGACTAACATTCCTTCCCTTTCCTTCCATGATCGAGGTTTGGGCCTGGTTGGCGCCGGTATTTACTTTAGGATTATACCAGGAGTTGCATATTGAAAGTAAATTATCTACTGATTCCCTGTGAAATTTCAGCTAGTCCAGATCGATAACGGAGTAGCAGCCAGGGGTGGTTGCACAAGCTCAAGCTCAAGCTCAAAAAAATTTGTAAACGATCGGTTGAATGGATAAATTCTGACGAATCCTTTGTTGTGATGCATTTTGATTCCATACACCCTTTACTTGAAACAATATGCGATTGATTAGGACATAAACACTAAATCCCCAACTCATGTCTGATCAGAAACTGGCACAATTGCGATCCAACCCGTAGAGATCGAACAGTGAATTGGGTTAATTAAACTCGAACTGATTTCTATGATTACCTCAAAACTTTCCCAGATTCATCATTCAACTCAACATGTTGCAATAGTTCAGACAGCTCCTTGCCGTGTTTCAAGTTTTCGTTCTCAATGATTGCCTGATTAAAAACCCGGGTGAAATGAGCTATCGCACGCTGATTGGCTACACTTGATTTGCTTCTCTTTCCCACCGTGGCAAGCATCCATAGAATACGTGGTAGCAGCGGTCGGATGTTACCTTCTAATTAAGGTGCTTTGCGGTTGGGAAAAGGGGAGGCGGGGTGTTACGATTAGCATAAAGTTTTCTCCTTTTCAACGATTGGTAACAGTTTGTGGGGGAAAAAATCTGAGCCACTACATATACCAATGACCACAGAAATCGTTCTACTTTTTTACGGGTTCTGCCAGATGCACTCGCTACAAGAAACAATGCGCTAATGAGCAGTGTTTTTGGCTTTTTACTGATTGCATGTTTGTGTGAATGAACGATACTTAAATTTGTTCGGTAAGTTTTCAATCACACACACTTGTGAGTGCAGTTTTCGCGGTGCAGTTTAATTTCGCAATCTGGTTTCGTTCTCTTCTGCCACCCGCTTCCTTGAATTTGAATGTGATTTTATTTAAATTTAAATCAAGATATAGTCGGGCGCTTCTTCGTCCTATTTTTTTCTTCAATTTAGTAAATGAGTAAGTCGCGACGAGAAGGATATTTAAAATGCGCAAAAAATATCCCTGCAGAGCGCTTTCAGGTGAGTGTTTATGACATTCTAATTAAACTGCTATATTCCAACCGGTTCCGACCTTCAGTATCGCGAGTTTTCGAGATTTCATCCCACGGTAAAATTAATAGCATAGAGCATTTTTCCTTCCCGGGTCACAGCGGGCACCGCCACCCGGGTTCCGAAAAAAAGGCATCACATCCTGTCTGTGCCAAACTCAACGCTGTGTAAATGTAATCGCGATGCAAATTTGATACCGTAGGAGACGAATGGGTCTGTGAGTTCTTTTGCGGAGGATCTTTTGACCCCCTCCCCCCCCGTACAGGTCGGTCGCAGGTAGAACGTATTTGGTGCATAGTCAGCAACGGAATTTGGTTTAATTTACGAATGTCACACACACGAAATGATGACAAGAAAAAGGGCGGCAGTCAGCGGGAGTTCCGTGTTATTCGATTTGTTGGAAAGTTTTGGGCAAGGGAAATTTTTTTTATCGGGAGCTATAATTTGCAGCAGTTTAAAAAATCATTCAATTAGTATGGATTGAACCGAAATAAACAAGTATGATAGAAGACAGAAGACAGAAGACAGAAGACAGAAGACAGAAGACAGAAGACAGAAGACAGAAGACAGAAGACAGAAGACAGAAGACAGAAGACAGAAGACAGAAGACAGAAGACAGAAGACAGAAGACAGAAGACAGAAGACAGAAGACAGAAGACAGAAGACAGAAGACAGAAGACAGAAGACAGAAGACAGAAGACAGAAGACAGAAGACAGAAGACAGAAGACAGAAGACAGAAGACAGAAGACAGAAGACAGAAGACAGAAGACAGAAGACAGAAGACAGAAGACAGAAGACAGAAGACAGAAGACAGAAGACAGAAGACAGAAGACAGAAGACAGAAGACAGAAGACAGAAGACAGAAGACAGAAGACAGAAGACAGAAGACAGAAGACAGAAGACAGAAGACAGAAGACAGAAGACAGAAGACAGAAGACAGAAGACAGAAGACAGAAGACAGAAGACAGAAGACAGAAGACAGAAGACAGAAGACAGAAGACAGAAGACAGAAGACAGAAGACAGAAGACAGAAGACAGAAGACAGAAGACAGAAGACAGAAGACAGAAGACAGAAGACAGAAGACAGAAGACAGAAGACAGAAGACAGAAGACAGAAGACAGAAGACAGAAGACAGAAGACAGAAGACAGAAGACAGAAGACAGAAGACAGAAGACAGAAGACAGAAGACAGAAGACAGAAGACAGAAGACAGAAGACAGAAGACAGAAGACAGAAGACAGAAGACAGAAGACAGAAGACAGAAGACAGAAGACAGAAGACAGAAGACAGAAGACAGAAGACAGAAGACAGAAGACAGAAGACAGAAGACAGAAGACAGAAGACAGAAGACAGAAGACAGAAGACAGAAGACAGAAGACAGAAGACAGAAGACAGAAGACAGAAGACAGAAGACAGAAGACAGAAGACAGAAGACAGAAGACAGAAGACAGAAGACAGAAGACAGAAGACAGAAGACAGAAGACAGAAGACAGAAGACAGAAGACAGAAGACAGAAGACAGAAGACAGAAGACAGAAGACAGAAGACAAAACTCAAATAACAAAAGAAACAATAATGCCATCAATGGTTTGATATGCACGTACTATCAACTACCGCCTCGCGATGGCACCAAACGGTTTATCAGTGTCATTTGGAGCTGCTACTTTGACAAAGTGAAGCAACCCCGTAGTAACTGCCGGATGCTTCCTGTCGTTCGCTCAAATCCCTTGCCAATCGGATGACAAATGAAACTAGTTGTTCTGCTACTGAACCGAACTCAAACGGAACTCATCACAGCAGGTTCAATCCCTTTCGGTTAGGTACTCCGTGACCCTTGCTGTTACGAAGCGAATTGGCCTCTTATTTATTATTTGCTGTAATGGTTGTCCCAACCTGAAGACTGCTTTCCATTTCCAGATCATTCGCTCTTCGAACTGGGGGCTGAAACGGTGGGCGCTGGCAATATGGAGTGTGCTCTTCAATGAACATATTTTTATGTTCGTTCTGAGGTTGGACTCTGGGTGGGTAGATGGGAAATTCTATTGGCATTTCGCCAGTATCGATGGAACACCAAGCAATGAAGCAAGCGGAAAATGGCAATAAAGATACCACGAGAGAATTGCGGAGAAGAAAAAAAACTGTGGTATACATATTGTATTTTTCTAAGGGACTGCCAATTGGTTCATCTGCCAGCTTATCGAACGAATTTCCCATCACTTCAAGTTCCCCCGCTGCGGACTGCTGCTGCTGACCGCACAGGCCATATTTATTGCCCCCAATTTTGAGCTCACGGGCACTCGACGTTCTTCGAGGTGGTTGGTTATGGCGAAACGAACTACAATTCAGCAGAAATGCTTTTTCCAGTAAGCGTTTATTTGTAATGGGTCCCACTGGTGGCGGGGTTTTCTTTCTGTGTTTCAGCACCCCATTAGAGGAGAAATCCACTGACTGGTTCCTACACCGACTGCACTATTTTCTTTTTCGCCTGCTCTTGCTCGACGCGACACGAATATCAACCGCAGTAAGTTTTTAACGATATGCCCACCGTAACAATAGTAGGATATACATATGTAGGTATACAGATATAGGTACTCAAGCTGCCGTACTTTGTCGAATAATAAGCTGTACGGAAACCGGTGCAACTTGAAACTGACGAAATGTTTTGTGCGCATTTTGTGCAGCTTCTGTTCACGGGGACCGAGGGGATCAACTTGGAGGGTTACAGTTGTGTTGAGTTTTCTCTTGAAATGATTTGAAGAAAAAATGTCAATATCGAGAAAAGAATATCAATAACAATATCAATTTCAAGAATATTTTCCCAAGTGGAATGGTAGTACAACGATTTTATGTCAAGGTACGTGGAAAGTTGGAATGAAAGCATAGATGGTCGAAGATTAAGTTGTCCGTGTTATTTGTAAAAATATTTTGGTGGGGTAATGATCCTATTTTTGCGCCAATGACGAGGGCACCGCAATATTTCGTAAATTGCTGGACCCGCGGAAAGCATATAAAGTAGTATTAATATCCTTACTTATTTCCTAGTATTTCCTGTTAGAATGGTCTGGAATCCGCAAACAAAAATGACATTTTTGTTCGACCTATCTTTCGACCGGTTTCAAAAGGAGAAGGATGAAAATAAAAGTCTACCAAGAAAAGATGGAGCTGCTTGTCGCAGTGACTCGAATGTTTTAAGTTATACCCTTGCAATGGCATGTTGTTTTGATCATAACACTCGGGGAGAATCGAGTCGACAAACAAGTCAGCCACAATATGAAAGTAAAAAGCTAGTACTTTCAGCATCTTATGATATCTGCTAGACTCCGGTCGTCAACAAAGCTAGTAGTTTTCTTTTTAATTTATACTTGTTGAACAATCGTTATCGCTTTTATTTTTGTACTATGTATTTTTCGTGTTAATCGGTTGTGCAAGAACTTTGAAGTTTCGTGAATTTACCTAGCATTATATCTGATAGCTGCAAGTCACGGCTTACATATACTAGGCTAGCTCGTTAGAGTGTAAACATTTGACGAGTGCGCGTCATAGAAATCGTCGGTGAAAACAATTAGATGAAATTCATTTATTGTTTGCTGCTAACGAATGATCGGCACATGATGGATCATAAGGAAGCTATGCCGACGTCCAAAACCTTTTCTGGTAACAGGAATGAGATATGTTTTCTATGGCTTGCAGCCAAATTCCTGATTTTCGCTAATAATCACAAAGATGCACTGATTATCCACTGTGTCTAGAGTAATTATGGCGTAATTTACGTCATGAATCCGTTGCATATTATTTTGTTTCACCGTAAGAGCTCCAATATTGTCAAATAACATCATTCGAGAAATCCATTTGTTTATCTCAACGATTTCTCTGACGTCACCGACAAATGTCAATTCGCGGAGTAGCAAGCCTCTTTTCTGTGAGCCGTGGCTGCAAGTGTTGTTTTCAGTGAAAGTGATAGTTTTGTGTTTTTTTCTACTTGACGTTATCACTTTGCACAACGTTACGCTCAATTTGTTGGCAAAAGCGACATCTTCTGGTGGATAGCTGATAGTTGCATGCAAGTTCGCTTCATTTTTGCTGCGTTTTTTGAATACCCAGTAGGCGTTATTTTCTTCGCTCCAAAGCATGGCTTGTACCAACTGCTCGAAAGTCATAAATGATTCTGAGCGAATCACCTGTCGTGGGTACTGCGGAAATTCGTTTCACATGATATGTGTCACGATAGATTATGACGTTCCTGATGTCCTGGAAATCCACTAACGGAATTTATTCTGGATGTGTAACGGATGTGCTGATTTGTTTTGTAACGATAATTTCCGTAGAATGGCTTCGCGTTGTTGTGACAATACAATGCCCGACGACAATTCTCTGAAATCATTAAAGGATGACACAGCTGATTTAAAAGATGTCGTTAAAGCTCTCTCGGTTGAAGTCGACACAAAACCACTATCTCCAACGTAAATACACCTTGGACAAGGATTGCTGCATGTAATACCGTTCCAAACACTCCTAAGCGCAAGCGTGAAGATGATCCGCTCAAAGTAAAAATCACTAATATTCGTGGAGCAAAAGCTGCATTTGAAACGATAAAAACAGTATCACCCCCTGAGGAGCTGTTATGGGTCTACTTGTCTGCATTTGATCCCAGCACGACGGACGATGAAGTTTCTACACTTGTGAAAGAATGTCTGGGAAAGGATATGCAACCATAAATAGTTCCTTAGATCCTAAGGACAAGGATCTCTCATCTCTGAGCTTCATCACCTTCAAAGTTGGCGTTAGCAAATCATGCAGGGATAAGGCTCTGTCCAAAGACTCTTGGCCGGAGAACATCTACTTCCGTGAATTTGTGACCAATTCAAAAATCCAACGCCCTATCATCAGGATTGCTGCGGAGAAGAATCCATCTGGTGGTGGACAGTAGCGCCAAGCTATCCCGGATAAACTCGTCTGTCTAACTTCATGTTCCTCGGTGAGCGATCTCGGACTACGGTCGGTCCACCTATCTTTCGTTATCCCACTCGCGTTGTCATCTGGCGACCGAGGCCACCCTGGTACGCTCGCGAATTTCCTCTATTGCCACTCAACTCAAAACACTCTTCGTCCTCTCGAATGAGCAGCCCGACTGGCATCATTCTCGCTATTACGCAGGATGCATCGTGTGATACCGTGGGGTAGGCAGATATCACTCTGAGACACATCAAGCGGTAGGTGCTTTCCAGTTTCCGAAGGTAACTGGTTATTTCTAGTGCTCTCGCCCAGGATGGGCCACCGTACCTAAAAATAGATACGGCAACACCTGCCAGTAACCTACGTCCACTGGCGCACACCTTAGAGCTGTTGGACATCATCCTCGATAATGCCGCAACAGGCGCTAAAGCTTTCTTTTACGCATAGTCGACGAGGCTGCCGAAGGTCAGCTTCTCATCTATGATGGCCCCAAAAATCTTCAGACTCCGCTTTGAAGTTATGGCGACTTCTCCCACATGGATAACTGCATGTTGTACCGACTTGCAGTTGTAGACGATAACCACCTCCGTCTTATGTTGGGCGAGTTCCAGGCATCTCGTCCTCATCCATTCCGCCACAGTGCTAATCGTGTGTGCTGCAGTCAGTTCTTGCTCGGGGACTGCCAAGGTTACATCATCGGCGAAGCCGACGGTCTTCACAGCAGGAGGGAATTTTAGTCTCAGAACCCCGCCATACATAAAGTTCCATAATACCGGCCCCATGATCGAGCCTTGCGGGACTCCTGCGGTAATAGGAACGCTTCTCTAACCGGCATCGGTCTCGTATAATAGTACACAGCTCTGGAAGTAGCTTTCCAAGATCCGGTGCAGGCCCACCGGCAGACTATGCCGGTGTAACGAGAGCTCAATGGCATCCCAGCTTGCGCTGTTGAATGCGTTCTTCACATCAAGTGTCACTAACGCACAGTATCGAATACCTCGCCTTTTTCGTTGGATCGTTATCTCGGCGGTCTTTACCACTGAATTGATAGCGTCCACCGTGGACTTACCCTTTCGAAAACCAAACTGATTAATTGACAGACCATCCGCACCTTCTGCGTACGGGGTTAGCCTGTTGAGGATGATCCTCTCAAGCAATTTGCCCGTCGTGTCGATCAAACAGATTGGTCTGTACGCCGATGGGTCGCCTAGCAGCTTCCCGGCCTTCGGCAACAATACCAACTTCTGCCATTTCCATCAATCAGGAAAACGGCACGCGTCAAGGTCTCTGCATGGCTAGCCTGAACATGTTCGGGTTCGCTATGATCGCTGCCTTGAGAGCGCTGTTAGGAACTCCATCAGGACCTGGAGCTTTGTTCGTTGCTGGAGATTTAGTCACTGCGAGTAGCTCTTCATTCGTCACCGGGGCCACCATTTCGGCCGCACCCACAGTGTCTTGCGGCGCGGGGGGCCAGGTACTTGTGGCTCGAGACGGGAACAGTACTTCGATAATCCTCGCCAACCGGTCCGGTGACCGTTCGGGGGGTGAGAAGCCCCCTTTGGTCTTAGCCATCACGATCCTGTAGGCGTCACCCCACGGATTCGCGTTGGCACCCTCACACAGGTTATCGAAACACGCTCTCTGGCTTTCGACGCTCTAAACACTTCACGGCGGTCCGCTCTTACCTCCTCGGTGCGGGCTCGTTGCGTCCTACGTCTAGCTTTGAGGCAGACTGATCGTAGTGCTGCAATCTCAGCACTCCACCAATATGCCTCGCGTCTGCCATTTCTTGGCAGGATTTTCTTCGGCATAGTGGCGTCGCACGCGCGTGATAGGACAGCTACCAGCGCATCCCCGTTTTGACTGTCGGTGTTAGTCTCCAGTCCCAGGACCGCGGTGAAAACTTCGGGTTACCCGCGTATCTGGCTGGGATTACCCGCCCTCGGATGCTGCACACCATAGTTGATCCTAAAGCGTATTGCTAGGTGATCACTATGGGTGTAGCTTTCGTCTACCCTCCAGCCCATGTCTGGAACCAAACCCGGGCTGACAAACGTTACGTCAATCCATGACTCGACTCCATTCCTACGGAATGTGCTAGTGGAACCCTCATTGACTAGCACTGTGTCGAGTTTCGCAAACGCCTCCAGTAGTGCTTGGCCCCTGCTATTTGTACAGCGGCTGCCCCACTCCACTGCCCTAGCGTTGAAATCTCCCACTATTATGAACGGCTTCCAACTCACTAGGTCGGACGAAAGCCTCTCGATCATCTGGTTGAACTGTTCTATGGGCTACATTGGTGGGGCATAGCAACTACAATAGAACACACCATTGATCTTGGCAATCGCGACACCCTCCGCAGAGGAGTGTACTACCTCTTGGACAGTAAATCGTACCGTTGTACAGATTACCGTCATCCTAGACCGGTCCGCCACCCAAGTGCCGTTATCGACAGGGACGTTGTACGGGTCGGATAGGAGAGCGACATCTGTCCTCGACTCCGAGACCGACTGCCACAGCAGCTGCTGGGTAGATACGTAGTGGTTAAGATTCAGATGTGTGACGTTCACAGCTACTTCTTACCGGCTTCCCCGAAGGGACACACAGGTCCGCCCATAACTTGGTTACGACCTTGCTTCTTGCTTGCGCAGATAAGGCATTTTGGTGCCCTATCGCATTTCTGCGCCTTGTGTCCCTCCTCACCACAGCGACGACACAACTTGCTCCTGTCTGGGCCCTTGTAGTCGTATGACTTGTGGCCTGATTCCAGACACCGATAACATCTGTCCACTGAAGGCGGCTGGGGTATGCTTACTGGGCATACTCACCAGCCGATCTTCAGCTTCCCATTCCCAGCTTCCGTAACCGGTAGCTTGAAATAGGCTACCTGCGTGCCAAGCAGTCGCTTTCTTAGGCGTACAGAGGTCCGATCGATCTCTACGCCACACTGCTCCTTGACGGCCGAGACGACGTCTTCTGCGTTTGTGACCTCATCCAGTTGCTTGCACTGGAGAGTCACTTCCGCACCCAACGACCTCACCTGAGCGCCATCTCCCGAGACCTCTTGGGCCAACTTCTTGTGCGTCACTCCGCTGGATTGTGCACCTCATTTCAACACCAAGATCATTTCGCCGGTCTTAGTGCGTCTAACGCTGAGCACATCCTGTCCTAATTTCAAGAGGCTTTCGGCTGCCTGCATCGATTTGAGGACTTCAGCATAACTGTCCTTGTCGGTTTTCACCAACAAGGCCTCTCCTCTGGCCTTGACCTTCTTCGCGGGTCGAGGTGCTTTCGACTTCCGCTTAGATCTACTGACCAGCTGCCATTCGCCCTCTTGTTCCGATGGCACCGGCTGGCTGGTACCTATTTGTGGCCCAACACTTTGCGCCACAGAAGAAGTCACCTTCTTAGGTCGACGACCTACGGGATCCTTCGCACCCAGATCCGTACCTTCCAAACGACGTTTGGCTTTTGTGGTTGCGCGTCGTTTGGCGTTGCCCCGCGCACCTTCACCTGGTGACTACCTGGGCCGCTTCACAGTCTTGCCCTCCAATAAGTTCTTTTTGGCCATTAAGTCGAAATCTATCGCCTCATGGGCCATCGTAGATCCACCGATGAAGGAGAAGGCCTTGGGTTGGATACCTTTATTGGCCTTCTCTCTTCCCGCCACCCTCTTCATATAAGCTTCCTGTTCTTGTCTTGCGACTCGAACAGCCTAGTGGAGCACCAGCAGGTTCTGTTTCAGTTCCTTGCTGATGTTTTGCTTTTCGCTCGTAAACTAGATAATATTATCGAGGTGCTTGACTAGCTTCCCGAGCAAATACTCATGGGTTAAAACACCACACAGCCCCTTGAAAAGACCATGAACATGGTCCGTGCCGAGAGCCCCGCATTAACGTGGTAAGGGACGCTTACTGTGAGGGGTGCTCAGGTACTCCACAGGCTCCGTTAACGGTCAGGCATCTTTTTTAACCCCCCAACCACACATCCCTCAGCACGGGTCGCTTCACACCTTGGATTGTGGGGTTCTCCCGTTTGGTGGATTCATACCACCGGAACGGGAGATTCGTAGCACTATTCTAGGTCGGCTACTACACGGCACTAAATACAAGCAATCTTTTTAAAGAATTACTACAGAGAGCTTCGCCACTCATTACGACATATAATGCATATTAATGCTCACTTGCCCTAGAAAAAGTGCGACTCTGATGGGCTCATTAGGAACTGCCCACAAAAGCTATAGGCAGATAAAATTCCTTGTGAAATCTAAATTTTTTCTCTTCAGAAGACTCTACATAAAACAGCTCGAGAAAGTGCTGACACAAAGTCGAAGAAACCAGCCCCTGGTTTTAAAAGTTTGAGATCGAACAAGTTTCCATCGCTTTCAGGAACACAAAAAATCTCAAGTGGCTCAACATTTCAACCGGAGATTCAAATTAGTGAAGGACTGGTTGGGCACTGGAAACTTTGTGGTAGTGCGGCGCACTGCGCGACACAGAAGAAAATTCAACTCTCACGATTCGGCACTCACTTATAGGATACATCAAATGAAGATTTCTGCGCTCCTCTGCGATTGGCGCTCTTGGCGGGGGCCAACCTGGCCAACCGCATGTTACGGGCATTCTCATAGCTCCAAAATTATAACAGCCCGACCTGAATCGCACATTAAAAATATTAAACAAGGCCAATGCTTTTTAGATTAGCCTAACTTACAAGCGGGAGTAAATGGGGTGTGGTGCTAATTTAACCTTTGAATTAGCACATTTGTGAATTTATATTTTCAATTTACATACTTAAAGCTCGGCTAAGACTATAAAACAAAAACGGTTTCTAATCAATAGCTTGCTCTTGGTTTCTTAATCCTAAAATATGAGTACACTGAAAAAAATCCGTTCATAAATTCATGAACAAAAGATTGATGATCTTGTGAACTGAACAGTTTACGAAAACTGTGATCAAGTTCCCGAAATTATGAATAATTAACCTCGTATTCATGAAATTATTTGTGTTTTCTAAAAAACAAGTTCGCCCAGAATATACGGCGTTAAATTTGAATGTTTGATTAGGTTACTGTTGTTTATTCCCTGGACATGTTAAGTTTTTGTTGTGATTCTAGTTCATGATTTAGTAATACACAGCCGACAGTCAAACGTTGTTCATGATTTCAAGAGCTTATTCGCGATTCTTGTGATTTCTCATCACGTAACCGTGATATTTTATTCATGAATTTTCATTCATGAATCTCATTCTTCTGTCAGTCTAGTGGGATTAAAGTTCATAATTTTAGTCGCGATTTTCGTAATTCCTATTTACGTTATCGTGATACATATTTTAGTGATAAGTATAGTTATTCATGTTCATGATATCAGGATCTTAGTGACGATTTTATATATTTTTGTCACGAGTTGTGTGATTTGTGTTTATGATTTCAGGATCTTTGTCACGATTTTTGTAGCTTCTATTCATGTTATCGTGATACTTTAGTCATGAATAGAGTAATTCATGTTCATGATTTTAGGATTTAGTCACGATTTTCGATATTTTTGTCACGAGTTTTGTGATTTGTGTTCATGACTTCAGGATCGAAGTCACGATTTTCGTAGTTTTTGTTCAAGTTATCGTGATATTTAATATTAGAGCTTACTTTCAAATTTGATACGATGAGTAATGTGACCAATGTTCGTGATATCAGCAGTTAGTTTGTATTCGTAAATTCTCTTCGCTTTATCGTGATCTATTATTTCTTGATAACTATCGCGTTTTTTACGCAGAACAAAGAGACAACATGAACTGGATCAAAAAAATGTGACTGATTCGCGATATCTTGTTCTGTGAATGATACCACGGACACTATTTAGGGTACGCAGAGCAGTTTTCGGTTTCTGTCCAGACATCGCAATGAACCTTATCAAATGAATATCGATGTTCAAGGTCCCAATAGTTTTGCCTTTCTCATATAGAAAGGTTATGCAATCACTCTGAAAAACGTCAACCTAATCCCGGCAAACAAATTTTTTTTTCGACTCGCATAAGGTTTCTGGATTTTAACAGGGGCGTAGTTGATGGTTTACAGAGAGGGGTTACACCCCCCTCTACTGTTCACTCCCCTCCTTTAAAAATCTCCTTAAATCACCCCTCAGACCACCACCTCATACCCCTCCCTTTCAACCCCATCATCTTTAAACCACCACTATATTACAAAGCATACCAATTTATGCTGGGGAGTCGTTCGTTCATGGGACTTTCGCCCTCCTCACATACCCACCCCCGCATGACAAAATGAGTTAGTAAGCAGATAACATTGATCTAATGCTGTTTAGGCTAATGGAGTATGATATTTTTTTGTTTCAAGTGTTTCACCGTCGACACCGTAGGACATTTCCACAATTATGTTGAACATAAAAAGCCTCCGTGCCATAGTTTAGAGAAATGAGAAAGGCACAATTGCACCGCTAGGTGGATTAAAACAGGTTTTTTATATCTATATCTACTGCTGGTACCTATTACTGATCGCTAGCAGCGATAATACTCTAAATTTTGCGAAAGAGTTCACATAAAAATTTCATTACCATCACCAGCACGCAATATAGATTGTAAATCATTTACTAGGAATCATGAACCAGCTCACGAATACATGAATAATATTTCATGATTTCGTGAACTACTTCACGAGAGCGGATATTGGATCGTGGCTAATATATTAGGAATCATGAACCAGTTCACGACGTTTTCCTGCTCGCCCTTTGCTCCAGTGTGTTGGTTAGGGCTGCTCGTTTCGTTCGTTACCTCACGTAGTCTGGAGTCTCGCTGAATCACGGTGCTCGTACTGGCTTTGTTGGCGTTTTCCTTTGCTCCAAAAAAGCCAGTACGCAGCGCGACTCAGCGAGACCCCAGACTACGTGACGAACGCAAGCGAGACCCCAGACTGCGTGACGAACCAAAATCGCAACCGAGCAGGTGACGGGGAAAATTTAGAAGCCCGATAAAAAGCACCACAGACCCAACTCCACCCAAAACATAAAGGATAACCCGATCGAGCTCCCGCAACAACAGCCCTTCATCAGTCGGAACTTGGATCATCTCGGACACCGAAGCGCCACCAAACCTGCCCCAAGTGTCCCTCGATATTTCCATATAACTGCACTAACAACAGGATGTTAATTGGGATGACAACAAATAACATAACATTTAACCGTAATATAAAACAAAGCCTACCTGTGTCGACCCCGACCGGGGAAGTTCCGGACACGTCCGATGCACCCCCGGTGGCTATCGACACAGGACCATTGGAAACCCCACAGGGAAGTATCATTAATACCCTAATTAGCATTCTTCTTACCGATTCACAATCACTCACCACAGACCAATCAGACCAGAAACCAGAAAATCCACCAACACAACAACACCAAACGACAGGAACCACGACCGCCTCCAGCACCCAGCACCTTGTTGGGCCCCAGAGCAGGCGATCCTCCCGCCTAATCTCTAAAACGACACCTGGAACGGAAAGAGCAAGTAATCAGTTCAACAATAGCGAGAACCGGTTCCAATCTCCCGATTCCTCCGCACCTGGCGGGCCACCGGGAAGAATTCTCAGCCGGGACGACTACAGGCACCAACAACATCGAGTTCCACGAGACCTTAGTCCGGCTCCTGGTTGTTCTTGGCACCCGGTACTATTCAAACCATCCAACAAGAGTACCACTCCAACCAATCCAGCCCTCAGTACATCTGTCATCATCACCAGTCATGACACACACTTCCCCGTGCCAGCCCTGACCGGGGCAGTTCCGCCTTGTAGCGATGCACCCCCGGCGGCTGCTGGCACGGGAGGCCAGGGCACCACACGGGTAAGTTCCAACACAATTAACCCCCATCGAAATCCACCTGCCGGCAAACTTTCGCTCACAGGTACAGCCAGCGAAAATGTTTATAGCATGGAAGCACCCAGCAAACAAACTACCACTCAACAGCAGCAGCAAACTAGTCGTTACCAAGATGAAAGTGTCAACTCCCCCACCGATGATCACACCAGCTCGAATAAAAATCTGACCGGCGTCAGAAAGAGCGCCCGCTTCCCCGTGCCGGCCCTGACCGGGGACGTTCCGCCTTTTAGCGATGCCCCCGGTGGCTGCTGGTGCGGGAGACCCGGCCTCTCCCCGGGTAAGCTCGTCGTATGGTACACTAAGTCCGGAACCATCTGCTGCTCGTATATCTTCCACAGACATTCACGACAACGCCGTCGGAGGCTATGGGTTCCTCCACTCTTCTGCTACGACGATAAAAGCAACAACACTGGCCATCTAGCTGAACACAAATGGTCTGCGAGGATGTCTGGGTGACCTGCAAAGGATCATTGCACAGACGCAGCCCATCTGCTTGGCGCTGCAGGAGACGTACATCCGGGATCAGGCGAACCCAGCATCATGGTTTGGACACCAGTATTCGTGGGACGCTGCAAGTGGAGAGAACCTCTACCAGACGGTAGGTCTGGCCATCCGGGTCGATGTGCCATCCCGACCGATATTTCTGGATACCGAACTGATAGCCGTCGCCAGGAGGATCGAATATCCAGTTCAGTGCACTGTTATATTCCTGTATATCCCCGGCAGTACTCGTAATGTGGGCAACAAACTTCAGCGGCTCATTGGGCAAGTTGAGATGCCATTTATCATCATGGGAGATGTGAACGGGCACCACACCATGTGGGGCTCGCGTACTTGTAACAGGAGAGGAAACGACATCGCCGAAGTAGTCGAAAACAACGACGTCGTGGTTCTCAACGATGGCAGTTAGACTTTTCTCTGCGGGCAGACGGAATCCGCCATCGACGTCTCTATCTGCTCGGGAGCGCTAGCAGGATCATGTGGGTGGACTGTCCTTGCCGAACCATGCAACAGCGACCACTTCCCAATCCAGGTTGTATACAATCAGACGCCACCTTCAACAACCCGCCGAAAACGGTGGTTTTACGATCGGGCAGACTGGACCCGCCACGAGGAGACCGTTGACGATCTAATAGATCGGAAGGAGTCATACACCACGGACGAACTCACCGGCATCTTAAATCAGGCTGCCGTTTTCTGCATTCCTAGGACAAGTGGGAACCCTCTGCGACAGGCGGTGCACTGGTGGTGCCCAGAAGTCCGGATTACCATCCGAGCTCGTCGAACTGCATTACGGGCACTGAGGAAGACTACTGTGTACAATCCGCGCCGAAACCAGCGGGCGGATGACTTCAGAAAGGCCAGGAATGAGGCCAAAAAAGCCATAGAAGAGGCGAAAAACATCAGCTGGACCAGATTCTTGGAAGGTATTTCCCCGGATTCCTCGACATCAGAGCTCTGGCGGAGAGTCAACGCCCTAAGCGGAAAGCGGCGACACAGTGGCTACGCCGTTACCGTTAACGGGTGCACGACGCTCAATCCAACGACTATCGGTAACGAGCTAGGCAGGCACTTCGCCTCCTTGTCTGCCGCTCTCCCAGCTGCGTTCTTACGCATCAAGCAAAGGGCTGAGAGTAACCCCGTCCGCTTTGAACCCGATTCAGGGCAAGTGTACAACCGGCCTTTCACTGGAAGTGAACTGCGTGCGGCATTGGAATCGGTACACGGTAAGTCTGCCGGACTGGGCGATGTTGGCTATCCCCTACTGCAACATTCCCCGCCGGTAGCCAAGCGGGCGATATTAGACAGCATTAACCGCATTTGGAGTGGTGTACTGATGCCCGCCTCATGGAAGGAAGCTCTAGTAATTCCTGTCCCAAAACGATGCCAGGGGAACAGAACGCCAGATGACTTCCGCCCAATCAGCTTGTTCCCCTGCCTTGCTAAGACGATGGAGCGAATGGTCCACAGACGGCTGATGGACCTACTGGAGGAGCGTAAACTCCTGGATCAACGGCAGTTTGCGTTCCGACGTGGAGCAGTAACAGGTGCCTATCTCGCCAGCTTTGGAGAGGTGGTGCGTCAATCCGTCCTGCACGCCGATATCGCCATACTCGACGTGGCGAAGGCTTATAATACCGTGTGGCGTCACGGAGTACTGCAACAACTGGCCAACTGGAGGATCACTGGAAACATGGGCCACTTCTTGAGCGACTACCTATCTAACCGCACTTTTCGGGTGGGAATCGGAGGTGCCCAATCCGACACCTTTCCGGAGGACAACGGGGTTCCCCAGGGATCAGTCCTCGCCGTCACACTGTTCCTGGTATCCATGAACTCCTTATTCGCCAGCCTAGCGGCGGGGATCTACGTGTTCGTTTACGCTGATGACATCGTGCTGGTCACGACGGGAAGGACCATCATACGCACCCGCAGCAAACTTCAAGCCGCCGTAAGTGCGGTGAGCCGATGGGCTGCATCGGTTGGCTTTAACATGTATCCCACTAAAAGCATGATTACGCACTGCTGCAACACAAACCATATCGCAACAGGGAGGCCGATCCGGCTGGATGGGGTGATTATCCCCTACCGCAAAGAACCGAAGATTCTGGGGATAACCATAGACCGTCGTCTTACCTTTCTGCCACACTTTCGACGGATCAAAGCCGAGTGCCGGAGCCGACAGCGGCTAATTAAAACAATTAGTTCCCGCCACAAGCGCTGCAACCGTCGCACTGCGCTGAATATTAGCCAGGCACTCATCCACAGCAAGATATTTTACGGGGTGGAGCTGACGTCCTGCAATATGGAAGGCATTATCAACATTTTAAGCCCTCTATATCACGGGCCAATCTGCGCTGCTTCTGGCTTGCTCCTCAGCACGCCTGCTGAAGCGGCCTGCGTGGAGGCCGGGATCCTACCCCTTCGTTGGGCGGCTGCACTCACTATCGCCAGAAGAGCACTGGGATTTTTGGAGCGGACAGCCGAAGATGACTGCTTTCTGTTACGGATGGTCAGCGAGATTCATCGCGAATATACAGACGCCGACCTGCCACCAACCGCCCGTCTACACCGAGTTCGGCCTGGCACGACCGCGGACCCAATCTTGACACAAGCTTGTCAATAGAGCTGAGGGTCGGCGCTGCCAGTAGTGAGGCCAGGGCCAAATATAAGCGACTGATGGCTACAAAGTATAAAAATCACGTGCGGATATTTACCGATGGTTCCAAGAGCGGTGATGAGGTTGGAATAGGGGTGAGCGGAATAGGGAAAGACTCTTCTTTCGCCTACCGGCGCCATGCTCGGTGTTTTCTGCCGAAGCGTCGGCCATCGCGCTTGCCTTGGTACAGAAACCGGAAGATAGACCCGTCGTTGTAATGTTTGACTCTCTGGCGGCCATATCCGCCCTTGAGTCGGGGAAATCCCGCCACCCCTTCATCCAGGCCATCGAGGCCGAGTATGACCCACTCACCACAATTTGTTGGGTCCCCGGTCACTGCAGCATCGACGGTAATGAAAAGGCTGATCGCCTGGCGGCCAAGGGAAGACACACTAGCCGACGTCTCACTGGACTCGTCCCGACTGCAAATATTTTGGGACAGCTGAAGTCAGGGATTAACGAAGCCTTCGTACGCCACTGGCGTGGCAGCACCGGACACCTTCAGCGAATCAAAGGCTCACCCGACCGCTGGACAGACCGGACTGATAGGAGGGAACAACGAGTACTGTCGCGGCTCAGAGTAGGGCATACGAAGGTCTCTCATGCTCACGCCATATCGCGTGTTCCCCCACCAACATGCATTACATGTGGTACCCGAACCACTGTGGAACACTTTCTGGTGAACTGTCCAGAGTTAGCCGACCTACGGCAGCACCACAAACTACCGCTCTCCATTAGAGAGATTCTTGCAAACGACCCCACCCGAGAAGAAATGTTACTGGCCTTTCTGAAGGACGCGGGATTACTCGACCAGCTGTAAAGGTGTCACTTGTGCTACAAACCATGAACAATATTATAATTATAATTTTATGTTATTATCGAAATTTCAAAGGCGAATGACCATTGGGTTAAAGCCTTTCAATAAATAAATAAATAAATAACCAGTTCACGAGTTCATGAATAGTATGTGATAATTTTGTGAACTATTTCACAAGCACGGATATTGGATCGTGACATATATATTAGAGATATAATCATGAATTAGTTCACGAAAATTGAATGGATTCATTTGTATTTGTATTTGTATTTGTATAAAAAAAAGTCCAACTGACAATTTGTCTTAATGAACTATACTAAACTAAGGTAAACTAAACATAATTAAAATAGTGACAATACACGACGACGAAACTGCGAAGAGTTCATGACGAAGTCAAAAATTTCAGCAAACTCGTTGAAGCGACGACTCATTGCTAAAATTGGACTATTGGCAGCGTAGTTAGTGCTGCGCATTTCAGAATGGAGCAGGGCTCGAGGGCGAAGAGAACGGGTAGGCGCGTACGTAGAGGTTGATTTGCGCTAGTAGCTCCGGATCATCATATTCAGCCAGCAGAATCTTTGACACGAAGGTAGCTTGCGCTGCATGTCTCCGGCATGTTAAAGTATTAAGTCCTAAAAGACGACAACGGTCCTCGTACGGTGGCAGGTTTAACGGATCGTTCCACGGCAATTCACGTAACGCATATCGTATGAATTTACGCTGGACTGCTTCGATCCTAAGGCTCCACGTAGCTTGATACGGGCACCAAACGACGTTTGCAAGTACCACCTGCGGGCGCACCAATGAGCAATAAAGAGCCTTGAAGCATAGAGGATCCCGAAATTCGTTGGATATTCAGAAAATAAATCCCAGCAAACGATTGGCTCTGTCGATGGTCGCTGAGACGTGATGAGTATACGTTAGCTTATCATCAAGAATGACTCCTAGATCCTTCACGTGGTCAACGCGTTGTAGTAGAGTTCCTGCGATGTTATAGTTGAAGGTAACCATATTTCTCGTTCGATAATAGCTGATGACAAAACATTTTGCAACGCTAAGGATCATCATGTTTCTTACACACCAGCTGTAAAAGGTGTCAATAAGATGCTGTAGCTCACGGCAATCGGCTTCATTCCGTATAACAAGAAAAAATTTTAAGTCGTCGGCAAAAAAACAGCTTTCCTCCGCGGCTTAGAACGAAAACCGCATCGTTCACGAACAGTGAAAAAAGTAGTGGACCTAGCGTACTACCTTGAGGAACTCCGGAAGTGTTGAAAAAGGATTCTGAAACAATATCGCCAATTTGAACAACGATTTCACGGTGCACAAGGTAGGATCGAAGCCAATGGCAGAATCTAGTAGAACACCCTAGCTTATTAAGCTTTGTTATCAGTATCTCATGATTAACTCTATCAAAAGCTGCCTTTAGATCAGTGTAAATAGTATCCACCTGCAATTTATGAGACATTTGTTCCGTGCAAAATGACGTAAAGCAGACAAGATTTGTCTCGACTGAACGTCCTGGGAAAAATCCGTGCTGAGATGTACTAATGTAGTGTCCACAAGCAGAAAATAACGCCTCATGAACCAATTTCCGTATTTCGTGAAATAATTTACGAGAATATTTTGATTTTGTGAACTAAGTTTCCGATGTCTATGAAAAACATCACGAGCTAGCCTTTGGTATTATGAAAATCGATTTAGAAATCACTTGGCGGAAACCGTGACTGAAGTTCACAAAACAAAAACAAATATTTCCACTAATAAAAGCGTTACGCGGGCGTTACTGAATGGAAATTGAACTTAATTATAAAACGCATAATTTTTGTTCATTGGCAAGTTTTCGTAACGTAAAAACGTGTTTGTTCCAGAATTCATGGTACTTTATCCACGATTTTGGAACAATTTTTTTCGCGTAATTTTTAAGCATGACATTTTGAGTATAACAAGTCGTACGTTATTAATTTCTTCTTTTGTCAAAAATTGGGAGTGTCTTACGAACCTAAGACCTTTCCTTGTCTTTTCCACTAATTTCACAATAAGCATTAAAAAATCAATTCCTATCGCTTGCAAAACCAGCAAAACTAGCAATAGCCACAGAATAAATAGTCACTGAACTTTAAGAATACTGAACAGACAAAATCGAATCATGTGTGTCTACGCTTGGTTATCTCGCACATAACAGCATTACGCAAAGCGACAATATCAGCGGGTGGTCAGCAAATCAACAAACATTTCTGATTCAGCAAAAAAAATATATCCACTCCCGACAGGAAGTGCAACCATCCATCCAAACTTTTTTTCTCACACCCCATTAGTGCCGAATCGATAATTTATTTAGTGCCGTCGACTCTCCCAACGCACCGTTTCGGGGTGCTATTAGCGCATATGCACTGCGGGACATTTCCGGTTTCCTGATGACGAACGCCCCGACTGACCAACCACCACCACCATGACGGGGTCGGCATGCCGCCAACCAACCCTCTTCCCAGCAGCAGTGGACATCACCGCGGATGAAGGAAGACACACGCACACGTGTCATGATGATGCTAAGCCGGTGGTGTACGTTCGTAGCATATCAGATCCGTGACTGACTGTATGACTCCTCCGAGCCATTACTTCGAGCAGCATCAGAGGAGCGGGACGAGGGGTTCGTTTTCGCAATTATTTGCTATGGCTCAACGAGCAGTGCGTCATAAATTGATGCAACTTTTCGGTGACGTTTAATTGTGAAGTTAAATGGCAATAAAGCGAAATGATGAGTGAAAGCGAGGGTTTCAGGATGAAATTGTCGATTTTCGCATGTCGTTGATCTGGACTAGTTGAGATTAAAACGGGTCATTGGTTGGAAAAGTATAGCACACGAGATGGGTGAGAGTGTTTTTTCGAGGGTTACGCATCCATAGGATATCAACAGTTCTCGTAATTCAGCAATAATGTGTTCTGAGTCTGCAAACAGTTTGAAGAAAGTGGAATATGAAGGCCTGCCAATAAGTCAATCGTCCTGGTGTTACGGTATAGGGGGTAGAGCTGGACTCTTGATTTCGTGTCACTGCCCGAGCAAGAGGAAATAGCTGGTCATTAACTTCAACGTACCATTTTGTGGTATCATCACATAACTAGATACCATGCTGTATGTCTCCTTAGTGGAGAATAATTTTTTAGGCGAAAACTAGTTTTTCTACACTATCAAGACAATTATTTTAAACCAGCTTTTCACGTCAAGGATTAAGTTATCCTATTACGAAATTAGCTACGGAATTTGAGTTTCTACTTCGTGTCATCAGAATTAGAACTTTCTGACTTAGTGACAAGACTAAGCTAGTGTCGGATTTAGCCTAGCGTATTGTGTTGTGGTTCTGAGCAAACTCCTAATCCTGCGTGATTCCTCGCTAGTAAAGAAGTTGATTGAGCGGCGCTAGCTTAGTCCTGTCAGTAAGTTAGTGTCTGATTCTAACGAGACGAAGTCGAAACATAAATTTTATAGCTAATATATAACTAGGTATTTAGTTTTTTTCATGTTTCTCCAATACGTAGTTAGTACCTCATGGTATTATGACACCTTATTACATGGGACAAATATGAAATTAACACCTTACTATATTATAGTATTTCATGTTCTCAATTCCATGAATAGCTGGACGAGCTTTTATTCTCATACAGTTAATTTTGCGATGCAAATATTTGTAAAATATTTATTATTGTTAAAGTACTACAACAACAAATGTCATTGTCAATTATGTATTCATATTATATATGTCAGAGTTTTTATTTTAACTGTTTTAATTCTCTTATTCTGATATTTAATTCATGACAAAGAACAATTTAATTTTGTATTTTGTTTCTGTTCATCTAGTTCTGCAAGTATCCTGTACGCTAAGAATAAGCTACAAAACCCTTCTAAACAGAAAATGAAAAGAAAATGTTGTGCCATGTTTTTGGTACGTAATTCAATTGCTTGGGAAACCTCCTCTTCGGTTTAAGGCAACATTTATCCAATGTTTCGATTTCATGCCGATAGCTAATCCATTATCCCCTTAGTATGTATGTATGTATGTAGGTAGCCACCATCCTAGCTTGAGTCTTGCTCTGCATGCGGCTCCACTTAACAGTACGCTCAAATTTCGTTACCATTCTGCGTTCAGCATACCGCTGTGTAAAGGGCCAAAAGGGGGGTGGCGGACCCGTAGGCAAATGCACCTACTCAGTATCCGCGGGCATCAAAGAATCTCCTTCCAACAGTAAGATCCAGCAGATTGAATAACGAATTTGCAATACTTGTCAAGCTTTCCACGAGATGGTTTGTTGTAGAAGAGCGCGTCAAATTGTTTACAACTGTTGGAGAGAAATTTATCTGTCGCGAACGACGGACACTTTTCCTCCTTGACTCCGATTGGCTTCCACTTCATTGTCCAGTTGTAACTTCAATGATGCCCTGATGCACCCTCCTCACCCCGTAAATCATATGCATAATATAATATAATATAATATAATATAATATAATATAATATAATATAATATAATATAATATAATATAATATAATATAATATAATATAATATAATATAATATAATATAACATAATATAATATAATATAATATAATATAATATAATATAAATTTGGGAAGTGAATCAGTATTTACGCAAGATCTTGCCAATCTTAAAACCAAAACTCTCGCTTTACGTATACCTTTACCTTATCTGGTACCATCTTGGGTTTTCACGTCATTTGCAGTTTGACAAGACCAAAATTTGACAAGACCATAATTCGGTCTTTCCCTGAGAATGATCATAGGAAGGGCAATCCCTCGAGGACGATAGAATACATAGCTTTCAACCACCAACATCGATTGAGTCTGGGGGGCACCTGATGTCAACCTCATCTTCTTAGATACAGGGATGCCAGGGGCACAGACCAATCTGTGTTTCACAGTTTTCAATATGCTGCGCAAATTTCTAAAACTGTAGTTTTCTAGTCCAAATTGCATATTTTCACAGTTTTCGTTATAGTGCACAGATTTCTCAATCCTACGCGTCGCGCTTTTTTTTTTCTTTGAGCCAAAGCAAACTTGTATATTTTCCTTAAGGCTCAAGTTACCTCAAGGCCTTTACACAGATCGCCAAATACAGTTGCCGCTTTAAGCCCGGCCGCACACAACACTCTCAAACGCCAGCACTATCCAGCCATATTGAACACACTTCCACTAATTTAAAACACGGTAACTTTTCCTCTGTTCTTCACTGTATATTAAATTTTCTTTTAGACAGTAGAACCACTTTCCCGGTGTGTGTCCGTAATGATTCACTCTTCCTGCACTTCTTGCCGCCCTTTTTGAGCGCTCACGCACACTAGCAGGAAACACTCGCGGAGAAACGCGCTCCGCCACCGAAAGAAATGGCTATTCCCAGGAAACGGTACCACCAAAACAAAAAAATACCGCACTTGAGCTCTGAAAAGCCCGTTCACGCTATAAATTCTTCAAAAAACTCTATTAAGGGTATAATTTCACAATGATGTTAATATTTCACACGCCGAAAACACTAAATTAAATATTTCTTTAGACCGCGGAAAGCGCACGAGCTAATCCATTATCCCCTTAGTACTCAGAAAAAATTAGACCTAACGGCTTTGCCACACTTTATCTCAACACCTACCGCCTTTGTGACTAGGGAACATTTGTTATACGGCCGGTATTATTCAATGAAGTCATAAAGTTGATAGCAGGTTCGAGTGTAGTGACACCTAGCCACGAACAGTCTCCTTACAGGTGTATAGGCCAGAAATTTACCATGTGCGAAAGACCAGCCATGGAAAATGTAGAAAATATCGATTTTACTCGTTTTAGGGAAAACTTACCTTCAAAATTCAGACTTTATTCTGATTGACACGTATATCCTTTCTTTTCCGTATACCGATGATGATGATGATGATGATGACGATGTTGATGAGATATGATCGATGGGTCGGAGCTAAATCACGCCCAGTGCCTTCTATCATTCAATCAAAAAAGTAGAATATGTCCGAAAAAAAAGTTGTCATCCTGCTGGCAGAATGTACAATATGTACGACATCCAGCAACGATTTTCCACCATCGGCCCTGGGATGGACGACAATGGAAGCTGTCACAGAAAAAAAAATTGACTGTTTAGGCAAATGGTCGGACTCAATAGAGCACCATCAGGCAACACAGTTTTCGGTGCGAAACATCACCACCCAAGGCCATTATTGATGGGAACGCAATTTTGTGGAACATGTCTTCTTTGTCTTTGCCAATCCGGCTTAGTGATGCATGGGCTGGTGAACTTTTCGTCCTTGCACTCTGCTCTTTGAAATGAAAGCATATTTGCGTTTTTTGGTTAAATTTTTTTGATTGGATGATTGTAGCTTCGGGACCAGATGTTGCGTCAAAGGATTGCTTCAATTATAAAGAATACATTGATGGATTAAATTCTTTGTATAGTTACTGAATTTAAGCTTTAAATGCAATGCTTTTCAACGGTTTGCTATGTAATGTTCTTCTGTTAGAAATACTATGCGATTTCGTGAGAAGTACATTCATTTTTCTTTCTCATATAGACAACCTAATCCCGGCCCGGTGGGTCGAGTGTCACATATCATTCGACTCAGTTCGTCGACATCGGGAAATGTATGTGTGTCTGTATGTGTGTGTGGAAAAATGATACCTCTGTTTCTCAGAGATGGCCAGCCCGATTTGCATAAATTTTGTTTCAAATGAATGGTACAACCTTCCCATCGGCTGTCATTGAATTTTTTTTATAGATTGGACTTCCGGTTCCGGAGTTACGGGTTTAAGAGTGCAGCTACGCAGCAAATTTCCATATAAACTGATACCACCATGATATCAAAATGATGTAAAACTTATTAAAATGGGTGCAAAATTGGAGTTGCTAGTCTAGATCAATAATGACTAACCAAAGCCTCTTTGACCACATTGGCCACCTACGATGGTTCTTGATTCCATATAAGCAGGAAATGAAAAATGATCAAAAGGGGGAGCAAAGGAAAATTTCAAAATCGAATTTGTAGTTTTGACGCCAAATGAAACGTCAAGATTTGATTTAATCTCGAATTGACTTTAGCAATTTTTGCCTTTCTCATATAGAAAGGTTATGCAATCACTCTTAGCATGGCCAACCTAATCCCGGCCCGGACGGCCGAGTGTAACATATGGCAATATCTGTGTGTTTTTTATAGCCTGTAGTGTATTGGCACTATGTGGGACTAACGACTCACGTTCGTGCTGAGCCACTAAAAACACTTCTTACTTTTTTAAGCCCTTCTTCTCCGCGGAACTACGTCAAGGTGTTGTTTATGTTTATTACCTTCACCAACAGGCCCCTTGGTGGTTGCTTAAACTAATTACATTTTGAAATTGCCTACATTTTTGCTTTTATCGCATTCCGCGTCTGGTTGAAGTCAAAGGCCGTCACCACACTGTTAAAAATTCGTTGGAGTCCGGTAACAGTGCTCTGGCAACCATTGTTGGTTCTCCTGAACGGAACTAGCAGAAGAGAGTTATTACGTAGAGCTCTAACGCGGGCTTGAAGATCCAGACGCCCGAGGATTATAGGGCAATCCACTCTGGCAGATAGTAAGTCCGAGACGAACAGGGCTCGAGAGCGGTCCCTCCGAATGCTGAGTGTATCGAGGTGTATTAGCTGGCAACGGTTTTCATAGCTCGGCAGCTGAAATCTGTTTCGCTATTGGAGATGCCGAAGGGCGAAGCGTATGAACCTGCGTTGTACAGCCTCGATTCTGTCAATCCCGTTCTGGTAGTACGGGTAACCAGCTGAACAATATTCTAACGTTAAACGGACCAACGCGCAGTAAAGCGATTTAAGACAATATACGTCCCTGAAGTTTTTCGCTATTCCGAAGATGAACCCAAGCTGTCGTGATGCCTTATCCACGATGTATGACGTGTGTGGTTTGAATGTTAGTACCGAATCCATGATGAATCCGAGATCTTTTATGTGAGAGTGTCTTGGAATGCTCGAGCCGAAGAAATGGTAGTTAAACTGAGTTGGATGGCGTTTCCGCGTAAACGTAACGATTGAGCATTTGCTCGGATTTAAAACCATTCTGTTTAGATCACACCACGTACTAAAGCTGTCCAGTTCCCTCTGAAGAAGCTCGGCATCGGTTTTATCCCGTATTTGTCAAAAAAAAAAATTATGTCGTCGGTGAAACAAAGGCGGGGTCCTTGTAATGTGATATTGACGTCATTAAAGTAGGGGAGGAATATTACTAGACCGAGATGACTTCCTTGTGGTATGCCGGATGTAGCGAAGAATGGTGCAGATAGACAGTCCTTAATGCTGATTTGGAGTTGCCTTCCATCGAGGTAGGAACGAAACCAGTGCAGAAGTTGTCCATGAATGCCGAGTTTGTCCAGCTTCGCTATTGCGATATCATGGTTGATTTTGTCGAAGGCCGCAGATATATCCATGTAAATACCATCGGTTTGCAATCCGTCAGCGAATCCATCCATTACATATGTTGTGAATGAGAGTAGGTTTGTCGTTGTCGATCGTTTAGGCATGAAACCGTGTTGGTCATCTGCAATGTAGTGTTTGCAGTGAAAGAAAATAGGATCTAACACAACCAGCTCGAACAGTTTTGATACGGCACTTAAACACGAGATTCCCCGATAATTGTCGTTGTTCGATTTGTTTCCTTTTTTATGAACTAGAAATATGTGCGCTGCTTTCCAGCAGGAAGGGAATGTACCAGTAGTGAGTGATAGCTCGAACACTCGCCAAAGTGGTTCAAGAAGCCCGCTGGTGCACTTTTTGACAAAAATCGAGGGAACACCATCTGGGCCCGGGGAACAAGATGCTTTCAGTTTGGCATGTGTTGCAAGATTGGGAGCATTATCGACACAAATTCGGTTGATGGTTCGTCCTAGAGAGGAGTTAAATTGGCGGCGGCAGCGACTTGTTGTGGTGGCAGGCGCTCGTTGGAAAAAAAACACTTGAAAATTTGTCGGAGAACAGTTGGCAAATTTCTTTAGTGTCGGTGCCTAAAACTCCATTAAACGACACACAAGGATTTCAGTTGACGCTCGACGTTTCGCTGATGTCTAAAAAAGGCGCGTTTGCTTTGTTGTTTGTATTCGTGGTTGAGTTGAAAGTAGTGATTTCGTAATGCAAGTGTCCTATGTTTCGAGAATTTTTTAAATGCGGCTCGTTTGGCAGATTTTAAACGTCTAAGGACGGTTGATTGCCAGGGAGGGTGTTGATCGGTACTAATTGTTCGTTTTGGCACATGGCGGTCGATAAGGTAGTTAAGAATAGTAGAAAACGTCATCGCTGCTTCGTTCGCATCGTCATTGTTAATATTTTCGTCCCAGTTTATATCCAACAGCGTGCTATCGTTGCTGTCGTAGTCAGCGTTTTTAAAATCGTAGACGATAGAGCTTGAGACCTCTTCAAAATTCACTCCTAGGTTACCAGCGAATACAAGATGTAGTAGGGGATGATGACGCACCTGCTTGACTAAAGGAGTCGGTGCAGTGCAGCAGTACGGAGCGCAGTCCCAGGCACTTACAAAGCAGAGGTCCAATGTACGTCCATTCTCGTTGGTGACATTATTAATTTGCCGAAGAGTTGCGCTGCTGTAGTTGTCCAAAATACAACTGGCATTGTTAATAAGCGCAGATTTTTCGATATCCAATCGTAGAAAACCATTACTTACCTGGCACCACGTCAAGCCAGGTAAGTTGAAGTCGCCCAGTATAACAATATCATTAGACGGGGCGGCGATCAAGGCGATAAAAGAAACGGAGGAAAGATGTGCATCGATCAGGCTGGAATCACGAATTCTGTCAGGTGGTAAATACACGACACACAGGAACAGATTGCCATCGGCAAGTTTCACTGATATCCACACTCGCTTAGAGCTCGCCCACCGGTCATCGTTGATCACTCGGGCTTTTATATCACGGCGAACGGCGATAAGCACACCACCGCCTGATGTCTTGTGGCTGTTGAGGGCATTGCGGTCACAGCGGTAGACATCGAATGTTGAACCAAAGACCTGGCGAGACAGAGTACAGTTGTCGAGCCACGTCTCGGTCAAGGCGATAACGTCGTAGCCGCAATCCGTGGTCGCGAGCAAATAGGAGGCGGTGGAAAATCAGTCGGCGGGCTCCAAATGTTCTGGGTACAGCTATCTTCAAATTCCCTGACCAGTATGCCTTGCGGCCATGTGTCAGGGTTATAAGCTGCATCACGGTACTTTGGGTGAACTCCAACTTTGAAGGATATGAAGTTCAAAGTACTGACGTCTATGCCTTTTTTAACAAGCGTAATAACCTTTATATCCTCGTTACAATTTAGTCCTTCTTTAGACATTTTTTCGACAGTCACTTTGCTAACGCTAGGATGAAAGCGGGAAAGATACATCCAGAGCAGAGGCGCGGGAGGTGGAACCGTAACAATGTTGCTATTATCGACTAGTTTTCGACCACCAACAAGAATATTGCTCGGATCAGGGCCATCCTCGCGACGACGTTTCTGAGGTGGTCGAGAGGTACCGGAATTTGGCCGGACTGGAGTAGCTGTTGAAATCTTTCTAGCGAGGCGCGAAATTTGCTGGTTATTTTTGGATAACTCGGCCTTTAGTTCAGCACAGACGTCATCCGTTTTCCCAGCGATAGCAGCGATAACACATCCAAGTGAAGAAACGGTGTCGCGAAAGCGAGCAAACTTCATCAGATTGACACATTCATTGCACATCCAAAATAAATTTGGGTTTTCCGCAAGTTTTTTCAAAAACGGCTGGTTAAGTTGTTTCCCACATTGCATATGTACCACATTTTTGCAAAAACCCATACATTCTATAAAGGCGTCATCCGATTTGACGGTTTTTGCGCAGTGATCGCATGCACTTGCCATAATGCGTGCCGATCTGAGAATGCGAACAATGAAATATAGATGGCGCTGCGTTCGGGGGAAAGTTTTGGTGGTTAAGTCACAGAAGTTCACTAAATTGCGTTCTTTGCTGATTTTTTCGCAACACAAAAGCAAACAAGAGACACTTTCACACTGCGCAATAACAATGTTTAAAACAAAATACTGAGTCGATTAACACGACAAACAATGATAAATTCTTCACAAATCTCGTCGAAAAGTAAAAATAGTTGGAGCGATTTATGTAAACAACTAATCGGTAGGAATACACTGAACCAAAAAAAAGCTCGGTATAGCTCTTGTCCCCGTGAGCCGTTTAGGTGTTATTCCTTGAGCCATTTAGCTCATGTTTCCGTAAGACAATCAACTCCTGGCCTTATCACGATCTACTTGGATTGTTCACGATGGGGAACTCACCCTACTCCGACCGATAGTTCCCCAACGTAGAAATATCCCCGACACCCCATACCCGCTTCCTTGAGCTATTTAGCTCTCAGCTTTCTCGAGATCAACTCGGATATTATTCTACTCCGACTGAGAGTTCCCTGCCAGCGGAATTTCTCTCGGTACCAGGTGTTTCTTTCGTGACCCATTTTCGTCCCGATTCTGTCGGGTAGTCCATGGCGGCGAATCTACTCTACCGTGATCTCCCCGGCGGTTGATTGCTCCCGATACCGATGTTCGTTTTCGTGAGCCATTAAGCTCCCCGCTTGGTCCCGATCTACTCGATTTAGTCCCCGGCGATGGATCTAGCCTACACAACGGGTCAGCCAGTAGGTGCTGAGCGATTCCGGGTGGAGCGTAGCTTCCGGTTCGCTAGTGCCCCAACGACCCACTGCTAGTTATTCGATACGGTCTACACCTTCGGACTTCTTCGAACCTAAGGCATTCGAAGACCACGTGTTCCGGTGTATCTTTCACGTTCACACACTTCAGACAAAGGGGTCTTGTGGTGAGCCAGCTGCAACTTGACGTCAGCCATTCAAGTTTCCACGATGTCTATTGTCTCTGCCATCAACATCTCAACCTCCTCAAGGGCCAAGTTCGTAACCCGCATTCTTTGCAGTGCTACGGCGATCGTCTCCCAGCTATCGTTGCCACGGTGCAGTAGCGATTACCCCTTTTCTTTTGCTTCGATACTTTTTTCGCGCTCGAGATAACTGAGCGGATGGCGTCCACCGTCGATATCACTTTTCGGAACCCGAGCTGCCTCTGCGATAGTCCGTTCTCACCAGCGTTCCCAATGTTCCAGATGTACCTGAAATCTTCCAGATTTTTCGCAGCTGAACAGACATTTGGCCAGATTTTTGAATTTCTTCCAGATATTTTAACTTCTATGTTTCACTCCAGAAAAATAATTTTAAGATCCATTCGACTCTCTGAGTACCTCTACCTTCTGTTTAATATTCGTCAATATGGTTGGAAATTAAGTAGTATCGAATTACAATACCTGATATTTTCGGCATAGTTTGCCATGATCTGAAACATAGAAATTTCTGCAAAAGTAACGTTTGCTAGTTGAGACTTTCGCTGAAAATTAGTAAACAATTGTTGGTTTGCTGAGATATCTGTTTCTAAACTTTTCTGAGAAATTTTCGGATTTCGACAATTGAATTCTACAAGATTACGACACAAATGAACCCATTATGGATGAAGTTTATATTTGCCAATTCTCGGTGGTTTGTTTACTTGTCAGTTGCATGAGTGCGAGTGCAACGGGTGCTTATCTGTTACATTCGAACTCACGTAACTACAATGTGAACAAACCACCAAGAATTGTCAAAGGAAGTTTTTCTATATATCACATTTCTATCACAGAGAACAGACATCCATGATCAAACAAATATGTTAAAAAATTGGTGTAAACTTGTGAAAACACTAGCGCCGCCACACCAACTTATCCCAATTATCCGTCAAATCCATTCCGGAACCGGTTCGAAATCCTGTATGGATTCCGTATGAAATCTAGCTAAAACAACCATTTCCGACTCAGTTGATGCATTTGAGCTGGAATCCATACGGAATCCACTCAGAAGTCCGAACCGGCTCCGGAATGGTTTGACTGTGTAGAGGTATAACCGCTGTTAATTCAGTTGAACTCAGCCACTAGAAAAGATGACGACAGTAGCGTACCTGGTGTAGATATCCCAACTACCTTCGAAAACGTTAGTAATTTTTACACAAGTTGAATGCTGAAGATGGAATCTGTTCTCTGTGGATCTATCAACTTCAGTGGTTTTGACAGCAACACCTACTTCTGGATCATCCATCTATTCGGGAAATAGCCATCGTTCAGGCATTTCTGCAGGACTATCGTGAACATGTCCGGAAACGCCAGAATCGCAGTCTTCTGTGCCACGTTGGGGATACCATCCGGTACCGGAATTTTCTTCGCTTTCAGCCCTTATGCCACTATAAGGAGCCCGTCGTTGGAAACTCGATTGTCAACAGCATTTCCACCATCTGCGTCAACGTACGGTGTAGATGGCCATACGGTTGGGGGTGCTTAGAAAAAAGGCCCTCCACTATAATTTTCAGTTTGTCAGTGCCCATTTCGACTGGCGTCATTGGACCCTTGATCCTGGTCATAACGACACGGTAAGCATTGCCCCAGGTGTTAGCGTTTACTTCTCTGCGCATCTCCTCGTAGCAGGTAGACTCTAAGTAAGTCTATCTCGTGTTTAAAGAGGCCTTGGCCAACCGCAATGTTACCTTACATTCTTCTCTGACTGCCTCAGATCTTACTCTCTGCACGCTTCTTCTGACCTTTGCGCTGGTAGCCCAGAGCATGCTTAGCCTTTCATTCCTCCAGTACGCCGGTAGTTCCTCGGTTCCATTTTCCACGGCTTTGTTACATCACATGTCCTCGTTCCTGTTTCCGATAGCTCATCTGCAATCGGAATTGGAGTGACGATGTCAGGTCGAAGTGCTTCCACAAAAAGGTCCTTGTCGAAGTCCTTTATTTTCCACTTCCGCTTACCAGTCCTCACTCTCGCCGTTACCGTACAATTTCGCCGACCAATGGTGTAGTGGATCGCTTGGTGGTCATTATGTGGTGCGACGCGCTGAAGAATGTTACTTCGATGGTAGACTCCCGGTCGTCTTTATGGAATTTGCTAACGGAACCTTCGTTGCACAGCCTTACGTTCAGCTTTGTCAGTGCTTCCAATAGGCTGTAACCTTTTGCGTTGGTCAACCTGCTATCCCACTCCACGGCCCAAGCGTTAAAATCTTCTTCCATAATAACTGGTGTTCGTTCGACTAACGAATCGGTTAGTGCGTCTAGCACCCGGTTGTACTGCTGTGGTGTCCACCACGGTGCACCGTGGAGGAGCATAACAGTTTCATGCGAATACGTCGTTGATCCTGGCGATCACGAAGCATTCGTGTGTTTTCCAATACCTCTTGGGCAGTGAAACCGCCCATTACTTGGATTGCTGCCATCCCTGAACTATCTACCACCCAGTTAGCGTTTTCGGAAGGAACACGATACTACTCTGCAATAATTGCAACATCGAACTTCGTTTCTGTTGTTGATTGCCACAACAGTTACTATGCAATGTCGCAATGATTGAGATTAAGCTGGGTTAACTTTATCATTGTTGTTCTGCCTTTGCCTTTTTGTACGCAGAACATTTGAAGCCCATCGTGTGGTTATTTCCGTCCTCCGGTTTGCAGATCATGCACTTTGGTTCCTTCGTGCAGTCTCTAGCAACGTGCCCCTTTGCTTCCGCATTCTCTACATAGTGCAGACCTGTTAGGACCCTTACAGTTAATTAACCTGTTGTCCGAGGTCCAAGCACCTGAAGCATCGCTCCATCTGCTTGGTAACTCGCGGAACGACTCTCAACGAGCACACCGACCATCTCACTTTTATCTTGCCGGTCTCTGCCATCTTGTTGGCAACGGCCCCCAGTAGTCGATTGCCGCCCTTTTGAGTTCCTCCATACTATTTCCAAATCCGGATAGTCGCCGGTACATCCAATTTGCACTGCTCGATCAGTGCACCCTTTAGTTCTTCAACGCTCGTCATCTCGACCCTGTACCTCTCCCGAGAAGACTTACGTTTCTCTTTCTTCTGTTTTCCTTTTGTTTCTGTTCCTTCTACTTAGCCTGCTGGCTTCCCACGGTACACCAACCATGGTCTTTTTCTTAACGTTCCTATAGTCACTGCAGTGCTTCAGCTTGATATTCTGCTTTTTCGGGTCCTCTTGCGGTCACTCACTCTTTCCTCCGAGCCAGTATTGCGGTGACTCTCTCTTCTGCTCTCGTTCAGCAACTGTTACGGCCGATTTGATACTGGTCACTAGCTGGTTCACCTTGCTGTGCACATTGTGCTTGTCCTTCACGAACTCATAGAGCTCGTCGACCTTTTTCCTCACCTCCGTCAAGTACGACTTCCCAAGATGAACTGTCTTTCTGGGTGGTGTCAGTACCTGATCTCGCGGTGAACACTCGATTCGGTAATCCCATCTCACTTTGGTTTCCTAGTGGCTAACTATGTACCAAGATGCTGCTGGCACTCACTGTGGCTACCGGTGGTATAAGCAGTGATCTCTGCAGCTTACCGTTCCTTGCTAACGCAATCACGTCCTCCTCATTTACTGGATATCTACATGCAGGTGGGTCTTTACTCCGGGCCGCTATCTCCTCTCGTTGTACATAGTCGCCTTTTGTGATCCCAGGGTTATTTATGTAAGTAGGGTGGTCATGCTAGGATTGACAGTACTTTTTATGGGGAGTAGTCTTCAGAGCCGGATCGAGGTAAAAGGGGGAATGCTCCAACCGAACCCAGTACCACCAACTAAATGGTGACCAGTTTTGAACGTACCCGGAAAACTGCCACGGTTAGCCCACTTGCCATGTCGGTGTCACACTTTCTTATTCAGGGAGTAGCACCGCACGCCTGTCTTTGGCTTGCCAAACCAGAATTAAAGGCAAAGACCTTTGCATTGCTTCCACCTACATCCCCCCTAGAGCCTCAGTTAGCCACCGACGGCTTTGCGATATTGCGGAACTCCTCCCCGCACCGAGGCTAGTTTTAGGTGACTTCAACTCCCACGGCACGGCATGGGGTTGCCTTCATGACGATAATCGATCTACCCTACTCCATGAGCTTTGCGACAACTTCAATATGACTATTTTGAATACGGGTGAAATGACACGGATTCCTGCCCCTCCAGCGCGACCGAGCGCCTTAGATCTGTCCCTCTGCTCGACATCGCTGCGGTTAGATTGCATGTGGAAGGTAGTCTCTGATCCCCACGGCAGCGACCATCTGCCAATCGTAATTAATATTTCTAACGGTTCAGGGCCACCGAATACAATCAATGTTTCGTATGACCTCACACAAAATATTGATTGGAAGAGTTACGCGTCCGCGATATCCGACAAAATCGAGTGCACTCAAGAGCTTCCTCCGGAGGAAGAGTACGGGTTCCTGGCTGGCTTGATTCTCGATACAGCGATTCAAGCTCAGACTAAACGCGTACCAGACGCGAATTCACGCGGGCGTCCTCCCAATCCATGGTGGGACAAAGAGTGCTCAGACGTGCACGCGGAGAAGGCCGCTGCGTATAAGACCTTTCGGGACGACGGGCTGCCAGCTAGCTACCGACAGTACGCGATGGCGGAAACGCGCATGAAGAGTATGATAAAAGCCAAAAAACGTAGCTACTGGCGCCGGTTCGTCGACGGACTAACGAGAGAAACATCGATGAGCACTCTTTGGAGTACGGCCCGGCGCTTACGAAACCGAAACAGTACTAATGAGAGCGTGGAATATTCAAACCGTTGGATATTCGATTTTGCCAAGAAGGTTTGTCCGGATTCCGCCACGGCACAGAAGATCTACCGCGCCGCGTCCCCTCACAATAACGCGAACGAAACACCGTTTTCGATGGTGGAGTTCTCACTTGCTCTCTTATCATGTAACAATAAAGCCCCAGGGCCAGACAGAATCAAATTTAACTTGTTAAAGAATCTGCCAGACTCTGCCAAGAGACGCTTGTTGAATTTATTTAATAAGTTTCTTGAGGGTAATATTGTCCCTCATGACTGGAGGCAAGTGAAGGTCATCGCCATTCAAAAACCAGGAAAACCGGCCTCCGACCACAACTCGTATCGACCGATTGCGATGCTGTCCTGTATCCGAAAGTTGTTCGAGAAAATGATCTTGTTTCGCCTCGATAATTGGGTTGAAGCAAATGGCTTACTGTCAGATACACAATTTGGTTTCCGCAAAGGCAAAGGGACGAACGATTGTCTTGCGTTGCTCTCGACAGAAATTCAAATGGCTTATGCTAGCAAAGAGCAGATGGCATCAGTTTTCCTAGATATAAAGGGGGCTTTTGATTCAGTTTCTATCAAAATTCTTTCTGAGAAGCTGCACCAGCATGGTCTTTCACCGACTCTAAACAACTTTTTGCTAAACCTGTTGTCTGAAAAACATATGCATTTTTCGCATCGTGATTTATCGACATCACGAATTAGCTACATGGGTCTTCCCCAGGGCTCATGTCTAAGCCCCCTTCTCTATAACTTTTACGTGAATGACATTGACGAATGTCTTGTCAATTCCTGCACGCTAAGGCAGATGACGGTGTGGTCTCTATTACAGGTCCCAAAGCCGTCGATCTTCAAGGACCATTGCAAGATACCTTGGACAATTTGTCTGCTTGGGCCCTCCAGCTAGGTATCGAGTTCTCCACGGAGAAAACTGAGCTAGTCGTATTTTCAAGGAAGCGTGAACCAGCGCAACTACAGCTTCAATTAATGGGTCAAACTATTGCTCAGGTTTCAACTTTCAAATATCTCGGGGTCTGGTTCGACTCTAAAGGATCCTGGGGATGTCACATTAGGTATCTGAAACAGAAGTGCCAACAAAGGATCAACTTTCTCCGTACAATAACCGGAACATGGTGGGGTGCCCACCCAGGAGACCTGATCAGGCTGTACCAAACAACAATATTGTCGGTGATGGAGTACGGGAGTTTCTGTTTCCGCTCCGCTGCGAACATACATTTCATCAAACTAGAGCGAATCCAATGTTGTTGTTTGCGTATTGCTTTGGGTTGCATGCACTCGACACATACGATGAGTTTAGAAGTGCTGGCGGGCGTCCTTCCGCTGAAAAATCGATTTTGGGAACTCTCATATCGATTGCTCATCCGATGCGATATCTTGAACCCGTTAGTAATTGCAAATTTCGAAAGGCTTGTCGAGCTCAATTCTCAAACCCGATTTATGTCCTTGTACTTCGATTACATGGCACAAAATATCAATCCTTCTTCATACTATCCCAACCGTGTCAATCTCTTTCATGCTTCTGATTCAACTGTATTCTTCGACACATCCATGAAAGACGAGATTCGTGAAATCCCGGATCACATACGTCCGCAAGTGATCCCAAGCATCTTTCATAGTAAATTTCGAGAAGTCGACTGCAACAAGATGTTTTACACCGACGGGTCAAGCCTCGAAGGCTCCACTGGCTTCGGTATATTCAATCAAAACCTCACCGCCTCATTCAAACTCAATGATCCTGCTTCAGTTTACGTCGCAGAACTTGCTGCTATTCAGTATACCCTTGGGATCATTGATACTTTGCCCATCGATCATTACTTTATTGTCTCGGATAGCCTCAGCTCAATCGAGGCTCTCCGTTCAATGAAACCTAGAAAGCACATTCCATATTTTCTGGGGAAAATCTGGGAGCGCCTGCGTGCTTTATCTGTAAGATCGTACAAGATTACCTTAGTTTGGGTTCCCTCGCATTGCTCCATTCCAGGTAATGAAGAAGCGGACTCTTTAGCTAAGGCGGGCGCTTTACAAGGTGACATATATGAAAGACCAATTAGCTTCAACGAATTTTTCAGTATTACTCATCAGAGAACCCTGGAAAGTTGGCAAACTTCATGGAGCAATGGTGAACTGGGAAGGTGGCTACATTCGATAATCCCTATGGTATCGACGAAACCTTGGTTCAGGGGGATGGATGTGGGTCGGGATTTCATTCGCGTGATGTCTCGGCTCATGTCCAATCACTACACGCTGGACGCACATCTCCGGCGTATTGGGCTCGTGGATAGCGGTATCTGCGCTTGTGGCAACGGATATCACGAAATCGAACATGTTGTCTGGGCATGCGCCGAGTACTGTTCTGCCAGATCTCAACTATTCGATTCCCTTCGGGCCCGAGGAAGATCACCCAATGTCCCGGTTCGAGATGTACTAGCAAGCCGCGATATTCTCTACATGTCCCTTATATACACGTTCCTCAAAACCATCAATATCCAAATTTAAATGCTCCTATCTTTTCTCTTATCATTCCCAGAAGTGCCCTCTTCCGACTACCGTACCCCAACGATGGTTTGATACCACTCCAAGACGAGACAAAACATCTGTCGAATGAACCAACAACACGAGATCTACAGTACAACATCACACGCGCAACGCGATGTGTTCCCGATCCGTATCTGAGCCGTACTACGAAATCGTCTGGAGGAACCCCTGCCGACTCGAGGAAAACCGCCCGGCGTCCCAATACTTGATGCATCCGTTCGAATCTGTAATCCTGGCCGTTGATTCCTGATGCCGGAAACTGAAAGTTTATATCCCTACCCCCCCGTTCAGCCTTGTCCACCCTCTCTCCCATGTCTCTGATACACAGATGTATGTCTTCACCCCCTTCTCCTCTTGAATATCTTCCCAAAACTTATGTGCCCCCTATATTCTAGTTTTAGTTGATCAATCCGTTCGAATATGTAATCCTGGCCGTTAATTCCTGATGCCGGAAACTGAAAGTTTATATCTTCCCCCCCGTTCAGCCTTGTCCACCCTCCCTCCCATGTCTCTGATACACAGATGTATGACTTCACCCCCTTCTCCCCTTGAATATCTTCCCAAAACTTATGTGCCCCCCTATCTTCTAGTGTTAGTTGATCAATATTTAATCTCGTTAATAAATGCCCAACAGTACCACTACTTTAAAATAGCCCTAATTAATTCCCCTTAATCTTGAACCACTCTCTCTAGTTATTTCTAGTTAATAAGCTTGTAAAATGTTCCGCTTAGTTAATAATTAATTTCTCCTACAAACTCCCTTCTAAAAATCATAAAGTGAATTACAATACAAAGAACACACAAAATGACCCGTCCCCCAAATCTTACGAATATTATATTATACCCTCTTTTATATGTATAAGTTAGCTGTAAAGTTTTTTTTTCTAGTTTCATTATATAAAACAAAATAGTATTGAAATGTGTAACCCCCTAGTTTTAAGAAATTCAAAATGTAAAACAATGAAAAATGGCACCTTTAAGCTAACGCATACGTGCCGATCTGCACAAATGAAACTAACAACGTTCTCGTAGGCTGCTACTGAATTTCATTCAATTACGACTTCCGGTTCCGGAGTTACGGATTGAAGCGTGCATGAAATTCCCATAAAAATCGGTATCAGCATGTAATCCAAAAGGTGCCAATCCTCATAAACTGTGTTCTAAATTGCTTGGACTTATAGCTTCAGCTCATTTATGTCCAAACAAACCCACTTTGACCATTTTGGACACCTTCGGTGGAACCGGAAGCGTCGAGAATGTGGCTAAGTTCCTGAATTGAATTCACATTTGCTTCTGAGAAATGTCTGACTCGAATTTTCAAATTTATTTTGAAATGAAAGCTACAACATTCCTATTGACTGCTATTAAATTTATTTGGAATCGAAGCTCTGGTTCCTGTGTTACGGGTTGAAGTATGCGGGTACAGCGAAATCTTAATACAAACCGGTATAATTATTATATCTAAATGGCGCAAATATCATTGAGATGAGTTCTAAATTGCTTGAAATTGTTGGTCCAGATCACTAATTGCAAATCGAAGTCTCTTTGACCACATTGAGAACCGTTGAGGTTTCCGGTAAACAATCTGTCGGTAAAAATGCTTGGATGTAGCTTTCCGACAAAACTGATTAGGCTGATTCGTATGGCGTTGAACAATTTGATATACGAAAGCAAGTGAATAAAAATTGTTTGACATATCCCTGTTCTCGAGTAGATCGCTCTTTCTATAACACCAAAACCGATTGAAAATGTTTACGGCATGCTGATAAGCGATGTTTACGATAACGCAAATCTGTATGTACAGATGCAGAGCTCGGAGAAACGTTCATATCAGCACGAGAAGACAACAGTGCGAGCAATCTTAAAAATCTTAATTATTCTTAATTTTCATCAAGTGTATCTATTTATTTGGGACGTCCATTTGTCACACAAATCGTGTTAATAAACAAAGGAAAGGGAGTAGGCAGGAATTTTTTTAGTGGAATACCTTATTTCGATGCAAGAAAAATCTACAAAAAAATTATGTATGCTTAGAAATATGTCTTCTTTGTTCCTATTACGTAATGGTTAGTCATTCAAGTGCTTGTATGCTCTCCCAATGCTGGATAGATTTATTCCATCATAAGCCATAAACCAACAAGTTTGCCCATGCAAAGTAAACCACCAATCACATTCTTCCAATATCTCACCACACAAAGAATTTCCATATTGATATCTCTGACCGCCAGATCCGGGTCACAGAAATCAAGCTGACTGACAGCTATCCACCACTTGCACTGGACGTAACAGTGCTAGCCATTGTCTCTGCTGCGGCTCCGTTCGCATCAGATGAGCGGATGGTGCTTTTAGGGATAACAAGGACACTCTGGATTTGCCGAAGAAATACCAGGTGCCGGCTGGAGTGGGTTGTTGAAGGTACGGTGTGTGCGGTTGCTTGTGTATATGCATATATGCCGACAGTCGACCAACAAGAACAAAACGAACGCTTGCAAGACGTGTTTAGGTGGTGGAAAATTAATGATCATAGACGTATTACTTGACATCTCAAGTATGCATCATGTGGTCTTATGCTCCCCGACACACAAAACATTCTAGGCGTCCAAGTGTGCACAGTGGAGAGGGAGAAACTGCTGTGGAATACCTTGTTGCGTTCGTATCTGGCTGTATGCAATTTGAAACGAGCAAAACTGTGCACCGAAAAAGTGAGAATAGGTTGTTTATTTACTTGTGGGTTAGATTTGTTGTGTCTAGAATGTGGCCTGAAGGAAATCTCAAAATTGTTTAACAAAATCTTTATAATCTGGTAATGATTAATATTTATACTAATCGGTGAAGCTCAGTTAGAAACATACTCGTTTTCCTAGGTTAATGTTTACTTTAACGTAACTCTTATCAACCCTAATTTTACCGTCTACACCCTAACATTCCTCAGGTAGCAACTGGAGCAACACGCAAGAGATCTTGAGGATCACTGTACCAGAAGTCAAATGCTATAATTACATAGCTGAGGTGATGCACGGAGAAGAACTTTGATTGTTTCCATCACTTTTTTCCATTTCTTAACATACGAGAAAACAACTTCACGTTTGTGGAGAAATTAATCGTATCAAAATTGGCTACCATTTGTTTAAAGGTCAAAATGGGATACCATAGAAAAATTAAGCTGTAACTGTAACTACTGTAGAACGTTTATTAATGATTGCTTTTCAATTTTGCGATTTTTTTGATCAATCATTTTTCCAGTGTGTTTCAGTTCCCCTTGAACGGTTTCTGCGGTGATGCGTCTATGAAAAGTTAGACGATGATTAATTGCAGGCCTTAAATTAATACCATAGTTCTCCTTATCATGCAATTGTGGCTTGGTGCAGGAGCAAATTATTTAAAATGTATATGAAAGAACTAGAAGCTTCTGGGTTATCGCTATTGATTGCGAATCCAACTTATCAATAGACCATAGCAAACCGGAACCACTCGTTTGTAATTAAAGACTTCTTGTCAATGCTTTAGTCTAGCTATTATATTATGGTTGCAGTTAACATAGGAAAATCCAACCAGTGACAATCGTATTTTCTCTTGTTCTAAACAAAAGAATCGCGTCGCAATAATGCAGTTCAATGATGCGCTATAATGCGAACTGCTTCCGACCTGGATTAGCACTGAAAAAGAGAAAAAACGATTGTCGCTAGTTCAAATTTCCATTTTTCAACTGTAACGATAATACAAACAAAACTTTTTTTTATATACATTATTTTCTATTTAATTATATTGTTTTGTTTGCATTACATTCCTAATTTAGTATATTGGGTGTTCAGCCACAAGTGACTTTTCATCCCTATTGTTTACATGATTCGGTTAATTATTATTAAGATATAATATACTTTCGCAGTTTAGTGATTTTTGCAGTAGGGAGTTTTAAATCTACTTGCCATGTGAATAAAGAGCTAAACAAAACTTATGAACTTACTTAAAAGCTGGTGATTGCATCAATTTTTGTCGGAAATTCGTCATAATTTCTAATGTTCCTATGTTTGCGAGTCTGTGCAACTCATTTGTGCTAAACCAGGGAGGACGCTTCAAAATTATTTTCAGAATTTTATTCTGAATCCTTTGAAGCGTTTTCTTCCTAGTAGCACAACAACTTGCCCAGATTGGCACTGCATATAGCATTGCCGGTCTAAATATTTGTTTATAAATTAATAGTTTGTTCTTTAGACAGTGCCTAGAGTTCCTGTTTATAAAAGGATATAAACATTTTATATATTTGTTGCATTTCATTTAATTCCTTCAATGTAAACCTTAAAAGTGAGTTTTTTATCGTAAATCAAACCCAAATTTTTCAGGAATTTTTCCGAACTCTTTGACTATCAAATTACTAAATCTAGTTATAAGTTAGCGACTATAAACTTTTAACACATTAACACTTAATCTGTACGGTATCTGCCGAAGATCGAATAAATAAATAAATAAATAAATGTTTAACTTGATCTGACCACGTTAAATTCAAACCATTAAATTTAATAACATGGTTATGATTTGATTTAAGAGAAGAAGCTCTTGGCTTATGCGGAAACACAATCAATTGTGTTTTTGCCGCATTAGTGGAAATTTTCCATTTTTCAGGTAATCATAGAAAATATTCAAGCTTCGTTGCAGTCGACTGCAGATAATACGAAGACTCCTACCAATGGGTGAGATGCTAATATCAACATAGAAAAGTGACTTTTTGCAGCCTGCGGCTAGATTTGGAAAATCAAAGGTAAAAATATTGTATATGATTGGTGCGACGCTTGACCCTTTAGGGACGCCTGCTTTAACGGGTAACTTATTAGATTTAAAATTCTGATAAGAAACCTATCGGGTACGGTTAGTAAGATAATTTTGTAAATTGGAAAATTGAAATCCCACATTTTGGCAATTAATGCTTTGTGCCAAACGCTGTCGAATGTTTTTCGATGTCTAGAACAGCAGGAATCAGGAATCAGTAGCGTCTGGCTCAAATGGCACGTTCACCATGTTGATCAGAGATTTTTTGCCTTGCCAAGAATCGCTTTTTTCATCATTTTCTGATGGGAAGGATTGGGGAAGTGGTAAGGTTAGGGGTAAGGAAAATAACGACACAGAGCAATTAAAACAGAGCATTCTGCAACCTCGAAGGGATGCTGACCGATCTGTAGGTGCTACAAAATAGCAAGAATGGAACTTCCAAACCCCAGAGGGATTAAAAATTTGTATTTAGGCAGTAGGTGGATATTGAGATAACAGAACAACAACACCGAAGAGATATTGTCATTCTAGTGCGGATAAAACTATAGCTCTTTACCACACTGGATTAGGAACAATAGCATATACTTCAGTTTCAACTCTCTTTACATAGATTCATCTATGGAGAACCGAAAATCCGGATACGTAATTGCATTGCTACAGGGCAATTGCATTTAAAATGATATGATGTTCCGTAATCGGATTCACAAAGATCGCATGAACTGAATAGTAGCCATGTGATAATCGAGTTTGCAATGTCCAGTTAGTGCCCTGACTAGAGTACTGCAGTTGTGATTGAAAAAAATGCAACAAATTATTTGACATTTTCGGACTCACATCCGGTAGAAAAGCCTTTGTTTGAACGCAAGTTTGCAAGCTACGCCAATGGCTGGCATGTTCGAATGCAGCCCAAAAGCGAATCTTGTGCTTTATCCAACTTATCGACAGTGGTAGAACTGGTTCTGGACTAGCGAAGTCAGTCGCAGCACCAGCTCTAGCCAATTCGTCCGTCCATTCATTTCCAGTAACGCCGAAATGACCTGGTACCCATAGAAGGTAGATAGCATTAAGTATTCCATTAATTCGGAGCCTCTCAAATTGATATCTGAGCTGCCCCAAATTATATGGTGGGCATTTGAATCACTGGCGATTATGATAGGAAACCCATTTCTGCCACAATATGATACAACCCTGTTGAAATCATCAGAAGGTGATGGTTCAT